>NC_083447.1:23529711-23848180 GCF_020745735.1 Hemiscyllium ocellatum | reverse complement strand
CAGACATGACACTTACTGTAGCCATTGTTCCTGATGCGATCACCTCTACATTGTGGGAGCAGGATGCCTACTCAGAGAGCACTTCAGAGAACATCTCCGGGACACCCGCACCAACCAACCCGACCGCCCCGTGGCTGAACACTTCAACACCTCTCCATTCTGCCGATGACATGCAGATCCTGGGCCGCCTCCATCACCACTCTCTTACCACCCAGTGCCTGGAGGAAGAATGCAACATCTTCCACCTTAGAACCCTCCAGCCACATGGCATCAATGTGGATTTCACGAGTTTCCTCATTTCTCCTTCACCAGACTTTATACCAGTTTCAACCTTCCAGCTCAGCACCACCCTCATGTCCTGTCCCACCTGTCCATCTTCCTTCCCACCAATCCTCTCCATTCACCCCTCCATTCATTACACTCTCAGCTACCTTCCCCCCAGTTCCACCCCCTCCCATTTATTTCTCCACCCCAAGGTTCCCAGTCTCATTGCTGATGAAGGGCTTTTGCCCAAATGCTGATTTACCTGCTCCTCTGATGCTGCCTGGCCTGCTGTGCTTTTCCAATGCATCGTGCCTCAGGGCATCCTTGACAGCAGTGTATGAGATAGACAATGTTGGCTAAGTCACATGAGTACCTTCCGCATACATGGTGGGTGGTGTCCCCACAGGTAATGGTGTTATCCATGTTGTCCCTCTGACACATCTTGCAGTGGTTCTCATGACACGGTTGTGCAATGTTGTGATTGATCTTGTCCTGAAAGCCGGGCTGTTTGCTGAGAACAATTGTCTGTTTAAGGTTTGGTGGTTGTTTAAAGGCAAGATGTGGAGGCCTGGGGAAGGAATTGGCGAGATGCTTATCATCATTGATAATATGTTGCAGGTTGTGCAGAACATGGCGTAGTTTTTCGGCTCCGGGAAGTACTGGGGAAAAAAAGGGCACTCTATCGTTTGCAACCATGTCTGTCGCCTGAAGAGGTCCTTGCCATGGCACATCCAACCTGGCATTCAATGAGTTGAGCATCGTATCCTGTTCTTATAAGGGCATACTTGAGCACCTTCAGGTGTCCGTCATGTTCTTCCACATCTGAAGAGATCTGTGTATGTGTAATGCTTGCCCATAGGGGATGGTTGTTTGAATATGTTTAAGGTGGAAGTTGGAGAAGTGTAGCATAATGAGGTTATTTGTGGCTATGCAGTAGATTGAGGTATTGAGGTGCCCACCTTTCATTAAGATGCATGTGTCCAAGAATGAAACAGATGCGAAAGAATAGCCCATGGTAAGTCTGATGGTGGGATGTAACCCGTTGATATTACTGTGTATTTTTTTTCTCTCTGTGACTCATCGTGGTGGGTCCAGAGAAAGAAAATTTTGCCAATATATCTGTGGTATACTATGCAGCTGAGAAAGTTTATAGCCTTAAGTTTTGTCCTTAACTATTAGACTGAAATGTAAATTTTAATTGTAGAATACATTTGCTGCATATGAGAAATTGGTATGGCAGAAAAGATAAGATAATTAAGAACATTTGCCTTCACATCAAAGAAGCTGTATGAACAAGACACTGAGTGATAACATTCACGGTTGTTTCTTCGTGAAATTAATAAACAATGTCTAATTCTGACCATGGAACGAAGCTCACTATCAATTGTCTTCTGTCCCGAATTATTGTCCTTCACTATTATCTGTCTAGTTCAGAACATGCAGTGCTTTCGTTAACTTTTTGTGTTTCTGACAATGCAGCCTTTGTAAAGTGGTGTATAAAGATAGTTTGTGAGAGTACAACGGAGTATCTGGCCAAGGCTCTTGAAAGAAGAGCGATTTCTACTCTCGTGGATTAATGGAATCCTGTTAGCTTGACTTATAGGTAACAGTGTTATGCTGTAACAGTGATGCTATTAGTAAATGAAGGGCATGATTAAAATTAAACTAAACTGTCTGTAAAAGATTTTTTTTTTATTCCAGACCACCAAAGAGTACGATCTCCTGGGTGAACCATAAGAGAGGCTTACAGGTTGAGTTCATAAGGTATTCCCTGGGCCATCTGTACTTTAACAATTTGGAGCTGCGAGCAGGGTTCCTACAAGGGATACGTTTGAGTGAAACTGGAAAAGAGGAGCTTCATTTAAGGGCCAGACTCGAGAACAATGGCCGCACAAGGTAAGGTTATACCTTGATTGCTCTCAGTCTGCATCTTTGTGATGTTTCCCCCATTTCACTTTCACAGTACCCTGACAGAACCCTGAATAAGATTGTTTAAATAGGTACTAAAATCACAAACTGTCAGGGTGTTAGAATGTCAAGCATGTTTTGCAGAAATAATTAGTCTTGTTGTTCATTACCGAGGTTTATCTTCTAAAATGTTCACGTGTGTGTTCGAGAGACAGAGAGAGAGTTAGCGAGCGAGACATACTGACAGAGATTCATTCGTGCAGCTTGCATCCCTGTAGTTTATCCCTTTGAGATTCAATTTGGATGCACATTTGCTTGTTAGTGAGCGAATTTGCGTGTTTTATTTTGATGTTTTGTGTTTTGTGGAGCCCCTGTAGTAATTGGGATTGGAGCTCCTGCCAATCAGTCGTTTGTGAAGGTTTAAAATAAGTTGGATAAATAAGGGTATGACCCGAGATAAGGTGAAGGACAAATGTCCCATAACAGAAATAATAAGTCTGTTTCCTAACGATGAGAAACAATTAAGGGAAATATCAGCCACTGCTGCTCAACAGAATAAGGATTAGCCTCTAGGGGAAACACTTGATTTTAATCTACTCATTAAGATTAAACAAGGGATTTGGAAAAAAAAAAGAGATGGAAGTAAGCAGAAAGAAGCTATTTCAGTGTGGAAAAACGTAACGAGGGAAAAATGGGAAAAGTATATACAATCATCATGGAGACAAAACTGTATTAAATGGAGATTCAGTCCATTAACTGGGGAAGGATCTGAACTAAATTGGACAGAACTAAAATGCAAATGTGAAACAGAACTAAAGTTGGCTAGGGAGAAAATAGTAAAAAGGACAAAGATGGTTCCTTATACCCCACCCTCTCCTCGACCAAAGATCCATTACTAAACAATCCTGAACCATCTGCGGATGAGAATTGGGACACTGATTCGGAGGAAGAAATAATTCATGCTTCCCGTCTTGTGAACCAATCTCCTCTGGTGCCCCCATCAAAACTCACCCACAGTACGGCCAAGGCAAGCATGCTTCATAAAACAAAAAGTCGCCTGAACTCCCCTCCCTACTCTGATGACAAACGTGCCAAGGCCCTTGCTCTTCCTCCAACTGTTCAACTAAATAATGATTCAGCTTGCCAAGAACCTGTAGCCCACCACTCGGAGTCAATTAATAATAAAATGGGGAGGGAACACTGAAGGAACTCCTTTGAGTTCCACTGACCCATACAAATAAATCCCAAAGACATTGCAATTCTTCAATCAAAGTTTCAGGATCTTAATATCAGTTCTTGCACTGACCCTGATAAGGCAGGTCCAAAGCGAAATTTCCCAAATCGAAGTGTTCCTATACCACAGGCCCTGAATCCAGGACAAACATGATTTGTGGATCTTGAATTCTCATGCATTATCAATAAGGCTTCAGATTATGGAAAGAATCCTGAGGGATTTGTTAATTATATTAATAGGACTAGGAGCCCTGAAAAATGGGCTGAGTTCTTAGAAATTTTACAATGTAATAATTATACTCAGCTAGTGGTCTGGCACCAGGCCAAACCTAACCATCAGGTTGGATTATTACCTGTCTCTGCCAAGCAGTGCATCGTGCAGTTGATGTGGGTGAAGTCTTGAGTGAAGGGGTTGAGGTGTTCCTTACACATTTTGAGGAATGCTATAGCGCTTACTCTGGGGATGCTAACTACCCGCAGGGGCGATCATGGCAGTTTAATGCCCTATATATAACTGTCTTATCTGATCAGGTACAGAAAGCCATCAAATCCCACAACATCCACTGGCAAGATGTCGAGGTTGCACAATTCAACTGAGAGGTTTGTTATTTCTGGGAACTAAAGGATCCCAACAGTAAGGCTACCATTGCCAAGACCAAGACAGAACTTGCCCGGACTACATGGGCTAAAGCTTAACCCAGCTATCAAAATAAATCTCTCCGTCGGCAACGTTAGTCAGGCTATCAAATGGACCCCTCATACTTTCATCCAGTATGGAAGGACGTTAGGAATGGTTCCGTGTATTCACAACATCCAAATGGACGTTGAGGTCCTCCTATGCATATTCCCCAAAAAACCATGATGCCTCTTACTCCCTATACATCCTCTCACGACTCTGCACTGACTCCTTCATTTCCCAGAGTCCCCCAAGAATCACTTGTTTCTTTCCATTGTAATCAACCTCGACATTGGTCCTAGAACTGCCCTTTTGCAATACAGCCCTCCATTGATTACCGGAGTGAAAGCAGCTGGCAACCCCGTGGTGGCCCTCTACAGGGACCTCAGCAGGATGCCCCTTTTATGGCGGAAAGAACTTTTCCATCCTCGACACCTGTGTGACAGCTGTTCTCACCCACCAGCCTGGCTCCTCTTGGTGCCCTGTTGCTTTTCATTCTACTAAGCTTGATCTTGTTGTTCAGGGTATGCCTTCCTGAACCTAGATTCTCCCCACCATCCACACGAATGTAGTGTCTGGCTGCAATATGTAGAAAAATGTAGAAATCTGTACCTCGCATTCTGTGGTATCCTTGCTCACCTCTAAATGTATTCCAGTCTGAAAAACACCCCCCACCACCACCACCCTCTGTCTTCTACCTTTGCGTCTGCTAAGAAAGCAGCTTTTGCCAAAAAGATATGGCTACTCAAATGATGAATAGGTAACCAAAGGGAGACTCTTATGTTTCCTCTGCTGACACCATGGCTACAACTGACCGCGAGCGGACGCCTTTGATGAGGAAAGACAAAGATGGGTGAACTATGGTTATTATTAAAATTGTTAAAATAAGCTTTGGGTAATGCCAGTAGGACAGACATGTCTGCCAGACTCACCTTTGGCTATTCTAGTTGATTGTATTCATAAAAAACACGCATGTAGGTTAGGAGGGAATGATGGACAGAATTCTCCAAACTTGGTGGAATCTCCACCTGCAAGAAAAAGCAAAACAAGCAGCTGCAAATTGTCTAATTTGTCAAACACATAATACAGGAAAGAAGTAAGGTGTCTACCAGGTAAAACTTCCTTGCCAAGTGCACCTTTTGATACTATGCAGTTAGATTTTATAGAGTTACCAAGATGTCATGATTATAAATATTGCTGAGTGATAATCAATGCATTTTGTAAATGGATTGAAGCTTATTCCTGTACTGACCGCGCAACCACAACTACTTGTACAATTGTACTGAGGGAAATCATACCCAGATTTGGAAAACCAGTAATGGTCACTTCTGATAATGATCCCCGCTTCTGTGCGGAGCTAAACAAGGCAGTATGTAAGAGTTTGAATATGAACCAAAAATTCCATTGTGCCAACCATCCTCGGGCAGCGGGAATTGTAGAAAGAGCCAATGGTACCTTAAAAGGTCAGCAAATCAATTTGTCAGAAGATACAGGCCTTAATTAGCTGCAAGTACTCTCAATTGCCCTTTTTAATATGAGAACCATGACTCAGAAAATGACAGGATTCTTGGCGTCTGAACTGATAGATGGAATGCCCCTGAGGACTCCCTGGTCTGCACCATTATCTGCCCAACATCCTGTTGATCTGCATGTCATGCCAGAAGAGAAGCAAAGATACCTGATAAAGCATTGCAGTCTTATCATCAACAGGTCAAAGAAACCTATCGAGTAGCATGGAAGGAAGAAGGAAGAGCTCCAATGTTTAAATACTATTGGAAGACTTTAATCGTGAAAAAATAGGCCCCTGCTGGAATGGTCCTCAACAAGTTCTTTTGACAACTCAAACTGCATTAAAGGTAGAGGATGTTCAACATGGTCTACAAAGGTCATTGCAAGCTTTTATCTCCCTCACAGTAATAATGTTAATACTGATACAGGCATCTGATGAAAACACAAACCAAGTGCATGCACCCAGATGCAAACAACCCATCTGTGATATGTCAGACCGGCCAAAACTCCAATGTGACTTTATAAGTGAAACTTTTACTAATATCATTGGAAGTTGTGAATGCAGCTGCATAGCTGAAACTCAATTAAATTACTCACATTGCATTCCAATACTTGCTTTACCAATTCCTCATGAGCCAGTTTTTTTTTACCCCTACTGTTTATCAGTCCCCTCGCCTGCCATATCTTCCCAAATGCGCGTGCCACCCCGAAGGCACTCTTAGAATCTGTGTGTATACAGTTCCTACTTTGCCTTCCAAGGTCTTAAGGGCCCTTCTTTGTGCTGACCAATTATTGGGTAGTCTACTAGCCTCAATGACACTCCCATCTATGCCATCCACTACTGCATGTGTCTTTTACATTAAATCACTCTGGAGGACTCATCAATGAAAAACTTGGCCCCTGCATGTTGAGGGACATATTTAAGATCCATTCTTACTTTAGTCTGATATTCTATAATGTCGAGGCAGTCATGCTCTGGGTCTGAGGGAGCTTCATCCTCCCCTTTCCAGAGGTAGCTGGATTCAGACAAATGTCTGTGATCAATGTAAGGTCATCCCTCTCTATTAGAATTGCATCATATTTTAGAATTCCAGAGTCCGTAAGCCACTGCCCTGCTTTCTGATTTAACATGGTCCATACCTGTTGTGGGGTGTTGACTATTAAGGCTCTCCCAAAAGTAGTTTCCATTTTCTTCTACAATTAAGGCTGTTGCTGCCACTGCCTGCACACACTGTGGCCAGTAATTTTTTATTCTTTACTTAACAATGAATTAATGTTGTCATTTTTAAAATTAGCTATGAATTAATATGACAGGTCACAGAGAATGTGTGAAGGCATCCTGCCACTCTTGAATGAGTACTTTTCTTCTGTATTTACAAATGAGAGGGACAGTATTGTTGAAGAGGAGAGTGTGAAACGGACTGGTAAGCTAGAGGAGATACTTGTTAGGAAGGAGGATGTGTTGGGCATTTTGAAAAACTTGAGGATAGACAAGTCCCCCGGGCCTGACGGGATATATCTTAGGATTATGTGGGAAGCAGGAGAGGAAATTGCAGAGCCGTTGGCAATGATCTTTTCGGCTTCACTGTCAACGGGGGTGGTACCAGGGGACTGGAGAGTGGCGAATGTTGTGCCCCTGTTCAAAAAAGGGAATAGGGATAATCCCAGGAATTATAGGACAGTTAGTCTTACTTGGGTGGGAGGCAAAGCAATAGAAAGGATACTGAGGGATAGGATTTATGAGTATCTGAAAAGACACTGCTTGATTAGGGGCAGCCAGCACGGATTTGTGAGGGGTAGGTCTTGCCTTACAAGTCTTATTCAATTCTTTGAGGAGGTGACCAAGCATGTGGATGAGGGTAGAGCAGTGGATGTAGTGTACATGGATTTTAGTAAGGCGTTTGGTAAGGTTCCCCATGGTAGGCTTATGTGGAAAGTCAGGAGGCATGGGATAGAGGGAAATTTGGCCAGTTGGATAGAGAACTGGCTAACCGGTCAAAGTCAGAGAGTGGTGGTAGATGGTAAGTATTCAGCCTGGAGCCCAGTTACAAGTGGAGTTCCGCAGGGATCAGTTCTGGGTCCTCTGCTGTTTGTAATTTTTATTAATGACTTGGATGAGGGAGTCGAAGGGTGGGTCAGTAAATTTGCAGATGATACGAAGATTGGTGGAGTTGTGGATAGTGAGGAGGGCTGTTGTCAGCTGCAAAGGGACTTAGATATGCTGCAGAGTTGGGCTGAGGAGTGGCAGATGGTGTTCAACCCTGTCAAGTGTGAGGTTGTCCATATTGGAAGGACAAATATGAATGCGGAATACAGGGTTAACGGTAGGGTTCTTATTAAGGTGGAGGAGAAGAGGGACCTTGGGGTCTATGTTCATAGCTCTTTGAAAGTTGCCACTCAGGTGGATAGAGCTTGTAAGAAGGCCTATGGTGTATTAGCGTTCATTAGCAGAGGGATTGAATTCAAGAGTCGTGAAGAGATGGTGCAGTTGTACAGGACCTTGGTAAGGCCACATTTGGAGTACTGTGTGCAGTTCTGGTCGCCTCACTTTAGGAAAGATGTGGAAGCTTTGGAGAGGGTGCAGAGGAAATTTACCAGGATGTTGCCTGGAATTGAGAATAGGTCGTACAAGGACAGGTTGAGAGTGCAAGGCCTTTTCACTTTGGAACGGCAAAGGATGAGGGGGGACTTGATAGAGGTTTACAAGATGATCAGGGGAATAGAATACACAGTCAGAGACTTTTTCCCTGGGTACAACAGAGTGTTACAAGGGGACATAAATTTAAGGTGAAGAGTGGAAGGTGTAGGGGGGATGTCAGGGGTATGTTCTTTACCCAGAGAGTGGTGGGGGCATGGAATGCGCTGCCTGTGCGAGTGGCAGAGTCAAAATCATTGGTGACCTTTAAGCGGCAATTGGATAGCTACATGGATAGGTGCTTAAGCTAGGACAAATGTTCGGCACAATATCGTGGGCACAAGGGCCTGTCCTGTGCTGTATTGTTCTATGTTCTGTTTTATGTTCTAATATTGATTCAGACTAATACAATTGATTTATTATAAATATTAATTATTAATTATATATACTGTACAAATAAAATAATCAGTATCTGCCATTCTCGGTAGAAATGCAAAAAGTGACTAAAACATTTTAAAATCTGTAATTGCGCAGTTCTGTTTGTTTACTAGTCACTTGTGGCTTCTCATTCTGTTTCTGTAATTCTGTTGCTCGAGCATGTTCATTTTTAAAAACCTTATCAGATTCCATAGGACCATTTGCAGTTAATTCAATCCCCAATTTGGTGGCTGTATCTTGCCATGAGCTCAAAACTGATTCTTCATGCCTCTCATCACAAAACTGTCGCCATAGTCCAATTAACTCTTTTGTTCCTGCTCCCATGTTACATTGCCAGATCAATTGCTGAGCTGATTTAACCAATTGAACAGCTTTTGGGCCATCTAATGGCCTTTTTTCATCACCCAATGTTTTGTTTAAACCTTGATTTTTTAAAAAGAAATATTACAATATTTTTGCTCCCTATAGCTTCAAATACCAATTTATGCTTGCCTAACTTTAAAGCCTTTTCCTAACTATACATTTTAGAGTCTTGTTTGTAAATATATATATTTATATATTATAAATTCATTTATTCAGTATTTAATATTTAAGATTTAAAATGCATACAGTTCCCAACTTTGAAATCAACTATTATTACCCAGTTTTAGTCCCTTAATTTAAATCCAAAATTAGTTTTCTTAAGTAGTCCTGACCAGTCATTGCCCAATTACAATGCTATAGAGCGTGAAATAACCAGAGCTGTCTTAAAAGATTTGTCTATTCAGAAAGAACTTCCAATGCATGAATAATGGCCGAATCCAAGGTCACAGATATTAACCATAGGATTGATTTATTACAATCTAATGTTGAACCGAAACTTCAACTATCATTGAGGGAAGGAACTTTCTGAATAAAGTTATGGCTTAAAATTAAGTGAAAACAAATGAGCCTGAAACACAAAAAAAGGTTATCATGTTGTAAACTGACTGATTCCCACAGCTACCCAGATTAAACCTCCTCCCACCCTACCCCCTGTAAAATCGCCCTCCCATATTCCCAATTCCTTCGCCTTCACTGCATCTGCTCCCAGGAGGACCAATTCCAATACGGAACAACCCAGATGGCCTCCTTCTTCAAAGACTGCAATTTCCCCTCAGACATGGTTGACGCTGTTCTCCACCACATCTCCTCCACTTCCTGCTCCTTCGCGCTTGAACCCCGGCCCTCCAATCGCCACCAGGACAGAACCCCACTGGTTCTCACCTACCACTCCACCAACCTACAGGTACATGGTATCATCCTTCGTCATTTCCACCACCTGCAAACAGACCCCACCACCAAGGATATATTTCCCTCCCCATCCCCATCAGCGTTCTGGAAAGACCACACTCCCTCTGCGACTCCCTCATCAGATCCACACCCCTCACCAACACAACCTCCACTCCCAGCACCTTCGCAAGAAATGCAAAACATGCACCCACACTTCCCCCCTCACTTCGCTCCAATGCCCCACGGGATCCTTCCATATCCATCAGAAATTCACCTGCACTTCCCCACACATCATTTACTGCATGCGCTGCATCCGATGTGGTCTCCTATATATTGAGGAGACAGGCCACCTTCTTGCGGAACGTTTCAGAGAACACCTCTGGGACACCTGCACCAACCAACCCAACCGCCCCATGGCTGAACACTTTAACCCCCCCCCTCACTCTGCCAAGGACATGCAGGTCCATTGCCAGACCATGGCAACACAATGCCTAGAGAAAGAGCGCCTCATTTTCCACCTAGGAACCCTCCAACGACAAGGAATGAATGCAGATTTCTCCACTTCCTCATTTCCACTCCCCCCACCTTTTCTCAGTCCAACCCTCAGACTCAGCACCACCGTCTTGACCTGCAAACTTCTTCCCGACCTGTCCGCCCCCACCGCCTCTCCGGCCTATCACCCTCATCTTAACCTCCTCCCAACCGTCGTATTCCCAACACCCCTCCCCCAAGTCCCTCCTCCCTACCTTTTATCTTAGTCTGCTTGGCACACCCTCCTCATTCCTGAAGAAGGGCTTATGCCCGAAACATCGATTCTCCTGTTCCTTTGATGCTGCCTGACCTGCTGTGCTTTTCCAGCAACACAATTTTGGGTTCTATATTAAGCTGATTTGAAATCACTTTTATGTAAAAAGAGATTAGTTAGAAACTGATAGGAAGGCAGTCATAACCTACAAAAAGAACAGGAGTTAACATTTTATTTCATAATCACTGTAAGATCCTTAACCTTAAAATAAATCATGTTAAATTTCCATAATCGTAATCAGATTCAAAACAGTCCCGGATCTCAAGCTCCAGGAACCAAAGCACAAACATTCAATCACCACCAAACCGAATCACGAAGGGTTAAACTTTCTGTTAGCTGTACAGCTCTTGTTTCTCTTTCTCTCTCTCTCTCTCACTCACACACACACACACACACACACACACACTTTCACACACCATATCTCACAGACACTTTCTGAGCTTCCCACAACAACAACTGTAGAGGCTTCTCAGTCCACCACTTTTTCTTTTGAATCTTTTTCTGGATGTAACACCCTGCTTGTTGGGGTCTCCACCTCTGTCCTTGTCCCTGTTGACTGGACCCTACAAAAGGTCCTCCTCGTCCTCTACCCCTGCCTCTATGTTCTATGTGCTGCCACCCTCCACTCCGATTGCTAGTCACCGATTCAATTCTTTTCTTGACGACTTCGTCAACTGTGGCTACCATCATTGTCGCTTCTGTTTTTGCTTCTCATCCTCTCTCTTTAACAACACTTCCTGTGCCTCTCTTAATAATTGCTCAAGTGATTTCTCACTCCACCCATCTATTTTCTGAACGTTTTTTGGATGTCTGACCATGATTTGTTTTAAAAGTGTGCCCTTCAGCTACTAGCCCTTCCCTCCTGACTGTAAGGCTGTTTTCTGGTGACATATAAATTCAAATGCTTACAAACCCAATCTTCATCCGACCCGCACTTTGGCCAGAGGGTGGTGGGACGAGGACGACTTAGTCCATATAAGGCAACAATATTTAATTATCTCTTTTGCTGTCTTTTTCCCTCGTACAAGCATTATTTTTCCAATTCCACAACATCCTGCTCAACGGACTTTCTGGAGGTATGTTGTTAGGGACCCCGCCTCCATTTCCATTTTTTTTCTGGAGGATTTTACTTTACCCTCAGCACAGCTCATATTGAGTTCCTTCGTTAGACACTTATTAACTACTAGAATTCAATTCCAGCCACCAAGGCGGTATTTAAAAATCTCGTTTTCTAAGTTGGTCCATGGACCGAGTTGCCTGGCTCCCTGTGCCAACCTTTCACCTGGTTCAGATAAACTCTCATCAGATCTCAATCAGTCAACTAGAAGGGGAAATCCACCGCTGAGGAACACAGGACCATTCTAAAAGGAACGGGACGCGTCTTCCAAGCCATCGACGTTGCCTACCCCACTGGTGATGATGGAAACCCCGGACGAGCACCCAAATTGTGTGAAACAAAGCTCGCATGTTAATAAATTTCAGTCCGAGTCAAATTCTGAAGCAGCGAATTTTATTGATATGTACTTGCAAGAATGGGTGCCTATCAAATAAGTACCCCGATCTGAGGGTTACATTCTGATTTACGCTTTTCGGCTTCATCTCTCGGTCCTCCCCTTTTGCTGTAGCGCATAGCCTATCACAGGTTCTAGCTTCACCCCTTCTTTGTCTAGCTTATCTCTGCCTCTGTTTACTTCTCCCATTACTCTAAACCTGTCGCCCCTTACTCTTATTATCTCATTCCTTATATGTGACTACCATGGCATAGTTTGCTGGCTTTGTGCGATCATCCTGCCAAACTAAATTCCATTCATTGGCCACATCCCTCCTGAGACTGGCACACTATTCTCCTGTTACTGGTACATCCTGCTACACGGTCGCTCTGTCCTATTAGTCACAGATAATTCTACCTGTTTTCATTTCTCACTGTTTAGTATTTGCATGCGCAACCTAATTTTATAATGTAAGCTTTTGTAGAAGCAACACGTGTTCCCTTATTCTGCACAATTTTAACCCTATCTCTTATAGTAACAAGCTAGAAATGTTACAATTGGTGAGAGACACAAAACACAACCATTCCCCAAAATCTGCTAATTCATCTTGGACAGACAAACACCAACTATTAGACTATAGATGTGATCACATCCACAGAATCATACTTCAATTTTGCAACATCTTTACCTAATAAAGAAAAACTCTCAGAAGGAAATAATCTTAATAGATTGCTCTTGCACTTATAAACTCAGACCTTCACAGCACAAAATTCGGTCTTTTGGCCATTTGGAGGTGGACTGCTGTCCCCATGGTTCAGTGACAGAGATGCAGTGGGGTCAGTCTGTTCTTTCCACATTCAGAGGAAGAGACACAATGGGATCAGTCTGCACTTCCCTGGAACAGTGACATAGACACAATGGGGTCATTCTGCTCTCCCCAGGCCACTGATAGAGACACAGTGTGGTCAGTCTGCTTGACCCAAAGTCACTGACAGAGACACAGTGGGATCGGTCTGCTCTCTCTGGGTCAGTGACAGAGACACAGTGGGGTCAGTCTGCTCTCCCCTGGTTCAGTGACACAGACACAGTGGGTTTAGTCTGCTCTCCAATGGATCAGTTACAGTGGGGTCAGTCTGCTCTCCCCAGGTCAGTGACAGAGACACAGTGGGGTCAGTCTGCTCTCCAATGGATCAGTTACAGTGGGGTCAGTCTGCTCTCCCCAGTTCAGTGACAGAGACCCAGTGGGGTCACACTGTTCTCCCTGCGAATCTGTTCCCTCTCCTCTTTTACATTGTGATCAAAATCTACTGATCAGATGTATTTGACATGATAATTCCTTGCACGTCTCAACATATATTAGTTCCAATAATCACCCTTTTGATAAATATTTTGCTGCAGAACACTGCAGATGTAGAATTACAGAGCAGAAAGTTTGTATAGTCGTATGTTGAATTGCTCTTTCCAAAAAGATGGCCCAGATTAGTTTCAAACTTGTTGCAATTTGCAACTGTTGCAAATCTGTCCAAATTCAAACTCTGTCCCTGCTGAATTGTTCTGCTCCTGAGGGAGAGGATTGTTGCTGCCCGGGAAAACACACATAACAAGTTAACCTTCCCTTCCACTTAAAATGTAACTAAGTTTTCAATCTTCTGCTTGTTGCAAAAATGGTAATTATCCGGAGTAGTTAGTGTGGAGATTGGATAGATTTATTGCATTTACTGAGATTCTCAGAACCCTTTCATTTCATGGTTTCTAATTTCTGATATTTGTATCATTCACATTTATTCACAACCCCTTCAGTTAATATCGCTTATCTATCAAATTCAAACACCTACGGCAAATCTCATGATTATTTTATTCTTCCATTTCCTCCTCGGGTTGAAACGGTTTGAGATTGAAAAAATTGAGTCAAATCTTGGAAACATAATTAATTTATTCAGAGCTATATTGATTCATTTAAAAATGAACAGAACATAACAACGTGTCAACTGCAAACACTAAATCATGTTGACAATTGTATTTTCGTTGTGAAAGTCGGTAACATCAGCAAATAAGAACTAAAGCAACTTCGGTTGTTTCAGAAAAACAAGATGTAATCGCCAAACGCAGCAGGACTTAAACTCCGATGTCTTACCCATTAGGCCATGCAACCACCAGAGCAGCAGCAACCATCTTTTCCAATGGTTCCATGTTTTCATCGACAGCCATTCATCTTGTCACAATACACTCACAAATTTAACAAGCTCATCGTTTGCATCAGTCGGATTAATGATCAGAATTTTCCAACTGGAATTCAAGTGCAGAACAAAATCCATTCAATGATTTTGTGCGTTGTTGATATGTCTTTTTAAAGTCTTGTTTGTAAGTTCGAAATCCTTTTAAGGTATTGCTGTTCTCTCTTATGTATTCAGACACTGCTGCTCACGATAAGATACTCAGGGATTGCTGTTCTGTAAACGATACACAGAGACTTCTGTTCTGACGCATCTCCACCGGCACTGCCATTCTCTATGTGAATTTATGATTTAAGCTCTACTCATTGACGTGCACTGTGTTTCATTGAATGACTGAATTAAGTTTCTTTCTTCGAGTGAATGCGTGCAGTTCGATTCATTGAATGAATGCGTTAACCTAGAGATATTGAAATCATGAGATAAGTTGTACACATTGAATTCAAAGGTGCAGTTTGTTTCTTTGAATGAATGCATGCTATTAGAATCATGATAAAAATGTTGGAAGTTTGTTTGAATGAATCAATTAATAACGTTTGAATGTACGATTGAAGTGTGTTACAGTGAATGAATGCATGCTGGTTGTTTCATTGACGAATGCCTTCACCTCGAGGCATCGAACTCATGAAACAAGCTCTTCTCATTGAAGTAATGCATTCAATTTGTTTCATTTATTGACTGAGTGCAGTCTCTTTCTTTGAATGAGTGCAGTTTGATACATTGAATGAATGCATGCAGTTGAAATCATTACATGAATTTTGGAAGTTTGTTTCATTCAATCAATGAATAACGTTTGATTCATGGAATGTACGATCGATGTGTGTTTCAGAGAATCAATGCATACAGTTTGTTTCCGTGAATGAATGTCATTGACTTCATGAGATAATCTCTACTCATTTTATTAAATCGTGCAGTTTGTTTCATGGAATGAATGAGTGCAGTTTGATTCATTGAAGAATGCTTGCTGTTGAATTCATTACATGAAAGTTTTGAGTCTGTTTCTTTGAAACAATGAACAACGTTTGATTCACTGAATGTACGATTGAATTGTCTTTCAGTGAATGAATGTGCTAAACTCCAAACATTGATAACATGAGAAAACCTCCACACATTGAATTTAACCGTGCATTTGGTTTCATTGAATGACTGAGTGCAGTTTGATTCATCGAATGAGTGCAGTTGGATTCATGGAATGAAGGTGTTAGGTTTCATTCACTGTATAAATAAATAACGTTTGATACTTTGATTGTACGATTGAAGTGTGTTTCAGTGAATGAATGTATGCAGTTTGTTTAATTGAATGAATGCGTTAGGCTCGAGATATTGAAACCATGAGATAAGCTCCACACATTGAATTCAAACGTGCAGTTTGTTACATTGAACAAATGAATGTAGTTTGTTTCATTAAACGAATGCATTTTGCTCGAGTCATGGAATCCGTGAGATGCATGTTTCTTTGAATCTATGAGTGCAGTTTGATACATGCTGTTGAAATCATTACATGAATGTTTGAAGATTTTTTCAATGAATCAATGAATAACGTTTGATTCATTGAATGTACGATTGACGTGTGTTTCAGTGCATGACTGCCTGCAGTTTGAATGCCTTAATATCAAGACATTGAATTCATGAAACAAGCTTTACTCATTGAATTCACTCATGAAGTTTGTTTCAGTGAATTAATGTATGCAGTTTTTTTCACTGAATGATTGCGTTGATCTTGAGACATTGAAACCATGAGATAAGCTCCACACATTGAATTCAAATGTGCAGTTTGATTCATGAATGAATGCAGATGAATTCATTAAATTAAGGTGTTTGGTTTCTTTCATTGAATCAACAAATAACGTTTCATTCTTTGATTGTACGATTGCAAGTTGAATCAATGGATGAAAGAATGAAGTTTGTTTCGTTGAATGCAATGAGATAAGCTCGAGACATTGAATTCATGAAACAAACTCTTCACATTGTATTCACACGTGCACTTTGTTACATTGAATGACTGAGTGCACTTTCTTTCTTTGAATGAATGTTTGCACAGTGATTGTTGTTGTCTCTCATATACAAAGGCATTGCTGTTTCCTACGAGATAAACAGGGACTGCTGTTCTCTGTAAGATATATAGGACCTGCTGTTCTCTCTCATATACACAGGTTCAGCTGATCATTGTATGACACACTGGGACTCCTAGTCTCTGTAAGCTGCATCGGCACTGCTGATTTTAACAAATATAACAGACGGATACTGATGTTCTCACTCATGACTCACTCACTTCTATACTCAAAAAGATACACAGGGTGTGCTGTTCTCACTCATATACACAGGCATTGTTGTTCATTGTATGATACGCGAGGACTCATGTTTTCTATGAGCACACAGGCACTGCTGTTTTTTATTAGATACCCAGAGACTGGTGTTCTCCAAAATATAGAGAGTGACTACTGTGTCTTCTCATGTACAACAGCAATGCTGTTCTCTATAAGATACATAGTTACTGCAGTTCAATCTCAGATACTCAGGCACTGTTGTTTTCTGTGAGATACAGAGGCACTTCCATTCTTACTCACATACATAGGCACTGTTGTTCTCTATAACAGCCTCAGGAACTGCTGTTCTCTCATATAAATGCATTGCTGTTTCCTGTAGGATAGACATGACTGCTGTTCTCATTCATGTGCAACGGCACAGCTGTTCTCTATAAGCACTGCTGATGTCTCTCAGATATTCAGGCACTGCTGCTTTCTGTCATATGCACAGGCACTGCTGTTCTGTATAAGATACACAGGCACTTCCATTCTTAGTCATGTACACAGGCACTGCTGTTCGCAATAACATCCTCAGCGACTGGTATTCTCCCTCATATATAGGCATTGCAGTTTTCTGAAAAAGTCTCAGGTATTGCTGTTCTCTGTTATGTTTTCAGACACTGCTGTTCACGATAAGATACACAGGGATTGCTGTTCTATCAACGATACATAGAGACTTCTGTTCTGACTCATCTCTACCGGCACTGCTAATCTTTATATGAATGTATGATTTAAGCTCTACTGTGTTTCATTGAATGACTGAGTTAAGTGTCTTCCTTCGAATGAATGTGTGCAGTTCGATTCATTGAATGAATGCGTTAACCTAGAGATATTGAAATCATGACATAAGCTATACACATTGAATTCAAAGGTGCAGTTTGTTTCTTTGAATGAATGAATGCATGCTGTTGGAATCATGATAAAAAGGTTGGAAGTTTGTTTCAATGAATCAATTAATCACGTTTGATTCATTGAATGTACGATTGAAGTTTGTTACACTGAATGAATGCATGCTGGTTTTTTCATTGATGAATGCCTTTACATCGAGACGTCGAACTCATGAAACAAGCTCTTCTCGTTGAAGTAATTCATTCAGTTTGTTTCATTTAATGACTGAGTGCAGTTTCTTTCTTTGAATGAAATTGTGCAGTTTGATACATTGAATGAATGCATGCAGTTGCAATTATTACATGAATTTTGGAAGTTTGTTTCATTGAATCAATGAATAACATTTGATTCATGGAATGTACGATCGACGTGTGTTTCAGTGAATGAATGCATTCAGTTTCTTTCTGGGAATGAATGTCATTGACCTCGTGAGATAAGCTCTACTAATTCCATAAAAACGTGCTGTTTATTTCATTGAATGAATGAGTACAGTTTGATTCATTGAAGAATGCCTGCTGTTGGATTCATTACATGCAAGTTTTGCGTCTGTTTCTTTGAAACAATGAACAATGTTTGAGTCATTGAATGTACGATTGAATTGTGTTTCAGTGAATGAATGTGCTATTTTCCAGGCATTGATATCATGAGAAAATCTCCACACATTGAATTTAACCATGCACGTTGTTTCATTGAATGACTGAGTGCAGTTTGATTCATCGAATGAATGCAGTTGGATTTATGAAATGAAAGTGTTAGGTTTCATTCACTGTATCAATAAATAATTTTTTTACTTTGATTGTACGATTGAAGTGTCTTTCAGTGAATGAATGTATGGAGTTTGTTTAACTGTTCGTCTCGAGACATTGACATCATGTGATAAGCTCCACACATTGAATTCAAACGGGCATTGATTCATTGAATAAATGAATGTAGTTTGTTTCTTTAAATGAATGCGTTTTGCTCGAGTCATTGAATCCATGAGATGCATGTCTCTTTGACTCTATGAGTGCAGTTTGATCCATTGAGTGCATGCATGCTGTTGAAATCATTATATGAATGTTGGAAGTTTGTTTCAATGAATCAATGAATAACGTTTGATTCATTGATTGTACGATTGAAGTGTGTTTCAGTGAATGAATGTATGCAGTTTGTTTCATTGAATAAATGCGTTAGGATCAAGACATTGAAATCATGAGATAAGCTCTACTCATTCGAGTAAGTCATAAAGTTTGTTTCTGTGAATGAATATATACAGTTTGTTTCATTGAATGATTGCATTGATCTCGAGATACTAAAACCATGAGATAAGCTCCACACGTTGAATTCAAATGTGCAGTTTGATTCATGAATGAGTGCAGTTGAATTCATTGAATTAAGGTTTCTTTCATTGAATCAACAAATAACGTTTCATTCTTAGAACCCTGGTCCCTGGTACTGTAAGACAGCATGCTCATCACAGAGCCATTGTGCCATCCGAGTTCATACTTAAGAGGCCCGGTACTAATATACTTAAGAGGGAAATCAGGAGGACTGAAAGGAGACATGAGGTAACACTGGGAGAAAGTGAGGACAGCAAATGCTGGACATCAGAGTTGAAAAATGTGGTGACGGAAAAACACAGCAGGCCAGGTAGCATCCGAGGAGCAGGAGAATCGATGTTTTGGGCATAAGCCCTTCTTCAGGAATGAGGCGAGTGTGCCAAGCAGGCTGAGATAAAACGGAAGGGGGAGAGAATTTGGGGGCGGGGCGCTGGGAAGACAATAGGTGGAAGGAGGTGAGGGCCGGAGAGGGAGTGGGGGTGGAGAGGTCGGGAAGAAGATTGTAGATCAAGAGGTCGGTGCTGAATCCGGGGTTTTGGACTGTGATAAGGTGGGGTGAGGGGAAATGAGAAAGCTGGATTAATCTACATTCATCCCGTGTGGTTGGCGGGTTCCTCGGCAGAAGATGCGGCACTCTTCCTCTAGGCGTCATGTGGTCAGGGTCTGGCGAAGGAGGAGGCCAAGGACCTGCATGTCCTTGGCGGAGTGCGGGCGGGAGTTAAAGTGTTCAGCCACGGGGCGTTTGGGTTTGTTAGTGCGGGTGTCCCAGAGGTGTTCCCTGAAATGTTCCGCAAGTAGGCAGCTTGAGGTAACACTGGCAAATAAGATTAGGGAGAATCCAAAGAGATTTTATAAATACAAGAGGATTTTCTGAAGTGAGTACAAGAAAATTTTCTGATTCAATATGTGGATCAGAGAAGGTGCAAAACTTCACCTACTCTTGGGAAATAAGGCAGGGCAAGTGTCAGCGGGGGTGCACTTTGGGGCCGGCAACCATAATTCTATTAATTTTAATAATGTGATGGAAAATTATAGACCAGATCTAAAAGTTGAAGTTTTAAAATGGAGAAAGGCTAATTTTGATGGTATTAGGCAAGAACTTTCAAAGTCTGTTTGGGGGCAGACTTTTGCAGGTAAAGGGACGACTGGAAAATGGGAAGCCTTCAGGAAATAGGTAATGAGAATCCAGAGAAAGTATATTCCTGTCAGGGTGAAAGGGAAGGCTGGTATGTATAGGGAATGCTGGATGATGAATGAAATTGTGGGTTTGGTTAAGAAAAAGGAGGAAGCATATGTCAGGTATAAACAGGATAGATCGAGTGAATCTTTAGTAGAGTATACTGGAAGTAGGAGTATACTTAAGAGGGAAATCAGGAGGGCAAAAAGGGGACCTGAGATAGCGTTGGCAAATAGAATTAAGGAGAATCCAAAGGGTTTTTACAAATATATTCAGGACAAAAGGGTAAATAGGGAGAGAATAGGGTCCCTCAAAGGTCAGCAAGGCGGTCTCTGTGTGTAGCCACAGAAAATGGGCAAGATACTCAATGAATATTTTGCGTCAGTATTTACTGTGGAAAAGGATATGGAAGATATAGACTGTAGGGAAACAGATGGTGACACCTTGCAAGATGTCCAGATTACAGAGGAGAAAGTGCTGGATGTCTTGAAACGTTAAAGGTGGATAATACGCCAGGACCTGATCAGGTGTACCCAAGAACTCTGTGTGAAGCTAGAGAAGTGATTGCTGGGTCTCTTGCTGAGATATTTGTATCATTGTTTGTCACAGGTGAGGTGCTGGAAGACAAGAGGTTGGCAAATGTGGTGCCACTGTTTAAGAAGGGCGGTAAAGACAAGTCAGGGAACTATAGACCGGTGAATGCTTTTGCTGCACCTTGGATGCTGCCTGAACTGCTGTGCTCTTCCAGCACCACTAATCCAGAATCTGGTTTCCAGCATCTGCAGTCATTTTTTTTACCTTATAGACCGGTGAGCCTGACCTCAGTAGTGGGCAAGTTGTTGGAGGGAATCCTGAGGGACAGTGTATTTGGAAAGGCAAGGACTGATTAGGGATAGTTAGCATAGCTTTGTGCATGGGAAATCATGTCTCACAAACCAGATTGCGGTTTTTGAAGAATTAACAAAGAGGATTGCTGAGGGCAGAGCAGTAGATGTGATCTACATGGACTTCAGTGAGGCGTTTGACAGGGTTCCCCATTGTAGACTGATTAACAAGGTTTGATCTCATGGAGAACGAGCCATTTGGATACAGAACTGGCTCAAAGGTGGAAGACAGAGGGTGGTGGTGGAGGGTTGTTTTGCAGACTGGAGCCTATGACCAGTGGAGTGCCACAAGGATTGGAGCTGGGTCCTCTACTTTTTGTCATTTACATAAATGATTTGGATACAAGCATAAGAGGTAAAGTTAATAAGTTTGCAGATGACACCAAAATTGGAGGTGTAGTGGACAGCAAAGAGGGTTACCTCAGATTATAAAAGGATCTGGGCCAGATTGGCCAATGGACAAAGAAGTGGCAGATGGAGTTTAATTCAGATAAATGCAAGGTTTGGGAAAACAAATCTTAGCAAGACTTATACACTTAATGGTAAGGTTCTATGGAGTGTTGCTGAACAAAGAGACCTTGGATTGCGGGTTCATAGCTCCTTGAAAGTGGAATCGCAGGTAGATAGGATAGTGAAGAAGGCATTTGGTAAGCTTTCCTTTATTGGTCAGAGTATTGAGAACAGGAGTTGAGAGGTCATGTTGCGGCTATACAGGACATTGGTTAGGCCACTGTTTGAATACTGCATGCAAATCTGGTCTCCTTCTCATCGGAAAGATGTTGTGAAACTTGAAAGGGTTCCGAAAAGATTTACAAGGATGTTGTCAGTGTTGGAGGATTTGAGCTGCAGGGAGAGGCTGAAAAGGCTGACATTGTTTTTCCTGGAGCTTTGGAGGCTGAGGGGTGACCTTACAGAGGTTTATAAAGTCATGAGCGGCATGGATAGGATAAATAGACAAGGACTTTTCCCTGGGTGGGGGAGAAATTGTAAAGGGACCTAAGGGGCAATTATTTCATGCAGAGGATGGTGCGAGTGTGGAATAAACATAGGAAGTGTTGGAGGCTGGTACAATTACATTTCAAAGGCATCTGGATGGGTATGTGAACAATGTGGGTTCAGAAGGAATTGGCCGAGTGCTAGCAAATGGAACGAGATTGAGGATGTCTGAATGAAATGGACCAAAGGGTCTGTTCCACTGTTGTACATCTCTCTCTCTCTCTCTCTCTCTCTCTCTCTCTCACACACACACACACACACACACACACACACCCGATATACACCACACACAATCACGTAATACCTTCCTTTCCACAGAAAACCAATTCACTCTGCTCATCTATAGTTCATTTAAACTTTGTACTGAGCTAATTCATTAGCTGATCTCAAATTGGGTGATGTCAAAATTGTTCAGATAGAAGTCAAGTTCATGTAGTTGACAGCCCTCACTCAGTCTGTCTATATTCCCATTTTCAAGGGTCCAAATCGAGGCAAAATAATATGGCTCAATGAGAAATAATAAAACTTAAACTTTTATTTTGTAATTGGGACACAGATAACAAGTTGGATTCTAAATGAGCCAGGAGGCCAGCCATCAAATTGGCTCATACTCAGCTTCTTCCCAACTACTATCCTGGACTCGGGTCAAATCCTATCAGTAAAGATGTCAGAAATTCAGTTTAATAATCATGTTGTATTTCGACTCTAATGTTGACCACAAAACTCTTGTCAATTGTCGTTAGTACCCATCTGGTTCTCTAGTGCCCTTTAGGGACTAGGGCTGTCCTTGTCTTGTTTGGGCTACATGTGACTCCAGACCCACAGCAATTGTTGCGGTTGGTGGACGTCAGCCATCTAAGCTCCAGGACCATACAGCAGGAGGTCCTCAAGATTGTGTCCTGGCCCTAACTACCTTTAGTGACTGTATAACTCAGTCAGAATGTCATGAGTCTGAGGGTTTGCTGATACTTGCACAATGTTCAGCAGCATTCCTAACTCCTTCAGCTCCTTGGAAACAGTGTTAGGGAACTGCAGCCGGAGCTGGGTGAACTTTGGATCATTTGGGATTCTGAGGGAGTAATTGAGAGGAATTACTGGGAGGTAGTCTTATCTCAGGTACAGGGGAAAGGTAGATGGATTACAGTCAAGAGACAGAAAGGGAACCTGCAGACAGGAATGGACACCTGTGGCCGTTCCCCTCAATAACAAGCATACTGTAATGGATACTGCTGCAGGGAACAACTTAGCAGGGGTAAGCCATGGGGTACAGATCTCAGGCACGGCGTCTGTCCCTGTGCTTAGAAAGAAAGGGGAAGAGTAGCAGAACATTAGTGATTGGGGACTCCATAGTTAGGGGGACAGATAGGAGTTTCTGTGGGAACGAGAGAGACTCACAATTGATGTGTTGCCTCCCAGGTTTCAGGGACCGTGATGTCTCGGGTCGTTTTATGTGATCCTTGGTTGAGAGGGGAAACAGCCCCAAGTCATGGTTCACATAGTCACCAACGACATGGGTAGGAAAAGGGATGGGGATGTAAGGCAGAAATTCATGGAATTAGTGTGGATGCTTCATTCTAGAACAAACAGATGTTATCACGGGTTTGTTACCCATACCACATGCTAGCAAGGAATAGGGAACTGGCAGACAGTGCAGGGACCCCTGTGGCAGTGCCCCTCAGTTTTGGATACTGTTGAAGAGGTTGATTTATCAGGGATAAGCCACAGGTTACAGGTCGCTGGCACAGAATATGTCCCTGGTGCTCAGAAGAGAAGGGGGAGGAGGAGCAGAACATTAGTCATTGGGGACCCCACAGTTAGGGGGACAGATAGAAGGTTCTGTGGGAACGGGAGAGACTCACGGTTGATGTGTTGCCTCCCAGGTGCCCGGGTTTATTACGTTTCTGATTGTGTTTTCGGTATCCTTAAGGGGGAGGGGTGTGACCCCCAAGTCGTGTTCCACACAGGCACCAATGACATAGGTAGAAAAAGGGCTGGGGATATAAGGCAGAAATTTAGGGAGCTAGGGTTACAACTTAGTGATAGAACAAACAGAGTTTTTTTTATCTCTGGTTTGTTACCCCTGTCACTTGATAGCGAGGTGAGGAATAGGGAGAGAGAACAGTTGAACACGTAGCTACAGGAATGGTGCAAGAGGGACAGTTTCAGATACCTGGATAATTGGAGCTCATTCTGTGGTAGATGGGTCCTCCACAAACAGAATGGTCGACACCTGAACCAGAGCAGTACCAATATCCTTTGGTGGGGGGCGGGGGGTGGGGGCGCAATTTGTTTATCCTCTTCAGGAATATTGAAGCTAATTCAGCAAAGGATGGGATCCTGAATTGTAACTTCAGTGTACAGAAGGTTGAGAGTAGTGAGGTCATAAATAAGGTTTCAAGGTCACAGGAATGTAGCGGCACGCAAGAAGGTGGTTTGAAGTGTGTCTACTTCGATGCCAGGAACATCCGGAATAAGGTGGGTGAACTTGCAGCAGGGGTTGGTACCTAAGACTTTGATGTTCTGGACACTTCAGAGACATGGATCTAGCAGGGACAGGAATGATTATTGCAGATTCCGGGGTTGAGATGTTTCAGAGAAACATTCCTCATGAGGACTGGATGAGAGGAGGAGCAGCAACATGATAACACTCCTTTCCTAATGAGCAAGGACTGACTCCATCTGAGGAGCAAAATGAAAGAGAGCAACGGAGCATAAAGTGCTATTAGCAATGTGCAACAGTTAGTAGAAAGCTGAACAACAAAAGCAAAACTGTAAACGGAATTAGACTTTGAGAAAAGATATATTCATCCCAGAAACAAAAATAAATGATCTGGAGGATATGATCGTCTTCACTACTGGTCTGAGTGGGAAATGCAAACACAGGGTCCTCTTCACTCTTCCTCGCTGAATTCGCTGATCCATACATTAGTACAAAAGTTTAAAAAAAAAGTTTCAATTATATAAAGAAAATAATATCCTGGAAAAATTCTGTGTCTTCTAGTTGAAAATGTATTTGTTTCCATTCGATTTACTGATTACGTTCCGTTTCTTTATTCATTCCAAAACAATAAAATGCAAAGGAAGAGAAGACAAAGGCAGTCTGGACTAAACTATTTTTTCTGATATCATTCCGTTTCTTTATTTGTTTCTTTCCACGAACCAGCTGATGCGTTGCCGGGGGAATCCAAGCCCAATCGGATGGATTTCTGCACTCCCTCCCTGCACCCGCCCAATGACCCAGCTCTCTCTCCGATTTAAGATGCTGCTTTAAATCTACCTCTTCACGTAAGTTATTCGTCTCCTGACCTAATATCATCTTCAGTAAATCAGCATTAACTCTGTTTAATTTGTCCTGATCAAAAGTAGAAGACAGAGGGTGGTGGTGGAGTGTTATTTTTCAGACTGGAGGCCTGTGACCAGTGGAGTGCCACAAGGATTGGTGCAGCTGATACCAAAATTGGAGGTGTAGTGGACAGTGAAGAAGGTTACCACTGATTACAAGAGATAAATGTAAGATGCTGCATTTCAGAAAGGCAAATCAGAGCAGGACTTATACAATTAATATTAAAGTTCTAGAGAGTGTTGATGAACAAAGAGACCTTGCATTGCAGGTTGATATTTCCTTGAAAGTAGAGTCGTAGGTTGATACAATAGTGAAGAAGGCGTTTGGTATGCTTTCCTTTATTGGTCAGAATATTGAGTACAAGAGTTGAGATGTCATATTTAGGACACTGATGAGGCCACTTTTGGAATATTGTGTGCAATTCTGGTCTCTTTTCTATCATAAGGACATTATGAAACTTGAAGGGGTTCAGAAAAAAATTAAGGATGTTGCCAGGGTTGGAGGATTTGAGCTATAGGGAGAGGTTGAATAGACCTGTTTCCCCTGGAGCATCTGAGGCTGAGGGGTGATCTTATAGAGGTTTATAAAATCATGAGGGGCATACATATACAGCTGTCATTCCAAGGCAGTGGATTGCAAAATATGATTGGAGGGAGGCAGTCTGAACTAAAATATTTACCTGCTGCTTTTTCTCACACTTCTCTCCTCCCTCCATCCCTCCCCCCTCTAATCCCACTGAGTTAACTCTCGTTGTGCTCCATCCATGAGAGAGGTATGTCCTGGGAAGGGGGAGCTGGGACTTGCACAAAGAGGGTCTTTGAGTGGCAGTCCTGGGGGGTATTTCAAACAGGTTCTGGCAGCCATTGTCCCTTTCACTGTGTGCACTGAGCAAGGGGTGACCATCAGTGTGTGTGTGAGAGCGTGTGGGGAGTGTTTGAATCTCAATCCCAGTTTTGATCCTCTAACCTCACCCCCTCCCTGAACCAGCCCCTCCTATAGCAAGGCACTGGACTGGGATCTGCCTCTAATGAGAGAGAGGGAGTGTGACAGCGACCATCTCATTAGCTGCAGCCTTGCTGCTCACATTGAGGGACAGATTATCGCTGGTAGCGAGGCTGGATATCCCCCTCTCCCCTCCCTGTGGTGGCTGTGGTTTCCTCAGTCCCAGGGGAACAAGCCTCTCTGGTCTCCAATCACAGTCTCCCCTCCCCACATTGGCCACATCTTCTGATGAAGTGGTCAAGACAGGGACAATCTCACCCTCGTCACACTCCCAGTCACAATGATTACTATGGGCACGCTTCACTGTCTGTGCTCCCTCACATTTGATTGGTCACATTGCACTGAGCCTCCTCACCCACCATAGGTGCCAGTTTACCCCCACCCCCAGCCCCACGACGGGCACATCGTCACTGCTCCCAGAACCCACTGATGTATCAGGCACGTTGATGGTGATTGCATGGTGAGTGATGGGCCCAGTCTCACTGGCCCAGAATTCTCCAGTCTCACTATTCACTGTCTTTGATCTGACCCCTGGCACAGCGGGCAGTGCCTCACCAATGGGAACACGGCATTGCCCACAAAGGGCTCTCTCCCCCAACCTTGGTGACTGATGGAAGAAGCTGTTCCTATGGATGGAGCTGAAGGTTCGGTGTGTGGGGGTAAGTCCATTGGAGTTGAGATGAGTTGTACTGGAGGAAGGGAACTGAAAATGTGTTGCTGGAAAAGCGCAGCATTCCTGAAGAAGGGCTTATGCCCGAATCGTCGAATTTCCTGTTGCTTGGATGCTGCCTGACCTGCTGCGCTTTTCCAGAAACACATTTTTAGCTCTGATCTCCAGCATCTGCAGACCTCACTTTCTCCTGGACCAAGGGAAGGTGAGGGGTCTATTGGTGCAGAGGGAAAGGGTCGGCTGAGGTACCCCCTGACTGAGCGTGGACATGGGAACTGGCTGCATGTGTCAGTTCAGAACCGAGGGCTCCAGTGGCTGTGGGGAAGCTGCTGCTGGTCACATTCGCTGTAGAGAGAGGGAACACTGAACAATTCAAGGGAAAGAAAATGAAGTTAAATCAAACATTGCAGACAGTGAGAGTAGACAGCGTCCCAATTCATGCCTGATCCACAACAAAACTTATTTCTCTCCATGTTTGCGTGGGTTGCCTCCGGGTGCTCCGGTTTCCTCCCACAATCCAAAAATGTGCAGGTTAGGTGAATTGGCCATGCTAAATTGCCCGTACTGTTAGGTGAAGGGATAAATGTAGAGGAATGGGTCTGGGTGGGTTGCACTTTGGCAGGTCGGTATGAACTTGTTGGGCCGAAGGACCTGTTTCCACACTGTAAGTAATCTAATATAATCTAATCTAATATAATCTAATCTAAGATAATCCCTCTCTCAGATTTAAACTGAACAACTGATCCAACACTCACTGTGATGTGGAAAAGAATTCCTCACCACTCCCACCCTTTGTGTCAAAGTGCTTCCAGGGAGAACCACTTTTTCTTAATTTCAAAAATATACTTTATTCGTAAAATATTCATAAAATAATTTGATACACTGTACATTAGGTAATGCCATACATATCTCAACATTAACATACACAGCTCAGAATTATCATTATTATATACAGGTCTGTGCATTTCTCGCTCATATGCCCATATATTGAGCTGAGACATCAGCAGAGCCCAAATGACTGCATGGGCCCCCTGATCTTCTTTAGACAGGCAGATGTTACACGGTGGTCTTTCCCCACCGCGCCTTGGCAGCAGCGTGTCCATCAACATGTAGTCCTGGACCTTGGAATGTGCCAGTCTGCAACACTCAGTCGGGGTCAACTCCTTCAGCTGGAAGATCAACAGTTTTCGGACCACCCAGAGGGCGTCCTTCACCCAGTTGATGATCCTCCAGGCGCAGTTGATATTTGTCTCGGTGTGCGTCCCGGGGAACAGGCCGTAGAGCACGGAGTCCCACGTCACGGCGCCGCTCGGGATGAACCTAAACAAACACCACTGCATTTTTCTCTAGACTTCCTCTGCATAGGCACATTCCAGAAGGAGGTGTGTGACAGTCTCTTCTCCCCCGCATCCACTTCGAGGGCAGCGTGCGGTGCGGCAGAGAGTCCGGGCGTGCATAAATGATCTCACAGGTAGAGCCCTTCTCACCACCATCCAAGCCATGTCTTGGTGCTTGTTGGAAAGTTCTGGCGATGAGGCATTCTGCCAAATTGCTTTGACAGTCTGCTCAGGGAACCACTCAACAGGATCCACCCTCTCCTTTTCCCGAAGGGTCTCAAGGACGCTACGTGCTGACCACTTCCTGATGGACTTGTGGTCAAAGGTGTTTTTCTTCAGAAATTTCTCCACGAAGGACAGGTGGTACGGAACGGTCCAACTACTCGGAGCGTTCCGCGGTAGCGAGGCCAGGCCCATCTTTTGCAAAACCGGGGACAGGTAGAACCTCAGTACGTAGTGACACTTGGTGTTTGCGTACCGGGGATCCACGCACAGCCTGATGCAGCCACACACAAAGGTGGCCATCAGGGCGAGGGTGGCATTGGGAGTGTTTTTTCCCCTCATTGCACTGGTCTTTGTACATGGTGTCTCTTCGGATCCGGTCCATCTTTGATCTCCACATGAGGTGGAAGATGGCCCGGGTGACTGCGGCAGCACAGGTTCTGGGGATAGGCCAGGCCTGTGCCACGTACAACAATACTGAGAGTACCTCGCACCTGATGACCAGGTTTTTTCCCGCGATGGAGAGCGACCGTTGCTCCCATCTGCCAAGTTTCTGTCTCATCTTCCTGATCCACTCCTCCCAGATCTTGGCGCACGCCCCAGCACCCCCGAACCAAATACCCAGCACCTTCAGGTGGTCAGTCCTGACAGTGAAGGGGATATATGATTGGTCGGCCCAGTTCCAGAAGAGCATGGCCCCGCTCTTGCCTCGGTTTACCTTGGCCCCCAAGACCCATTCGAACTGGTCGCAGATGCACAGGAGTCTGTGCACGGACAGTGGATCCGAGCAGAAAACGGCGATGTCATTCATGTACAGGGAGGCCTTACCTGTAGGCCCCCGCTGCCAGGAATATCACCCCTCTCAGTCTCGCATCCTTCCTGATGGATTCGGCAAATGGCTCTATGCAACGCACAAACTAGGCAGGAGAGAGTGGGCAGCCCTGCCTGACTCCAGATCCTACAGGGAAGCTATCTGATTCCCACCCATTGCTTGAGACTGTACTGACAATGTTGGTGCAGAGCAGTCTGATCCAATTGCAGATTCCCTCCACAAAGCCCATTTTGGAGAGGACATCCCTCATATATGTGTGCGATATCCTTTCAAAGGCTTTCTCCTGGTCCAGGCTGATGAGGCAGGTGTCCACCCCCCTGTCCTGCACGTAGGCGATCATATCCCTGAGGAGTGCGAGACTCTCAGAGATCTTCCTGCCCAGTACAGCACAGGTTTGGTCGGGGTGGATCACCGCTCCCAGAGCAGACCTGACCCGGTTGGCAATGACCTTTGACAAGATTTTGTAGTCTGTGTTTAACAGTGAGATTGGTCTCCAATTTCTAATTTCGTCCCTCTCCCCCTTCCGCTTGTAGATGAGGGTGATGATGCCTTTCCTCATGGATTCACTCATGGTACCTGCTCGAAGCATACTGACATTCACCTCCAGCAGGTCCTGGGAGAACCACCTTTTTTTTAATTTCAAAAATATACTTTATTCGTAAATATTCATAAAATAATTTGTTACACTGTACATTTGGTAATGCCATACATATGTCCAAATTAACATACATAGTTTAGAATTTTCCTTTTTACATATAGGTCTGTGCATTTCTCGCTCCTACGCCCATATATTGAGCTGAGGCATCAGCAGAGCCCAAATGACTGCATGGGCCCCCTGATCTTCTTTAGACAGGCAGATGTTACACGGTGGTCTATCCCCACCGCGCCTTGGCGGCAGCTGCCCCAAGCTCCAGCGCGTCCCTCAACACATAGTCCTGGACCTTGGAATGTGCCAGTCTGCAACACTAAGTCGGGGTCAACTCCTTCAGCTGGAAGATCAACAGCTTTCGGACCACCCAGAGAGCGTCCTTCACCGAGTTGATGATCCTCCAGGCGCAGTTGATATTTGTCTTGGTGTGCGTCCCGGGGAACAGGCAGTACAGCACGGAGACCCGCGTCACGGCGCTGCTTGGGACGAACCCAGACTTGCTCTGCATAGGCATATTCCAGAAGGAGGTATGTGACAGTCTCGTCCCCCCCACAGCCGCTTCGAGGGCAGCGTGCGGTGCGGCAGAGAGTCCGGGCGTGCATAAATGATCTCACAGGTAGAGCCCTTTTCACCACCAGCCAAGCCATGTCTTGGTGCTTGTTGGAAAGTTCTGGCGATGAGGCATTCTGCCAAATTGCTTTGACAGTCTGCTCAGGGAACCACTCAACAGCATCCGCCCTCTCCTTTTCCCGAAGGGTCTCAAGGACGCTACATGCTGACCACTTCCTGATGGACTTGTAGTCAAAGGTGTTTTTCTTCAGAAATTTCTCCACGAAGGACAGGTGGTACGGAACGGTCCAACTACTCGGAGCGTTCCACGGCAGCGAGGCCAGGCCCATCTTTTGCAAAACCGGGGACAGGTAGAACCTCAGTACGTAGTGACACTTGGTGTTTGCGTACCGGAAATCCACGCACAGCTTGATGCAGCCACACACAAAGGTGGCCATCAGGGCGAGGGTGGCATTGCGAGTGTTTTTCCCCCCATTGCACCGGTCTTTGTACATGGTGTCTCTTCGGACCCTGTCCATCTTTGATCTCCACATGAAGTGGAAGATGGCCCGGGTGGCTGCGGCTGCACAGGTTCTGGGGATTGGCCAGGCCTGTGCAACGTACAACAATACTGAGAGTACCTCGCACCTGATGACCAGGTTTTTTCCCGCGATGGAGAGCGACCGTTGCTCCCATCTGCATAGTTTCTGTCTCATCTTCCTGATCCACTCCTCCCAGGTCTTGGTGCACGCCCCAGCACCCCCGAACCAAATACCCAGCACCTTCAGGTGGTCAGTCCTGACAGTGAAGGGGATATATGATTGGTCGCCCCAGTTCCCGAAGAGCATGGCCTCGCTCTTGCCTCAGTTTACTTGGCCCCCGAGGCTCGTTCGAACCGGTCGCAGATGCACAGGAGTCTGAGCACGGACAGCGGATCTGAGCAGAAAACAACGACGTCATCCATGTACAGGGAGGCCTTAACCTGTAGGCCCCCGCTGCCAGGAATAGTCACCCCTCTCAGGCTCACATCCTTCCTGATGGATTCGGCAAATGGCTCTATGCAACACACAAACAAGGCAGGAGAGAGTGAGCAGCCCTGCCTGACTCCAGATCTTACAGGGAAGCTATCTGATTCCCACCCATTGCTTGAGACTGTACTGACAATGTTGGTGCAGAGCAGTCTGATCCAATTGCAGATTCCCTCCACAAAGCCCATTTTGGAGAGGACATCCCTCATATATGTGTGCGATATCCTTTCAAAGGCTTTCTCCTGGTCCAGGCTGATGAGGCAGGTGTCCACCCCGCTGTCCTGCACGTAGGCAATCGTATCCCTGAGGAGTGCGAGACTCTCAGAGATCTTCCTGCCCGGTACAGCACAGGTTTGGTCGGGGTGGATCACCGCTCCCAGAGCAGACCTGACCCGGTTGGCAATGACCTTTGACAAGATTTTGTAGTCTGTGTTTAACAGTGAGATTGGTCTCCAATTTCTAATTTCGTCCCTCTCCCCCTTCTGCTTGTAGATGAGGGTGATGATGCCTTTCCCCATGGATTCAGTCATGGTACCTGCCCGAAGCATACTGACATTCACCTCCAGCAGGTCCTGGGAGAACCACCTTTTTTTTAATTCAAAAATATACTTTTTTCGTAAATATTCATAAAATAATTTGTTACACTGTACATTTGGTAATGCCATACATATGTCCAAATTAACATACATAGTTTAGAATTTTCCTTTTTACATATAGGTCTGTGCATTTCTCGCTCCTACGCCCATATATTGAGCTGAGGCATCAGCAGAGCCCAAATGACTGCATGGGCCCCCTGATCTTCTTTAGACAGGCAGATGTTACACGGTGGTCTTTCCCCGCCGGGCTTTGGCGGCAGCTGCCCCAAGCTCCAGCGCGTCCCTCAACACGTAGTCCCGGACCTTGAAATGTGACAGTCTTCAACACTAAGTCGGGGTCAACTCCTTCAGCTGGAAGATCAACAGCTTTCGGACCACCCAGAGAGCGTCCTTCACCGAGTTGATGATCCTCCAGGTGCAGTTGATATTCGTCTCGGTGTGCGTCCCGGGGAACAGGCCGTAGATCACGGGGTCCCGCGTCACGGCGCTGCTCGGGATGAACCTCGACAAATACTACAGCATTCCTCTCCAGACTTGCTCTGCATAGGCACGTTCCAGAATGAGGTATGTGACAGTCTCGTCCACCCCGCAGCCACTTCGAGGGCAGCGTGCGGTGCGGCAGAGAGTCCGGGCGTGCATAAATGATCTCACAGGTAGAGCCCTTTTCACCACCAGCCAAGCCATGTCTTGGTGCTTGTTGGAAAGTTCTGGCGATGAGGCATTCTGCCAAATTGCTGTGACAGTCTGCTCAGGGAACCACTCAACAGGATCCGCCCTCTCCTTTTCCCGAAGGGTCTCAAGGACGCTACGTGCTGACCACTTCCTGATTGACTTGTGGTCAAAGGTGTTTTTCTTCAGAAATTTCTCCACGAAGGACAGGTGGTACGGAACGGTCCAACTACTCGGAGCGTTCCGCTGCAGCGAGGCCAGGCACATCCTTTGCAAAACCAGGGACAGGTAGAACCTCAGTACGTAGTGACACTTGGTGTTTGCGTACCGGGGATCCACGCACAGCTTGATGCAGCCACACACAAAGGTGGCCATCAGGGCGAGGGTGGCATTGGGAGTGTTTCTCCCCTCATTGCACCGGTCTTTGTACATGGTGTCTCTTCGGACCCGGTCCATCTTTGAACTCCACATGAAGTGGAAGATGGCCCGGGTGACTGCAGCAGCACAGGTTCTGGGGATAGGCCAGGCCTGTGCCACGTACAACAATACTGAGAGTACCTCGCACCTGATGACCAGGTTTTTTCCCGCGATGGAGAGCGACCGTTGCTCCCATCTGCCAAGTTTCTGTCTCATCTTCCTGATCCACTCCTCCCAGGTCTTGGCGAATGCCCCAGCACCCCCGAACCAAATACCCAGCACCTTCAGGTGGTCAGTCCTGACAGCGAAGGGGATATATGATTGGTCGCCCCAGTTCCTGAAGAGCATGGCCTCGCTCTTGCCTCGGTTTACCTTGGCCCCCAAGGCCCATTCGAACTGGTCGCAGATGCGCAGGAATCTGTGCATGGACAGCAAATCCGAGCAGAAAACAACGACGCCATCCACGTACAGGGAGGCCTTAACCTGTAGGCACCCGCTGCCAGGAATAGTCACCCCTCTCAGGCTCGCATCCTTCCTGTTTAATTTGGCAAATGGCTCTATGCAACACAGAAACAAGGCAGGAGAGAGTGGGCAACCCTGCCTGACCCATGGTATTACCCCAGCCAGGTAAACATCCACAACAAACTCACTCGCTCAAACCCAACAATAGCTTATACCGCTTACACTCATACTAACTGCCTTTTCGAAAATCGCAAATACACCTCTCTAAGGTTCCCTGTCTGTACAACAGCGCAATTTCTCAAGTGGATCACAGAACATCCGGAAACGCTCAGCTTTCACTGAATACGACACTCACTGGGAGACGTGAGAAATTGCGCTAATTTGCATATCATCCTTAAACGGAAATGCTCCGCCCTTCCCTGCCCCCTTCACACTGCCTCCTCCTCCTTCCTAGACCTTTCCATTTCTCTCTCGGGCGACCGAATCAACACGGAATATCGGTGCTGCCTCGTGCTCCCACGAGGAGTTTGAACAGTTCATCCACTTTACCAACACCTTCCACCCCGACCTCAAATTCAGCTGGACTGTCTCAGACTCCTCCCTTTCCTTCCTAGACCTTTCCATTTCTATCTCGGGCGACCGAATCAACATGGACATCTACTATAAACCGACTGACTCACACAGCTACCTAGACTACACCTCCTCCCACCCTGCCCCCTGTGAAAACGCCATCCCATATTCCCAATTCCTTCATCTCCGCCACATCTGCTCCCAGGAGACCAGTTCCAATACCGTACAGCCCAGACAGCCTCCTTCTTCAAGGACCGCAGAATCCCCCCAGACGTGATCGACGATGCCCTCCACTGCATCTCCTCCACTTCCCGCTCCTCTGCCCTTGAGCCACGCCCCTCCAACCGTCACCAGGACGGAACCCCACTGGTTCTCACCTACCACCCCACCAACCTCCATATACAGCGTATCATCCGCCGTCATTTCCGCCACCTCCAAACGGACCCCACCACTTGGGATATATTTTCCCTCCCCTCCCCTATCAGCATTTCGAAAAGACCAATCCCTCCGTGACTCCCTCTTCCTTTCCACACCCCCCACCAACCCAACCTCCACTCCCGGAACCTTCCCCTGCAACTGCAAGAAATGCAAAACTTGCGCCCACACCTCCTCCCTTACTTCTCTCCAAGGCCACAAGGGATCCTTCCATATCCGCCACAAATTCACCTGCACCTCCACACACATCATCTATTGCATCCACTGCACCCGATGTGGCCTCCACTATATTGGGGAGACAGGCCGCCCACTTGCGGAACGTTTCAGAGAACACCTCTGGGACACCCGGACCAACCAATCCAACCACCCTGTGGCTCAACACTTTATTTCCCCCTTGGACTCCTCCATAGCCAGACCATAACAACAAGACGGTTGGAGGAAGAGCGCCTCATCTTCTGCTTGGGAACCCTCCAAACAGAAGGGATGAACTCAGATTTCTCCAGTTTCCTCATTTCCCCTCCCCCCACCTTGTCTCAGTCGAATTCCTCAAACTCAGCATTACCTTCCTAACCTGCAATCTTCTTCCTGACCTCTCCGCCCCAACCCCCCTCCGGCCTATCACCCTCACCTTGACCTCCTTCCACCTATCACATCTCCATCGCCCTTCCCCCAAGTCCCTCCTCCCTACCTTTTATCTTAGCCTGCTGGACGCACTTTCCTCATTCCTGATGAAGGGCTTATGCCCGAAGCGTCGAATTCCCTGTTCCTTGGATGCTGCCTGACCTGCTGCGCTTTTCCAGCAACACATTTTCAGCTCGTTTACCTCTGTCCCAGGGAGGGAGGCTCAGCACAATATTGCGGGCAGCAAAATATTTGCAGGAGATCATATGAGATAAGGTGAATAATTTGGGGTTGTGGGCAAAATGTTTCTGGGAAATGCAAAGTGGTGTGGGCATTTTCAGGTCTGAAAGAGAGAAAAGGATGGAGAAAGGAAGGTTGAGAAAAAAAGAGTGAGAGAGATGGAGAGTGTGAGAATTCATGTGGAACAGCAAAGAGTTTAAATGGCAAGATTAGCAGCTGAAATGGCTGATGATTGTGAGTTAGTCCAGAAATCAAAGTTTGGCTTCCAAACTCAGTTTCGATCCGTGAGGAATAGAAATTGGGGAAAAGGGATTTCCTCATGTGGTCAGAGAAAGGTACATCTCCGTGAAGATCATAAAGATAACTTACTACAACTTAAAAAGAAAACCCTTGAAGGGGAAAGAGGAGTTAAATAGCTCTGGTGCTTGCATTTCTATAAAGTAGGCCAGATGAAGTCACAGTGATGGTGGGATAGAAAAAGTATTGAGAAGCCAGGGGTAGGGAAATTGGATACGCCAGTGAATTTTGTTGGAGTGATGATGGAAAACACAGTGGAGGCTCAAAAGCTGCATCAAACTGTACAACTTGGTTGCAGATTTGTTAAGGAGGAAGTTCCAGATCCTTTTAAATCATATATCTGCAAATATAAAGTTTATTTGTATAGGCAAGGAGTAGCAGGTAAGTAGGTTTCGATATTAAGAGATATAGGATCCTCTCAATCTTTGATGTTGAAAGATGAGGAGATATATACTTCTGAAGGACTATTGTCAGAAAAGGTACTAGTAACAAGAATTCACAGTGAGACAGGAAGCTCTCAATTATGTAGAGTGAGGTTAGAGTGTGCAGTGAAGAGAGGAGAATTCATGGCAGGGCTCCTGGACAAACTCTCAGCTCCAGGAATACAATGTGTCATTGCTAACAATATAGCTGGTTCACAGGTAGGAGTGCTGCCTAATGTGGTAGAAAAGCCAGTGGAAATTCAGGCAACTGAGCTGTTGCATGACACATATCCTGGATTTTTTCCCGTCTATAGGATAATTAGATCACAAAGTCACCAGTTGAAACAGGAAAGATCAAAGAGTACAGATAGGAAAGTTAAGGTGGAATTCTCAGAGGTCTTGTCTGATCAGATGGTTGATACAAACGAGGATCAGATAAATGACAAAGCAGGTATCTTTAGCTCAAATACATTAACTGAGTTACAGCAGAAAAATGAAAATTTAAAGCAGTTGTATCAAAAGCCATACATGGAAAAACAATCCCAATGTATCCCTGAATGCTATTATCTTAAAAAATGATTTCTTATTGAGGAAATAGAGACCATCACATATTCAGGCAGATGAGAAATGTGCAGAAGTTCATCAAATCTATTGCTAGCGGATTATAGAAAGGAGGTGTTGCGAGTGGTGCCAGTCGGATTAGAAAAAAACACAAGTTAAAATATGAAAACACTTTCCTGGCCTGGCCTGCGCAAGGACTGCTAATCTTACAAGACATGTCATACATGTCAGACAATTGGAAAACCACAGGCAGTAATAAAACTTGTGTGGGTTTCCTCCGGGTGCTCCGGTTTCCTCCCACAGTCCAAAGATGTGCGGGTCAGGTGAATTGGCCATGCTAAATTGCCCGTAGTGTTAGGTAAGAGGTAAATATAGGGGTATGGGTGGGTTGCGCTTCAGCGGGTCGGTGTGGACTTGTTGGGCCGAAGGGCCTGTTTCCACACTGAAAGTAATCTAATCTAATCTTGCACCTTTAATGCCTATTCCTGCATTTGAGGAATGTTTTACAAGATTCTTAATGGATTGCATAATGGATTTACATGCCTAAAACAAAAGTTGGGAATCAGTATTGTTAACAATAATGGATGTTTCCACGACATGTGTATAGGCCATTCAATTATGCAATATTACAACTAAAAGGGGCTAGGGGAATTACTCAAATCTTTCACGAGATACGGATTACCTATTGAGCTGCAATCAGATCAAGGGTCAAAGTTTGCATCACAGTTATTCAAGGAAGTTATGGACAGCTTAGGAATAAAATAATTCAAATCTACTGCACACCATCCAGAGTCACAGGGAGCACCAAAAATTTGGCATCATACATTAATGATCATGTTGAAGTTGAATAGTCAACAATATCCAAATGATTAGAGTAGGGAATTCTGTTTGTACCTTTTGCCACTGGAGATGCATTAAATGCATCAACCATCAAAATTATTTTTCGAGCATGAAGTGAGACGACTGCTAACATTTATTAAGGAAGAAATGATAAGTCATAATGCAGAGACTACATATTTTGACTATTTGTCAGATTTTTTAGCAATGAATAAAGAGAGCAAGGATTTGGCTAGACAGCATTAAATGTATCATAGCGTTCAATGAAACAGGAAACAGACATGAAATCAAAAACTCACAATTTTGCTGTCGGGGATAAGGTGATAGGTGCATCTTTAAAAGTAAAGTTTAGTGGATCTTATCAAGTCTAAAGAGAATTGAGTGAGTTGAACTATTTAGTAAGGACTGCAGACAGTGTAAAAAAAGCACAGCTAATCAGCATCTGAGAAGTAGGACAGTTGAAATTTTGAGCATAACCTTTTTCCTGACGAAAAGCTTATGCTCAAAACATTGACTCTCCTGCTCCTCGGATCCTGTCTGACCGGCTGTGCTTTTCCAGCGCCACAATCTTTGACTCTGGTTTCCAGCATCTGCAGTCCTCACTTTCTCCAAAGACTCCAGAGAACTTTCACAGAGTGTATCATGTGAATATGCTCATAAGTTATTTTGACAGCGAAGGAAAGCCAAAGGAGACTGTGCTATTGGTTACAACACAAAGTGAAGAACAAAGTTCAGTGGATTCCGAATTGGACATTCCTCAAATTAAATTAGACAGTGGCGGAGTTGTCAAAAAGTGGGATAAATTACTCAGTTACCTTACAGAGGAAAATCAAAATGACTTGAAAGAGTTATTACTGTGACATGAGGAGATATGTGGGAATAAGCTGAGAAGTACTAACCTAATTTTTATGATGTAGATATTGGAGATTCTGTTCTGATTAAGCAACATCCTTCTAGGCATAACCCTGCAAAGATGGTGCAGGTACAAAAAAAAGATTGAACGCCTGCTCCAAGATAGCGTAATAAAAACGAGTTACAGTGACTGGATCTCACCCGTAGTAACAGTGCCAAAACCAAATGTTACCCAATGGTTATGTGTGGACTGTCACAAGGTCAGTGCAGTTACAAAGACAGGTGCATATCTGATTCTGCATTTGGAAGACTGTGTTGAAATGGTGGGTCAAAGAAACTTATATTTCTCAGTTGGACTTGTTTAGAGGATACTGGTAGGTACCATTGTCTGAAAGACAGAAGACAATTTCAGCATCCATAATGCTGAACGTACTGTATCAATTTAAAATCATGCTGTTTGGAATAAAGAAAAACACCCACCGCATTTCAAAGATTAACCAATAAGGTTCTATCCCGGATTACCCAACTGTCTCATATATATAGATGACCTGGTGATTTTTAGTCACAAGTGGAAGGAATATTTGCAACATTCATCAGACTTGTTTGATCAGCTTCGGCAGGCTTGGTGATAAACTTGGCTAAGAGTGAGTCTGTCAAAGCCCAAGTCAACTGTCTAGGCCATGTTATTGAACATGGACAAATGGCCCCATGGAATGCAAAAACAAAGGCAATTGGGGAGTTTCCCATACATTGATGATGAGAGCTGTACTACGATTCCTGGGATTGAGTGTATTTCACTGAAAACTCGTACCAAAGTTTAGCAGTATGGCTGCTTCACTCGCTGAATTGCTAAAGAAAGGCAAGAGGTTTCATTGGACAGTGGATTGTTGGAAGGCATTTGACAGCCTGAAAGCTGTACTAGATACTGGCCCTGTAGTAGCCACATTTGATTAGGTAAATCCATCCAAGGTGATTATCGATGCAAGTTATCTTTGCGTTGGAATTGTGCTGTTACAGCAAGAGGACAAAAGGTGTGAAACACCCATTGGCTATTTCTCCAGGAAATTGAGCATTCATCAGCAGAAAGATTAGACAGTTGCGAAGGAGAGTTTGAGCTTGGTGTTGGCATTGCAAAATTTCAATGTTTATGATGCCAGCAAGGTATCTGAGACAATCACATGCACTGATCATAACCAATTGACATTTATTAAGAAATTTAAGATCAACAATGCCAGACTGTTTAGACGGAGTTTGTTGTCATAATTCAATTTGAAAATTGTGCAGGTGGCAAAATGAGAAAATGTGATTGCCAGCATATTGTCAAGACTTGAATGAGAAATGGAGGCGTTCAGTATTAAGGAGCAAGACAGACTGAAACAGAATGCCGTACTATATGATTGCATGATTATTACCAACGTAATGTACGTGTGGGTTGTAGTGTACTAACGATTTAATATTAAAGGGTTTTAAAATGAAGCCATCTTTAGATATTGCTGGTTCTTTTTTTAAGGGGGAAGGTGTGATGCTGTTGCCCCTTTGACAATGCAATGTTGTCTTTGACTTCTTTTTCAGAGACGTCGTAAAAGCAGTGATTCGGAAAGGTCTGGCTTGGGTGGGTTTTAGGACAAATTTGATTACAGCTAACAGATACTGCCTCAGGCAAAAGGCTTTCAGGTTTAAAGAAAACACTTTACAATGAGAGGGGGGTGGCCAGTTCTCCCAGCTCAGCTTCTCTCTGGTTTAATTTGGCTTGAGCAGGCAGTCATTTATGAAGCTGCTGGATCGAAAGAAGCAGGTCCATGCTGATTCTCCCTCTCTCTGACATCCCTCCTGGAAGACCCTGTATTGGATTTTACCTTTTTTGCCAAGGTGCATTTATGGAGACTTGTGCAAGTATTTGTAACAGCAACATGAAATTGGGATAATCTGTGGGGTTTAAGACACATTAAGTTATCCTCTATTCTGAATTCTTTAGTTTGTGTTTCATTCGGTAATCTTGCAAATAAATTCTGTTTTGTTAAAACCAAGTGGTTTGACCAGCTGCATCACTCCTGGAATATCCACTAAATACCTGCTTAAAACAATGCGCAAAGTTAGGGTCTGAGCTACTTTTGTGAAATATTTTGAGGGGTCTGTCCTGGTCCATTACCATTAATAAACACATGAAGAAATAATTAGACAACACATCAACAACAATAGAGCATAACATCTTTCAAGGGACTTCTCAGTAAATATGTTAAGCACAAGTTTGTTATGACTCAATTAGAATGTTCAGGCAGTCTGAGCTATTTTGAAAGTACGTTTCCCTCCATTACAGAATCTTGGACCTGAGGACATAATCTTAGAAGAAAGGGGAACCAATGTATGATAGAGGTGAGGAGGAATTTCCTCTCTCAAAGGGTTGTGAGTCTTTGGTACTCCTTGTCACAGAGAGCTGTGGGAGCAGAGTCCTTGTGTACATTTAAGGCTGAGATATATTCTTGGTCAGTTGGGGAATCAAGCATTAAAGGGTAAGGGCAGGAAGGTAGATATAAGGTATATGAGATCAGCTTCCACCAGGCCTGCCAATTCCCACATCGGGCATTAGGCTCAAACTCGACCCTGGGCCCCACTGTGTCAAAGCAATCTCCGAAAAGCAGATGGAGTAGACGAGCCCCGGGCTCCCCACCACTTCCATCCCCACCATCTTGTCTGGAACTCTCCTCCCAGACACTGCATTCCAGACTCCAGAACTCTCTGTGTGCAAAAGTTTCTCCTCAAAACCCCTCAAAATCTCCCAATTTTCACTTTAAAATGATGTCCTCTTCATAATTGACACTTCGACTAGGATCCACTTTGTACCCGCCCTGCCTATGTGCTTAATTATCTTATACACCTCATTCAGGTCCTCCCTCAACCTTCTCTGTTCAAAGAAAATAGCTCAGGTTTATCCAGCCTAACTTCATTGCTGAAATGCTCCATTCCAGGCTACTTCCTGGTGAATCTCTTCTGCACTCCCTACAACAGATCTTCCTGCTCTTATAATCTATACTTCGACTGATAAAGGCAAGAGACCTGCACACTTTCTTATGTCACGCTATCAACACCTGTCCTGCCACCTTCAGGGATCTGTCGACAAACACTCCAAAATCCCTCTGTTCCTCTGAGTTTACTGGTTTCCTGTCATTCATTGAGAACTCCCTTGTCTTTTTCCTCCTTCCAAAGTGCATCACCTCACACTTATCAGGGTTACAATCTGCTTGCATTGATCAAAGGGAAACAAGCTTCAACCATTTGGTAACGATGTTGCCACACTTCAGAAGTGTTTTTGCATTGCTCTCAACTTATGAAATGGACCATACAAAACAAAAACTTCCTTTTCCTTTCATTGAAACATTTTGTTGACATCAAAAAGCTTCGGGAAAATATTCGCCCGACATCCCATGTAAAACTTGACATGTCAGTTTCGAATCCCTCGATGTACTTGACTGAGGCACAATAAAGCTCGTTGTGCACAGACACAAGGCTCTAAGCGGGGGAGTCCCGTGAGCATATCTATAATACCTTCTGACAAACAGTCACATCTCACTCCCTGTTCAACATGCGTTCACTTTAATCCCATCGATTTCGTTTTGCAAAACAGATTCAAAACAGGGACAAGGAGAATTCGCACCCCCTCCCCCCCCCCTCCCATCCTGCTGTCTCTGCTTTCCAATCCAAGATCATGTTGGAATAGGGCTCCTGGGCTGGAGCTCATCTGCTCTGACTGATTCCCTTTTTCTTTCTTTACTCTCTTTCTTTTAGCTCACTTACCTTCTCCTGACCTTGAATGTTATCGGCAATGGTGAAGGGCCAGCATTCAGACCTCGAGTGGGCCCAGGGTGGAGGAGAGTGGGGGCACAGATCTCGAAAAGGCCCAGAGTGGAGGAGAGTCGGCCCATTGTGCAGAACTCGATCAGGCTCAGGGCGGAGGAGAGTGGGCCCAGGCCACAGAGCTTCAACAGGCCCAGGGTGGAGGAGAGTGGGCCCAGGCCACATAGTTTGAACAGGCCCAGGGCGGAAGAGAGTGGGCCCAGGACACAGAGCTTGAACAGGTCCAGGGTGGGCCTGTTACCTTCACTCCACAGTTGCCTAAGTGGCTATCGATGAAATGTCACACATAACTCTGTTATTATCTCAATGAAAACTTTAATCAATTTTCACTTCAGTGCCAGTATATCCACCTGGTATTGCAATTCTGTCCTCAGCCTGGGATATTGATCATGAGGATTTTCTTGAGCGTGCTGAAGTTGCCGTTTTAGTTCAGAAAAAGATGGAAATATGTAGAGACAACAGAGATCGAGTCAGTCCTTACAAGAGTATAAAGGCAATAGAAGTACACTTAAGAGGGAAATCAAGAGATCAAAAAAGGGGAAGTGCGATATCTTTGTCGAATAGGGTTAAGGAGAATAGAAAGGGATTTTGTAAATACAGTCAGGACAAAAGGATAACTCGGGAGAGAAAGGACCCCTTAAAGACCAGCAAGGCAGCCTATGTGTGGAACTGCAGGAGATTAAGGAGATACTAAATGAGTATTTAGCATCAGTGTTTACTGTGGAGTTGGAAATGGAAGATATAGGATATGGGGAAATAGATGGTGACATCTTGAAAAATGCCCATATTACAGAAGGTGCAGGATGTGTTAAAACGCATAAAAGTGGGTAAATCCCCAGGGCCTGATCAGGTGTACAATAGAGCTCTGTGGGAAGTGAGGGAAGTGATCGCTGGGCACCTTGCTGAGATATTTGTATTTTTGAAAGTTACAGGTGAGGTTCCAGAATATTGGAAGCAGGTTGATTGCTGTGGTGCCACTATTTAAGAAAGGTGGTAAGGAAAAGCCAGGGATCTGTGGACCCTGGCATCAGTGGTTGACAAGTTGGAGGGAATCCTGAGGGACAGGATGTACATGGATTTGGAAAGGCAAGGACTCATTAGGGATAGTGAACATGGCTTTGTGCATGGGAAATCAAGTCTCACAAACTTGAATAGGTTTTATTGAAGAAGTAACAAAGAGGATTGATGAGGGCAGTGCAGTGCACATGAGCTCTATAGACTTCAGTAAGGCATTTGACAAGGTCCCTCATGGTAGACTGGTTAGCAAGGTTAGATCTCATGGAATACAGGCAGAACTTGCCATTTGGATACAGAACTGGTTCAAAGGTAGTAAACAAAGGGTGGTGGTGGAGGGTTATTTTTCAGACTGGATGCCTGTGAACATGTGTGGGTGCTGGGTCCACAATGTTTCTTCATTTACATAAATTATTTGTATGTGAGCATAAGAGGTATAGTTAGTAAGTTTGCAGATGAAACCAAAATTGTTGGTGTACTGGACAGCGAAGTAGGTTACATCAGACAGCAATGAGATCTTGGTCAGATAGGCCAATGGGTGAGGAGTGGCAGATGGAGTTTAATTTCGATCTATGTGAGGTGCTGAACTTTGGAAAGGTAAATCAGAGCAGGACTTATACACTTAATGGTGAGGTCTTAGGGAGTATTGCTGAGCAAAGAGACTTTGGAGTGCAGGTTCATAGCTCCTTAAAAGTAGATAGGATAGTGAAGAAGGTGGTTGGCATGCTTTCCTTTTTTGAATGCAACATTGACTATAGCAGTTGGGAGGTTATGCTGCAGCAGCAGCACAGCACATTGGTTGGTAAACTTTTGGAATATTGTATGCACTTCTGGTCTCCATCCGAGGTAAGGATGTTGTGAAACTTGAAAAGGTTCAGAAAAGATTTACAAGGATATTGCTGGGGCTGGAAAATTTGAGCTAATAGGCTGGGGCTGTTTTCCCTGGAACTTAGGAGGCTGGCAGGTGACCTTATTGAGGTTATAAAAACACAAGGGGCATAGATAGTATAAATAGACAAGATCTTTTTTCCTGGGGTGGGGGAGTCCAGAACTAGAGGACATAGGTTTAGGGTGAGAGGGAAAAAAATGAAAAGGGACCTAAGAGGCAACTTTTTCATGCAGAAGGTGGTGCCTGTATGGAATGAGCTGTCAGAAGAAGTGGTGGAGGCTAGTGCATTTGCAGCATTGAAAAGGCATCTGGATGGGTATATGATAGGAAGAGTTTAGAAGGATATGGGCCAAGTACTGTCAAATAGGACTAGATTATGTTAGATACCTGCTCGGCATGGATGGTTTGGACCGAAGAGTCTGGTGCCGTGCTGTGCATCTCTATGACTTATGAATAAGGTCAGGCTAATCAGTTCCCATCATTTCCCATCTCTTGCCTTGCTCCCTTCTTAAACATGAGGTTATATTAGCAATTTTCCAATATTCTGGGACCTTCCATGACTCCAGTGATTCCTCAAGATCACTTCTGAAGTCTCCATTATCTCTTCAGCTATCTCCTTCCAAATTATAGGATGCAGCCCATCAAGTCCAGGTGATTTATCCTTTTTCAGACCTTCCAGTTTTCTTCTTGGTGGCGGACATTGTACTCAATTCTGCCTAGCAAAAAATATATATTACATGTGTCTTCCACCATGAAGATTGATGCACTGTACTTATTCAGTTCCTCAGCCATTTATTTGTTCCATTACTCCTTCTTCAGCTTCATTTTCCACTTTTGCCTCTCTGTTGCCCTTTATATATCTGAAGAAACTCTTACAATTTTTCCTAATATTATCAGCTAACTTCTCCTCATATTTAATCATCTCCCTCCTTATTTCTTTCTTTATTGTCCTCTATTGACCTTTGTACTTCCCAATTGTCTGGCTTCCTACTGCCCTTCACCACGTTATGTGCTTTCTCTTTTGTTTTTATGCGTTATATGCTTTTTCTGTGAGCACATCCCCACTTCGCACCTCTAGCAATGGCCTGTGAACCTTTTCCCACTCTGTTCCCTGAGAAAAGTCCAAATCAACCGGTCCCCGTTCAATACTCCAATCAACGGCCGATGAACCCATCCCACACTGTTCCCTCAACAATGTCCTGTGAACCCATCCCCATGCTGTTCTCCTACCAAGGCCTGTGAATCCATCCCCAATCTGTTTCCCTCGCTATGACCTTTGAACACATCCACACAATATTCTCTGAGCAATGGCGTATGAACCAATTCCCACTCTATTCTACTAGGAATGGCCTGTGAACCTAGCCCCACTTAGCTCCCCTAGCAATATACTGTGAAAATAACCCACAAGACCGTAAGACATAGGAGCAGAAATTAGGCCATTCTGCTCCCTAAGCAACCACATCACACATAATGAATCTGCTCCTCTAGGAATTCCCTTTGAACCCATCCCAAATTTGTACTCATAGCAATGGTCTGTGAGACCACCCTCATAATGTACGCCCAAGCAACAGCCTATGAACCCATCTCCACTGTGTTCTTCTTGCAGTGGTCTGTGAACCCATCCCTGTTCTGTTCCGTTAACAATAGCCTGTGAACTCATTCCCATTCTGTTCCCTTAACAAAACCTGTGAATTAATTCACATTCTGTTGACTTAGTAATAGCCTGTGAACACATTCCTATTCTGTTCATCTATCAGTAGCCTGTGAACCAATTCCCTCTCAGTTCTCCGACCAACAGCCTGTAAATTTGTCTCGAACTTGTTCCCCAAGCAAAAGACTATGAGCCAATCCCTGCACTTTTTTTTTCCTTGCAACTGCCATTGAAACCATGCCCACTCTGTCTTCCTGGCAACAGCATGTGATCTCATTTCAAAACTGTTCCCCGACAAATTGCCTCTGATCTCTGATCTTCGAGCAACAGCGCCTGAAGCCATCCCACATCTGCTCCACTAGCAATGGTGTGTGAACCCATTTCCACTCCATTCCCCTTGCAAGAGCCCATGAACCCATCTGCACTCAGTTCCCATAGCAACAGCTTCTGAACTTGTCCTGAATCTGCTCCTGTAGGAATTCCCTGTGAAGCCATCCCCATTTTGTACTCGCAGCAATGGCCTGTGAGACCACCCTGACTGTACCACCAGCAATGATCTGTGAACCGATCCCCATTTTGTTTTCCTGGCAACACCCTGTGATCCTATACCTCTTCTTTACTCTAAGCAATGGCCAATGAACCCATGCCGACTCTGTACCCCAGCAACAAAGGCTAGGGAATCTATTATCCCAGCAACAGACTGTTATCCCATCCTCATTTTGTTCTTTTATCAACAGCCTGTGAACCCATCCCACACTTTTCTTGTAGCAATGGCCTCTGAATTCGTCCCCATTGTGTTACATTTACAACAGCATGAGAACCCATCCATACTCTGTGGTTCTAAATGCAGCCGGTGGACCCAATCTCACACTGCTCCCTTAGAAATGACCTGTGAACTCATCACTACGGAGGTGCTTTCACAATGGCCTGTGAACGCATGCCCACTTTGTTCCCCTAGCAATGGCCTGTGAATTCAACCTTATTCTTATCTCTGAGCAAACGCCTGTTAACCCATCACCTGTCTGCTCCCCTAGCAATAGCCTATGAGACGATCCCCACTCTGTTCACTTAGCAATGGCCTGTGAACCTCTCATGACTCTGTTCCCCGAGCAATGGATCCTGAACCCATCCCCATTTTATTCCCCTAGTAATGATCCGGGAACCTATCCCCACACTATTCCTTAACAATAGTTTGTGAGTGTGATTATGGGATGGCGATATGGAGGGAAAGGGAACAAGGAAGAGAGATGAATTCTACTGTCGGAATGGGTCACCCAGAGCTGAAAGTAAGAATAGAGCATCTGAATCCCAACTCTTAAGCTCAGCTCCAATCTCCTCCTCTGTTAAGGACCAAGTTTTGGGGCCGAGTTTGTTTTTCTGCAGCTCAACTTCTTCAACGCAAATGCACACAACAGTGTAGTTCACTCTGCTGCTTAGCACTGTTTAATATAAATACTTATTTACAAATTGAAGTTATGGATACAGTCAGTGGAATAGTGCCTAGTTTCATTGTCCTCTGAGTTGAGAGAACCATTGAAAAATCTCCCTTGTACGGTAAGTTTGAAGAAACTAGCATTACCCTCAATCTGTTACCATAACAACATGCTGCTTCATTGCTGAAGCATTGAACTGAAATGAGAAAATCCTGGAAGGATTGATTAATAAATGAATTTGATTGATTGATGAATTCGGGTAAAGGGGTATTTCAGCACATTCTTCAGCTGCTGTCTGAACTTAGTCTGGGTCACAGCATAAATCACGGTATTTGTGCAGCAACTGAGGAGCTGCAGCATGAAGCCCAATTCCATCACAAAATAATGTAGAAACACAGATTGATGCCCAATCCAGGCCATCCGATACCAGGTAAAATATACCATTAGAGTTGACCATAACAGGATGAAATTGGCTGAGATCACAAACAGTAAAATTATGGATTTTTTTCGATTTCTCATTTCTGTGTCACACTGAACATCCTGATTGGTGTGAGCCCGGAGTCTCCTGCGGGCTCTACTGGTCACTAAAATGCGTCTGACGGTGAAAACATTGAGCAGCACAATCAGGAGAAATGGGAGAGCCGGGTTGAGAATGTAGTGGAGGAATTCGATTGTGACCCAGACATGAGAGTAATAAACGCCGTCCGTTCCAATACAAAACCAGGGGTCATACCCGAGCTGATACCAAGGTGTGAGCATAAAATACCAGAAAATGTTCTTTAAACAGCTCAGCACAGTCACTGTTCCCAGAACCACAGCCGTCGTTTTCTCAATGCAATATTTACTTTTCAGCTTCTGGCAACAAATGGCTACAAATCGATCAAAGGTGAAAGTGACGGTGAACCAGACAGAACAGTCAGTGGCTGCATAAAGCAGGACAGCATGGATATTACACAGGGGGATGAACTGCAGGAAATAAAACTGTTCTTGATAAACAATGGGAATGTCTCTCAATATCAGATCGAGGATGATGACCAGTAGATCAGCCACTGACATGACTCCCAGGTAACATTTGACACACGGAGACAATCCACAATCTTTATAAAGCAGAATGAAAATTGTCACAACGTTAACTGTGAAGAAGGAAAACAAGCAAATTAAACATCAGCCTGGAGGCAAATTTACCAGTTTGATTCAGGACCCAAGTGAGTCACCGTACTCAGAGATTTATTGAAATAATTGGTAAATTCTGAATTACTTACAAAAATGTGACATAAAAAGCAAGAAAGATTTCCTGCCCAAACACAGACACACATCCATAAGAACATGGTTTCCTGAAAATTCCCACACACTCGATCACTAGAGAGCAGACACATGTCACTTTACAGTTCCCAATATGGAAGGTAAAACCATTGCGTGCTGAAGGAACCTCGCTCAGTTCCTTGAAGACGAACGGAGGTTGGAAATTTCTGACTTTTTGTTAAACTGTGGCCCGTTCTCTGTCGTGAAGAAATGTAAATGGAAGGAAAACGTAATACACCTTTAAAAGTATGTTCAAACTCTGAGGGGAGTTTGAAACACTATCTCCTTCTCCCTGGAACAGGATTTCTTCCCTTGAGATCTCTTGTTCAATTAACTGATAGCCGGCTGTGCACAATTATATCAGTTGAAGAGTGTTTCGGAAAATGTTGATTATAGAATGTGACAGACTCATTAAGAACAACATTACAAAGGCCCTTCTGTCCATTAAGCTTGGTGAGACCCACTCAGCCTCATGGTGAAAATCTCTCCCTAATCTTGACTCACCCAGCATCTTACAAACAAAATGAACAAGGCAATACCTTGATCATTTGGTATAAGGTCCACTTTTACGATCATACAGATGCTATCCCATATTTAGAGATCTCCCCCATATATTTTTCAGTTTTGCCTAAAACTCCTAATCATGAAATGTCCTGGATATTCAGTTCCAATTATCGGTCACCCAGTAGCCAGTTCTCTAATGCCATTTAATGCTAATCATTTCCATCAAAGTATGCAGTGAGTCCTTCAATCTTTTTTGAGAATATAACACCCATTCAGATAGATTGCCTTTCATTCAGCTTTTCGAACCATTATTCCCTACTCCATTGTTCCTGTTAATCCGTATTGTGACTGGTCAGGAAACAGTCTGACATCGTTACACTCACAGAAGCAGACCTGATGGATGATGTTTCAGGAAGCCCATCACAATCCCTGGGTATATCCTGTCCCACCGGCAGGAAGACCTACTGGAGAATACAGTCAGGAAAGGAGTTACGCTGGAAACCAAGAAATATTGAGAAGTTAATCACCTAATGATAAACCTTTTCTTTACTCAGCAGGTTGTGAGTTCATGGAATGCCCAGCCAGTAGCAGTGGTGGACTCTCCCTCTTTATGGTCATTTAAGCGGGCATTGGATAGGCATATGGAGGTTATTGGGCTAGTGTAGGTTAGGCAGGCTTCAGTCGGCGCAACATCGAGGGCCGAAGGGCCTGTACTGCGCTGTATTTTTCTATGTTCTATGTTCTATTACTGCCCTTCACACCACCTCCCAGTGATAGCCCAATCCCCTCCATGTTGAAAACAAATCAGAGGAAGCTCTGAGGGTGATGAGGACACAGAACATACTCTGAGTGTGATACTTCAATGTCCATCACCAAGTGGGTCTTCACAGGTCCATCATTGACTGAGCAGAGCGAGAATAGAAGCCAGACTGTGGGAAGTGATGAGTGAACCAACAAGAGGACAACGTTCTCACCAGACTACTTGTCACAAATATATCTGTCCCGAACAGCATCTGTCGGAGTACCCAGCACACAGTTCTGGTGGAGATAAAGTCTCAGCCTCATATTGAAGATACCATCCACTGCGTTAAGTGGGACTACCTCCTGTGAAGTATAACATACTTCTAAAGGACAGAGCAAATGGAAATTGGGCATCAATGAGGCACAATTGATGCTGCATCTACCAGAAGCTACTGCATCAATAGCCTTCCCTCCATCATAAAGTCACAACAGGCTGTTCACTGATGATTCCAGAATGTTCAGCACCATTCGAAGCTACACCTGTATTGAAGAAGACTATTCCGCTCATCAAAAATTTTAAGACAGGAACAGTATGAGGCCATTCAGCCATTCGAGAAGTTACTCAGCATTTGGAGCAGATCTTTTAAGCTCTCATGTCTGTTACACAGGAAATAGAAGGGAACATTCAGCCTTTGAAAGCTGCTACATGGAGAGCACTTGCTATTGACCCGGAAGCAGGAATACATTAGGGGTAAATTAGCCTTTATCAGATGAACAGAAAATAACGACTGCAGTGACAGGTTCTGGGTCCTTAACTACTCGCAAAATTCATGATGGAGATGATTGGAACAAATGTACTCTAACTAAATTTGTCAATGTTGCTAAGATAAGCAGGAAATGAAGTTATCAAGAGGATTTAGAGAATCTATAAATTGATAACCAATAGACAACAGTTTAGCAGACGGAATATAATGTGGGTAACTGAACCTGTGAATTTTTCAGGAAGAAGAAGAGGCTGTGTATTACATAAATGGAGAGAGATTACGGGACTTAGTGTGTACTGAAGGGTTCACTCTGACCTGTTCGGACATTGGAAGTATTGCTCCATCTCCCTGATGGTCTGCTCACCGATGTTCCCAGTGATCCTATTGCTCTCAGCACATATTGCATATTTTGGTATGGTTGGTTGGCGGTGGGAAGTGGTGAGGGGAGGGTGTTTGAATTGTGTATTAAGGGGAAGGTGTTTATCTGTGATGTAATTCTTTCTTTATCGTGGAGACCTGGAGACAATCATAATGGCTCAGTGCTTCGAAGGGTATGGCTGCTGCCAGGACAGTGGCCATCACCAACTTGATGCACTGTGCATGGTCACACGCTGTATTCATGGAGTGAGAGTTTGAAGATCCAATCACAAAAAATGAGAACATTACCAGATCAGTTGAAATAGTCAGTTATATCACGCTGAAAATGTGTTGCTGATTAAAGCACAGCAGGTCAGGCAGCATCCAAGAAACAGGAGATTCAATGTTTCGGGCCAGAGCTCTTCATCCATTCATTCCTGATGAAGGGCTCTGGCCCGAAACGTTGAATTTCCTGTTCCTTGGATGCTGCCTGACCTGCTGTGTTTTAACCAGCAACACATTTTCAGCTCTGATCTCCAGCATCTGCAGACCTCACTTTTTACTACAGTTATATCACGCTGTCAATTCACCTCACAGAACCAGCCCAATATCACAAACCCAGTTGCGGTATCTGTTCAACATGGAGCACTGTGCAGACCAGGTTAGTATACGGTGCAATCTGTCCAGAGTGGAATATTGTGTATCGATCTAATAATATGGACTCAGTATTTGTCCAGGATGTAGAGCTATGTCCACCACCCCAGTGCATTGCTCACTAACACTGTGTTGGACCGTTGCCCAGCGTGGGGAAATGTGGAGACCATTCTGTAAGTGACAGGATGTGCAGCTCCCATCCTTTTATACCTTCATTGTGACATGACAAGGGGTGTTGTGGGTGTGAAGATCACTGCCAAAGGGAGATGTTGGGGGAATTAATACTAACAACTAGGAGGGTCTGGGGAAATAGAGATGGAGTTTGAGAAACAATGTCTTGGAAGAATGCATTCATAGATTTCGGAATGCTGAAATTAAGACATTTCAATTGCAAACTGCAACCTGAGCTGATATTTCCAAGAATGATGAGTAAATAAGATGAGTTCAGGTAATGGAGTTTTTTGAAAAAGCATTTGTTCTACAGCTTTGTAATTGGGAGTAGGATCAGTACAATGTTCGATTCATTGAACTGAATCTAACAATAATTTGTCTCAGTGGTATTTTCATTGCATGTGACAGAGGGATCATCTGATTGAGACTGAGCAATTTTCTGGTGAAGCACTTTGGAAGAGTTTGCAATGGATTTAGTTGTACTTTCTCTGAGTTAGAATTTTTAATGTAATCTTCCAAATCATACTAAGAATGGATTCAAAATATCTGAAACAAACTCAGTGGTGGTATACAGATGAGCAATGGACATATTCATGTCCTTCTGCAAATATATCAGGGACATTACAAAAAATCAGAGAAAACTGCTCTAAGTATCCAAAGCCATTTTTTGAATAATGAAACATCTGTGAAATGTGAGAGATTCACGGTCTTTGATGTCTTCTCATAAAACAAAGCTGAAGTGGACCGAGGTGGGCAAATTCAGAAGTCACGGGGCACCGAATTATATTCCAACAGGTTTATTTGAAATTCACAAGCTTTCAGAGTTCTGTTCCTTCATCAAGGGAAGAGGTTGTCACTTCTGACTTTGATATAAATAAATTCTGCTGCTTTTCCAGTGATGTTAGGTGACCAGCTGGGTGTTGCATTGCATTACTTCAAATGCAAAAGGGACAGAAAAATTGATCCCCATTTCAATGGATTCAGTCCAAAATAACAGATACCTAACGGTGATGCAGGAACAGAGATCCACACATTGATGCACTAAAACATATAACACGCAGAGAGATAAATGCACATGCACACAGAGGCACGCAGAGACATATACAGGGAAACACAAAGCAAACACAAGTTACAGACACACATACAAACAACCATAAATGCATACACACAGAGCCACACAAACAAATACCCAGACCAACATAGATACACACAAACGCAGCCATAAACACATGGACACCAGCACACACATATATACAGCCAGTACACAGAGACAGTAATATCATTAGGACAGAATTTCAGAAGTTGTTGATTTGTAAGGGGATCAAATGTTAGGGGGAGAAGGCAGGAGAATGATATTGAGAAACATCAGCCATGATTGAACAGTAGAGCAGATTTGGTGGTCCTGATAGCCAAATTCTGGTACAATTTCTTTACGTTCTTATGGTGCTAAGGTATCTTGAAATATGTCTGGGAATCAAATGTAGTGTAAGTTTGCCGAAAATTTCATTGGTGGAACAATGGTAACATGGGACAGGTTTGAGAGGCTGAATGGTCTATATCTCTTCCTAATTGGCATGTACTTGTGTCTCAGATGAGATGTGCATTTAGTGCCAGGTTAACGTACTTTAAAAATAAAGTGCTCTCGCACTGAGAAAAGTATGTCCCTTTCTCCTTCAGGATGTGCTATCTGTAGTGTCTGCATGCCCAGTGAATAGTGATGACTGGGTTACTGAAGGTATTAAAGGCTGAGCTCGATTGATCTTTGATGACCAACAGACTCAATTATTATTTAGAACAAAGAGGAAAACCACAATCAAATCAACAATGATCATTCGGTTTCGTGCCGAAGGTTTGAGGACCAAATGGCCAACTGATGCTCCCAACCCAAGTGTTGTTCTCTCACTCAACCCCTCAGTGCTATCACAGGAGTAGAGGAAGACCCAATTCAGCCCCTCAGCATTAATACAATGAGATGTGAGGAGACCATTTTGCCCATCTAACGAAGTACACAGGAATAGAATTATGTCATTCTGCATTTTGTACAATTATACAACATAGGACGAGACCTTCCAACTATTTTACATTGCTGCACAGAAACAAGGGTGCCCTGATTAGCTAACAGGAAATACAGAGTTGAGTTTGATATTTATTTATGGGTTGTAAAGCTGGAATCAGTGGAACGCATCTAGGATCAATTTAATGTTATCAATGACTAAAGTCTATGTCAATGCTTTGGAAGACGGGACCGAAATGATTGGAGCTCATTTAGCTCATCCACCAAGATAATCATTCACTAAGTTGTAAATGGGATAAATTCAGGGAAGGTTAGTGAGCACACCACCATCAGAAACAGTATAATGTGGGATCTGCAAAGTTTTGCTTTGACAGAATGATAAAGTAACATGGAAAGAGATTGCAGAACTCTGGTTCAGATGGGATTTAGGTGTCCTGACCCAGTGTTCACGTACCATTAGTCTGAATCTGCAGCAAGTCATTAGGAGAGTGTGTGGAATGGTGTTTTCATTTTCAAAGTTATCAGGCATACGAACATTTTGCTACATCTATACGGGGTACTACTGAGACCACACCTGATTTATGGTGTACAGTTTTGATCCCCTCTATTGAAAAATGAAAGTTACATATTTTTTGAGACTTTCACATTACTTGTTCCTAACATAAAGGATAGTGAAGGATTAATCGATTTGTCTGAGAATGAGAGATGCTCTGATTAATCCACATAAGATTTTGACGGGACTGTATTGGGAGTATGCATGATAGATGTTTCCTGCTGCATGGGAGACAAATTCTAGTTCCAAAAATAAGATATGTAATGATATCAGACTGTTTCGTGACTGGTCAAAATGAGGAATAAAGGTGACAATAGGTTGGAAAATGTTTGTGGAAATCCAGGCTGGTTATGAAAGAGCCTTCTTATTTCTTCTTACAAACTTCTGTTTCATTTGTTGTTCATGTTACAGACCCAAATTCAATGTGACTACTGGGCCCATACTATGCCAGAGATGGCTCACAAAATTCTATGGTCTCTCGGACTGCAGCATTCAATCACACAACTCGCCAGAAAAAAAAAACATGGGAAAATAAGACAAAAGAGGAGTCATTTGGACCCTCAAGCCTGCCTTGCACTTCACTGCTGATCTGATCTTGGCCTCAACTTCGTGTCCAATGGGAAATAAGGCAGGGCAAGTGACTGAGGTGTTAGCGGAGGAGCACTTTGGGACCAGTGACCATAATGCTGTTAGTTCTGTAACAGTTATGGAAAAGGTTAGGTCCAATCCACATTTTAAAGTTTTAAATTGTGACAAGGCTAAATTTGATGGTAATAAGCAAATGTTGATTGAGGGGCTAAGTTTGTAAGTAAAGGGAGACAACATCTAGCACTCTTCATGGACTTTAGCAGGCCTTCAAAAAGGTTTTGCTGGTACACTGGTTAGTGAGGGTCGATCACATGGTATCAGGAAGACCTAATCAATTGGATACAAAATTGCCTTGATGGTGTGAGGCAGAGGGTGATGGGAGAGGGTAGTTGTTCCAACTGGAGGCCTGTGACCAGTGGTGTGCCACAAGGACAAGCTACTGTTGCTTGCTATTCATATCACTGATTTTGGATGAGAATAAGGAAAACATGGATAGTCAGATGATACCAAAATTAGTTAAATAACTGACAGTGAAGAAGGTTATCAGAGAGTGCAAAGAGATCTTGACCAACTGTGCCATTGGGCCAATGAATGGCAGATGGAGTTTAATGCAAATAAATATGAGGTGTTACATTTTGTTAGGCAAATCAGGACAGGATTTACACCTTTTTTAATGGGGACTTGAGATTGTTGTCGAACAGTGAGATCCAGGATTACAGGTCCATAGTTCCATGAAAGTAGAGTGGCAAGTAGACAGGAAAGTGCGGAAGATATTTGGCATGCTTCCCTTTATTGGCCAGAGCATTGAGTAGTGGCATTGAGTCATCGTGTTATGGCTATACAAGACAATGTTAATGTGACATTTGTACTACTGTGTACAATTCTGGTTGCCCCTCTTTGGGAAGGATGCAAAAATATTGAAAATTGTCACCAAATTGCATAGAGTACTCATGAAGTGTAAAGCAGGAAGATATGATTTGCTCATAAAAAAAATGACATGTGGGAAGAATCTGTGGTTCTCTGAAAAGATGATGTGATTTTCAAAGCTTGGAGATGTGTAAAATAATTATGCGTCTGCCAGCAGTTGCAGATATGCAGCCAGTTCTAAGCTGGAAATGTATCAATTGGCTGTGTGATTGGAAAACCTTTGGCTTGTTTTGTTATTTTGGCAACGAGCTTGTTTCAGTCAAATAATTTAAACCAAGCTGTGGGGTACTGTATATTTTGTCACATTTAAACCTGATGGTTTTGACTACCTGGAACCAATCTGATTAGATTGGATTAGATTAGATTAGATGAGATTCCCTACAGTGTAGAAACAGAGCATTTGGCCCCAAAAGTCCATACCGACCATCTAAAGAGTAACGTACTCAGACCCATTTCCCTCTGACTCATGCAACTAACACTATGGGAAATTTAGCATGGTCAATTCACCTAACCTGCACATCTTCGGACTGTGACTGGAAACTGCAACACCTGAAGGAAGCCCACACAGACACGAGAAGAGTGTGCCAACTCCACACAGACAGTCACCCGAGGCTGGAATTGAACCAGAATCCCTGGCGCTGTGAGGCAGCAGTGCTAACTATTGAGAATAGATCATTAAGGGTAAAAAGGAGGTGGGCATTTTGAAAATTGGGAGAGAGCTTACTGCCATCTGCAGAGAGAGCACACCCGCCATCTAAGGAAAAGTGTCTAGCTCTCACAGAAATCTCCAGACTCTAGGGAAAAAAAAAATCTGTTCACAAAGGCACAAAGCAAACTTAAATAATATTCCTGACACCTGAATTCGGCAGAGAGAGGTGTTCATATGAGATGGGGAAGAAGATAGGTTATGCGTGGTCTTTTAGAAACTAAGTTTTAATTTGTTTGCTTATTGCTTAGATTTATATAAGTCTGACTTGTATTTATTGAAGCAGGATACCAGGAGAATTTAGTTCTGTAAGGGATTAGTTAGTAGTTAGGAGGAATTGGTCGGTTTATTCGGAATCCTGATAATTTGTTCACTGTTAAGGTTAAATAAATACATTGTTATTTGTTACTTGTACAGTGAGTACCAAGGATTCCTTTCATTTAACCACATTTTCAACAAATTATAAAGGGGTGTTTCTGGGTTTTCGGGTCCAATTATTGTAAGGAATGTCTCCAACCACCATAGCAGACTGGGGTTGGTATTTTCATTGAACTATCAAAGGTGTCGACTTTTTGTCCATTGATGTTACTGAATGAGACTTAAGGCCTTGAATTATAAGAGTAGGTCAGGACATCTTTCCCTGTTGCAATATAGGCTAATAGGTTATTTTACAGAGGTTTATAAAATCAAAAAGGACATGGATGAGACGGATAGCCTAGCACTTTTCCCCAGGCTACATGAGTCCAACACTAGAGTCCAGGGAATTAAGGTGAGAGAGGAAAGATTTCAAAACGACTTGAGGGGATATTCTTTCACACAGAGTGTGTTGTGTAAATGGAACAAACTGTCAAAGGAAATAGTAGAGGTGAGTACAATTACAACTTTTAAAGACACTTGGACAAGTACATGAATCGGAAGAGGTTAGAGGGATATGGATTAAATGTGGGCACATGGAACTAGTTCATTTTAAGAAACTTGTTTGGCATGGGGTGAAGGATCTGTTTCCACACGTTATGACTCTAAGACTTTGACTCTCACCCCTCTTCCATAAGCAATTAATTGTCGCCCTCAATTCATTTGCAAGTCAAAACTCTTCTTCAAATACTTTAAATGATCCAACTGTTCAAACTTTCTGGAATAGAGAATTCCTGACATTGATGTGATAACGTAGATCATACCAGCAGCAGAATCGGAATTGTATTGATTTGAACTGAATTGAATTGTATTGTATTATATTTAACCATGATCTATCTATGCCATTGGAAATCCCGCTATCCTGAGAAAACAATGATACAGCTGGTAGCTCCTTGCTGAGAGAAGAAGCATTCCTTTCATCCACCTCCACCTCCATCGCCAAGTGGTGACATTGATGTTGACATAAGGGGATATGATGGAGGTGTCACCCACCCTGCCTAGAAAGATCTAGATCAGAGAAGCTGAACGAAACTGTGATCCAAACAGCCACTGACAGCACCGTCCTCCCCCTTGTGTGAAGCTGCAGGTCATGTTGAAGGAGGTGACACTGCTCTGTGAGCAGCTCCTTGTTCAATCAGGGTCCCCTCACACTCTGCTCCTGGGTTAAGTGCAGCTTGGGAAACAGTTCTTGGAAAACCCAGGGTGGACAAAATAGATCCCTCTCCCCACAGACACACTCCGTGGTTTCAGAGTTTCCCCTCTCTGCAGCCTCTGGTCCTTTCATTGTTCATGCTGCAGGCCCAAATGCTGTAATTGCAGTCTCCATGCTCCATCCAGAGTTGGGTCAGCAGATCCTCAGGTGTCCCTGAATGTCTGAGGCACCTCCCAGCACCACCTCCGGCAAACCATCCGCAGCACCTCCACTAACATTTCAAGAACAGGAGTCAGTCAGAAACTCCTCAACTGCAAATTATTTGCCTAGTCTTTACTGCAATACTCGAAGGGATTCCTCATGTTGTCCCTCTTAACTGCGTGAGCAGTTAAGAGGGACAAACACAGGCGTTCAGAGGACACACACAGTCCAAGCTCCAAAAACATGTCTCAAAGCTGCTAAACCTCCTTGTCGAACATGAAACATCCCATGGAAACACCAGGAAATGAACAACAACCCAACACACACCACTTCATTGTTTCTGAGCTTCATATTGCCAACACTTGATACATTAGGGAACTAAAAACCAAGGCAAAGACAAGGACAGAAAGAATCACATTAAAGATATAAACAATTGATTAATTAGCTGGCAACATGCTTTGGAAACATGGAGAAAAAGATAGGGGAGAGAGGCTGAGTGGAGGACTGAAAGCTTGGAGGGAACAAATGACAAGAATTAGAACACTCTATATAAAGACATTGATAGATCAGCTAGCATGATTAGTTCCATCCAATTCTTAATGTGCCACACAGAACCAGCCCAGACACCATAAACTAGGACAAGATGACAGCCCAGCATGGAGAGCTCTGCAGACCATGCTTATGTATTGCTCATTAAACTGGCCTATCAGCCAACCATGGGTAGCATTGCGAACCTTTACCAGTATATTTGCACTATACTTGCACCAGATCACTGCCCGCGCAGGGAAGTTTGCAGCCCAAGCTGTGGGCTCCCACAATTTGTATTTGTCTTTACACAAATTTATCACCGTGTGTGTGTGTGCGGTGGGGGTTGGGGATTGGGGGTTGATGGCATATATACAAATCATTGGTTTTCCTGGAACATGCCGGGAGGAAATAAGTAAGTTAGTTTTGAATCTGAACAACTGGCAGGAATTTGGTAATTGACAGAGAGAGACTGAGCGACATTTCATGAACAGAAGTGATGACTTGCTTGAAAATATTAAAATTGGCAGGCACAGAAACAATGTAGTTCAGAGAGCACAGGAATGGTGAACAGATGGGCTATTGATGGGAGTTCAGGTGCGAGCTGTGGAGGCTCAACCAAGATTTTATTTCAGGTTTGAAGCTGGCAGCAACAGCAGCAGATTACTGGCATCATTAAGATTGTGTTGTACAGTTCAAGATTCGAATAGCTGATGGGATGAGCCAGTGCACTGTATTCTGAAAGTGTCACTGGTTAAAATTAAGAATGTTCAGGGTATGGAGTTTGGAATCAGCACATGGCTAAAGGTATCATGACAGGTATGATTAGATTGTTCCAGTCTCAAATATTGTTCAAGGATGGGATGGAGGCAGAGGAAGGAAATGGAGTTTGAAACCACAACAGAAGACAATGACCTCCATACTCCCAATATCTAAATATTTCTGGCAGAGATGCAATGACTCTTAGTTCACAGCTGAAACTGGGTAGGTCAACATAAGTGACACTGCCACAAGCAAAGATAGGGAGAGTGAATGAAGGATCTCTCTGCTACTGTTAGTCGTGGTTTGTAGAGTTAATGTCTAGAATCAGAGTTTCAGCAGGAACAATAACAGCGGCAATGAGTGTAAATTAAATTAAAAGAATGGTAATACAGTCATATATGGTTTACACAAATAGTAAAAGGATAGTGACACTTACCAGGGACCCCAATTATGGCCAGGATCGGGTAATAAAAATATTGAATAATCAGAAGTGCATAATAGACTCGTGATGGTAATGACAATGAATCTGCTGTAAAAATATACCAAACATACAAGGATAAACCCCTACCCATTGTTATAGCATTCCATTCTAATGTTCTCAGATTCTGATCCAATGTTTGAATAGTCCAGTCTCTTGTTCTCAGATTCTGATGCATTGTTGGAACATTCCAGTCGAATGCTCTCAGAGTCTGATCCGTCGTTGGAACATTCTAGTATAATGTTCTCATATTCTGATCCATTATTGGAACATTCCAGTATAATGTTCTCAGATTCTGACCTCTCCTTCCCCTCTCTTAGTTGCTGCTGATCCCTCTTAGTGCTGTAGATGATGCTCCCTCTCATATTATGGGATTAAACATTGAACGGAGCCCAGCTGTCATTAAAGGATAGAAACTCTCCCCTGGGAGAATTAGAATCCATGGAGGCTGATATTAATCACAAACACTGAATAAACAGATTCAGTTAAACCATTTCTTACAACACTTTTCAAATCACAATAAAAGGGAACATTTACTTGGTCGAGGTGGATTTCTTCCAGTTGGTGGCGGATGGACCATAAATCTTTCAGTCATCTTATTCTTTCTTTGTTATATGTGAGAATAATGCCAGATCACTGCAGGATTCTATATGTTCAGGTCCCTGGACATTTAGATGAATAGACCAGTGATAGTATCACTAGGCCATCTCTATACCCAATGCAATATCTATTCAACACGGAAATGCGTTGAAGAACAGGCTAGGCCACTGCTCAATAAAACCCGGCAATCTGTCCAGAGCCCAAAGTTGCATATTTCTATGAACACCGAAGATGTATCTATCCGGCATGGGGATCTGTGCGGACCACTGCAACGTATTGATCTGTAGACCTGGGTGACATGTCTGTCCAGCATGTGGAACTGTGCAGGGAACAGCAGTGAACTGATCTGTAAGCCTGAAACAGTCATCCTCCCAGCATGTAGAGTTGTGTACACCATCCCAGTGCATTGCTCAGTAACACTATATCAGATCTCTGCCCAGCGTGGGGCAACTTGCAGACCATGATGAAAGTGAAAGATGTGCAGCTCCCATACATTGACAGCTCCGCATCTCTATTTTGCCATGACAAGGGTGTTGTGGGTGGGAAAATAACGACTAGAGAGAGATGTTGGGGGAATAAGTTTAACAACCCACAAATAGGAAGGGTTTGGGATACAGACGGAGAGAAAAAGATTGGAGCCAGGGTTTACAGGGTTCAGAATGATGAAATGAAATCAGTTCAATAGCATCTTCCAACATGAGCCAGTATTTCCAGGCATGATGTTTGAATGGGATTTTTGAGTAAATCTAGATGATGGAGCGTTTTCAATGAGCATTTATTCTGCAGCTTTGCAACTAGGAATAGGGTTAGCAGAGTCTTCAACATATTTGGCTGTATCTAACAATAATTTGTGTCAGCGTCATTGAGGGTGACAGATGGACCATGAGGTTGAGTTAACTCACTGGTGCTTTCATACCGAACTCACCGCATTAACTACTTACCCGACCCCATGGTGAATCTTGCATTCAATACAATCCGATTCTCCCATTCATCATGACTGGAGGTGCACGCCTGCCAAGATTCCAAGATTCCATATTGCATATTCCAAGATTCTTGGCGTTGGTACCATCTTTCAAAAGCCGATAGGCACAAGGTTGAGCTTGCACAGTTTGGAGCTGTCCTGCATGGTTTACGCTAAGCATGACAGATGGGGCATTTGACCCACAGTTTGTCAACAGGAGCATGAAGATCCTGGTGCATGGGCTAGTACAGAAGAGGACCATTCTTTTCCCAGAGGAGACCACTCCACCAGACCCACTGAGCATTGTCTGAGCTCATCATCCAGCTCAGTGCAGTATCTGCAATCAGAAGAAAAGCCCAGCACTATAGGACAAGCATCAATAACCATCCCCATTCTGCAGAATAAGTGTCACTGTATTCTCTCTGCTCCCTCAGTCTGTTCTAGGACCTGCCCCTAAACAAGGCTCATGCTCCACCACTCTTGCTACTGCATGCAACATCTTCCTTCTCTCTCTCTCTCTCTGACTCTTTCCGTCTAGTCTTGCAATGCCCCCACGCAATTATAGAATGTTCTGGAGAATGCCACTTCTAGAATTTTCTGGATGAGATTAATGTTCCAGTCAATGTGCCAAACAATTCCCAGGTTCAGGAAAATGTTAGTCACCCAGTGTGTAACACATAAGGGGAAGGCGAAAGGCTGTTTTCTTCACAAGTCACTCATGATTCTAATCCTTCATGAGACCATTCAGCCCTTAAAACCTGCTGCAGCATTCAATACATTTGGGGCTGATCTGATGCTGTCCTGCGCTACATGTTACAGAAACTTTCAGTCATTCAGCCCTCAATTTAAAGCTATGTCCCCTTGTGCTAGCCATCACCATCCAAGGAAAAAGGCTCTCACTGTCCACCCTACCTATTCCTCTTATATGTCTTAATTATGTCACCTCTCAACCTTCTTCAAGTCGTTCAGCCTTTCCTCATAAGACCTTCCCTCCATACCAGGCATCATCCTGGTAAATCTCCTCTGAACCCTTACCAAGGCTTCCACATCCTTCTGGTAATGCAGTGACTGGAACTGTACGCAATACTCCAAGTGCTGCCATACCCGTGTTTTAGAACATAGAACATAGAACATAGAAAAATACAGCGCAGTACAGGCCCTTCGGCCCTCGATGTTGCACCGACCAAAGCCTACCTAAGCTCACTAGCCCAATAACCTCCATATGCTTATCCAATGCCTGCTTAAATGACCATAAAGAGGGAGAGTCCACCACTGCTACTGGCAGGGCATTCCATGAACTCACAACCCGCTGAGTAAAGAATCTACCCCTAACATCTGTCCTATACCTACCACCCCTTAATTTGAAGCTGTGTCCCCTAGTAAGAGCTGACTCCATTAGCGGAAAAAGGTTCTCACTGTCAACCCTATCTAAACCCTTAATTATCTTGTACACCTCTATCAAATCTCCCCTAAACCTTCTTTTCTCCAATGAGAACAGCCCCAAGTGCCTCAGTCTTTCCTCATACGATCTTCCTACCATGCCAGGCAACATCCTGGTAAACCTCCTCTGCACTCGTTCCAATGCCTCCACATCCTATAGTATGGCGACCAAAACTGCACACAATACTCCAGATGAGTCCGCACCAGAGTCTTATACAACTGCGACATGACCTCAGGACTCCGGAACTCAATTCCTCTACCAATAAAGCCCAGTACACCATATGCCTTCTTCACAGCACTATTTACCTGGGTGGCAACTTTCAGAGATCTGTGTACATGGACACCAAGATCCCTCTGCTCATCCACACTACCAAGTAGCCTACCATTAGCCCAGTAATCCATCTTCTTGTTACTCCTACCAAAGTGAATGACTTCAAACTTAGCTACATTGAACTCCATTTGCCACCTTTCTGCCCAGCTCTGCAACTTATCTATATCCCGCTGTAACCTGCCACATCCTTCTTCACTGTCCACAACTCCACCGACTTTCGTGTCATCCGCAAACTTACTCACCCAGCTTTCAAGCCCCTCCTCTAGGTCATTTATAAAAATGACAAACAGCAATGGTCCCAAAACAGATCCTTGTGGAACACCGCTAGTAACTGCACTCCAAGATGAACCTTTATCATCAACTACTACCCTTTGTCTCTTTCCAGCCAGCCAATTCCTCATCCAAACCTCTAATGCACCCTCAATGCCATACCTCCGTAGTTTTTGCATTAGCCTACCATGGGGTACCTTATCGAACGCCTTGCTAAAATCCATATACACCACATCTACTGCTTTACCCTCGTCCACCTCCTTAGTCACCTTCTCAAAGAACTCAACAAGGTTTGTGAGGCACGACCTGCCCTTCACAAAACCATGCTGACTATCCTTGATCACATTATTCCTATCCAGATGTTCATAAATCCTATCCCTTACAATTCTCTCTAAGACTTTGCCCACAACAGAAGTGAGACTCACTGGCTTATAGTTACTAGGTCTATCCCTACTCCCCTACTTGAACAAGGGGACCACATTCGCTATCTTCCAGTCTTCTGGCACTATTCCCGTAGACAACGATGACATAACAGCTGCAGCAACGCCACATGGTTCCGAAACTCAATCCGTCTACCACTAAAGGCTGACACACCATATGCCTTATTAACTACCCGATAAACCTGGGTGGCAACTGTCAGGGATCTATGCGCATAGACACCGAGATCTCTCTGCTCATCTACACTACCAAGAATCTTACCATTAGCCAAGTGCTCTGCATTCCTGTTACTCTTTCCAATGTGAAACACCTCACACTTTTCCGCATTAATCTCCATTTGCCACCTCTCAACCCACCTCTGCCACTTATCTATGTCCTCTGTAACCTGCCACATCCTTCATCACTATCCACAACTCTACTGACCTTAGTGTCATTCGCAAATTTACTAACACAACCTTCTATGCCCTCATTCAGTTCATTTATAAAAATGACAAACTAACAGTGGACCCAAAACAGATCCTTGTAGTACACCACTAGTAACTGATTTCCAGGATGAATATTTCCGATCAACCACCACCTTTTGTCATCTTTCAGCTAACCAATTTCTGATCCAAACTGCTGAACCACCTCCTAACTGGCCCAGGGATTGTATATATTTTTACACTTTCCAGAATTGCTAACACCTCCATTTTGTGAGCTACAATCCCGTCTACTCTAGTAGTCTGTGTCTCAGTCGTCTCTTCTACAACGTTGTCTTTTTCTAGCGTGAATACTGACAAAAAGTATTCCTTTATATTTCCCCTATCTCCTCTGACTCAAAGCACAACTTCCCACACTATCCTTGATTGGCCCTAATCTTACTCTAGTCTTTCTGTTATTCCTGATATACCAATAGAAAGCTTTAGGGTTTTCTTTGATCAGATTTGCCAACAACCTTCTCATGAACCCTCCTGGCTATCCTTAGCTCTCACGTTTCGTCTTTCCTGGCTGACTTATAACTCGTTACTGACGCATCACATCTCATTCTGACATGAACCTTCTTCTTCCTCGTGACAAGAGATTGAACTTCCTTAGTAAACCACACCTCCCACTTCCTCCCTGCCTGATAGGTACATACTTATCAAGGACACGCAGTAGCTGTGTCAATTGTGCACACCCCCTGCAGTGTTCTTCCCCATCATATGCATCGTAATTTTTGTCTAGGTGCATCAAATTCTCTTTCCCCCAGGTATAACTCTTGCCCTGCAATATATATCTTTCCCTTTCTATCACTAAAGTAAACATAACTGAATTGTGCTCACTATCACCAAAGTGTTCACCGACCTTCAAATCCAACACCTGGCCCAGTTCATTGCCCAGTACCAAATCCAACCCTTCTTGGCCTGTCTAAATATTGTGTCAGAAAACCCCAGGATATCGTATCAGATTTATACTTTTATGTAATTGTAAGCACTGTTTACACAGACCAATCAAAATATATATACATATTTTACAGTTGTCAATATCCAATCACAATTAATAATTCTGATTATTTCAGTTGTCTCACCTGACTGTGTTCAGCGAAAGACAACATCTGAACACTTGTCACATTATAAAGTACGATTGTCCTCTGCTGTACTCGTGACCATTATCTGACTTGGAGCTTCTTACTCGTTATCAAAGTTTCTATTGTCCTGTGTCTTTGAATATTCTTGTCGATACAGGCTACAGAGTTTCCCACTCAGTTGACTGAACGGCTGGTTTGTGATGCAGCGGGAGGTCAATAGTGCAGGTTCAATTCCCCACACTGACAGAGATTCGCATGAAGAGCCCAATTTCTCTACTTCACTCCCTCGCCAAAGGCGTGTTGAGCCTCTGTTTGAACCACCATGAATGGTCTCTCTCTAATGAAAGAACAGCTCCATAGTCCTTTGAAACTCTATTCTATCACTGTTAGAATTTCAAAGTTTTATCAACATCGCACTTCAATTTGCATTGCATATCTGGTGGTTCTAGATGTCTGCCATGTCATTTTGTACCAGTTTCAAAATCTCCCCACACTGCACATGCCTGCCCACTCTCCGGTAATCCTTGATTCTGTTCTCATTCATGAATGTAACCGTCCGTGCCTCAAAAATATTCAATGTCTCTGTCTCCAATGCTCCCGAAGGGAGAGAGTTTCAAAGTCTCACAACACTCTGATAAAAGAAAAGAACTCTCATCTGTGCGTGATTTCTTTTCTATCCTTACCTGAGAAAGGATGTGATTACGTTGGAAACAGTTCAGAGATGTTTCACTTCACTTTGTTACTGCGATAAAAATCTTATATTATTGGTGTTTAACAGGTTACCCTTGGGATGAGAGGTGATATTGAGGAGAGTGAATTAGGTTGATGCTTGCTTTGTGTTTGTTTAGTTTAAACTTGTTGTCACTCTCATAGAATTCCCACAGTTGTAAACATGAATTTGGCAATCGAATCCACACCGAGCTGTCCCTGTAACCCTGCATTTCCAGTGGCTAATGCACTAAGATACTATAGGCAATTTAGTATAGCTAATCCACCCTTTCCCTGCAAACCTTTGGACTATGGGAAGCAACTACAGCACTAGGAGGAAACCCAAGCAGACACGGGGAGAACGCGCAAACTCCACACAGACAGTTGCCCGATGCTGGAATTGAACTTGATGCTGTGAGAACCATTGGGCCACTATGCTGATTTGCCAGTTATTCAGCCAGTTAGCTGACTGAAGAAATCTGCCTGACTTATTTCAAACACTGAACCTCTCCCAGACTGAGACCTATATCATTGGCCATCTCACCAACCTGGTTACATTTAATATTTGTTGTGACCAGAAAAAGAAACAATGACTCCTCAAACCTTGGTCAGAAAAAGGATGAGGAGAAATTCACAAAGTGGGAGTTGATTCAAGTGGGAAATCTCTTGCCGAGAAGATTGTGATGGCTGATCTTTAAATTCTATCGAGGCTGACTCAGTGTGATTTTCGACAGACAGGTGAATCGGGATAAATGACATATTGACAGAGAAGTGCAGCTGAGATCACAACGAGCTTATTTTCCTGTGGCGTAGCGGCAAAATATCGAATGGACCACTCGTCACCCTCAGTCTTATGTTCATAAGAACATGGCTGGTCTGCTCCAGGGCTCAGTCCCACTTAGATTAGATTAGATTACTTACAGTGTGGAAACAGGCCCTTCGGCCTAACAAGTCCACACTGACATGCCGAAGGGGTACCCCTACATTTACACCCTACCTAACACTACGGGCAATTTAGCCAATTCACCTGACCTGCATATCTTTGGACTGTGGGAGGAAACCGGAGCACCCGGAGGAAACCCACGCAGACACGGGGAAAAAGTGCAAACTCCACAGAGTCAGTCGCCTGAGGCAGTAATTGAACCCGGGTCTCTGGCGCTGTGAGGCAGCTGTTCTAACCACTGTGCCACCGTGCCGCCCACACCTGCCAACTCTTTGTATTCCTCAACTCACTGATATGTCAAAAAAAAATCCACCTCATCTGTAAATACTTTCAGCGATCTAACCCTCTGGGTTAGCGAATTCCAGACAATCACTGCCTTCTGACACAAGAAATATCCCTGGATCTCAGCATTTCTTACTCTATATCTATGTCCCTTAGTTTGAGGTTCTGCCCAGGAGCGGAGCCACATACTCAACAAACACCTTGTCAAGCCCCGCTCCGCATCTTGTAAATTTCAGTAATATCACCCCAATTTCATGTAAACTGACATGAATAAATGCCTAACCATTTTTAAAACTCATACATCAACACTTCCACCCCAGGAATCAGCCTAATGAACCAACTAATTTCTTATTGCACTGGCATGCTCTCTATATAAACAATTACATATCATCAGTTTTCAGTTCCAAAGTGCATGAACTTAAACTTTCTTGGAATGAACTCGGATGCCGATTATTTACCCACTTACTGACCTCACCAAAATCCCCTTTCAGATTGTTCATATCCTTATTTCAGCATGCTCTCCCACTTATCTTTGTGTCATCCAGAAACTAGGATAGTTACTGCACATAACTTCCTCCTTCAAGCTATCAGTATAGTTTGTGAATAACTGATGCCATAGGACTGATATTTGTTGTACTCCAGGAAGTAAGTCTTTTAACCTGAGAAACAGCCATTAATCCCAACTTTCATTCTTCTGTATGTTAAACGATCTGCACTCCATCCCTACTGTGACAATGCTACTCCTTTAACAAGGTTATTCTGTCATTTTTTTTTCAGAGAGTTTGTAAAGGCAGGGATTCCGATATGTCTGGAAATATCTGTTTGGTAAAGCTTCGGAGTGTTTTTTTTAAACCATTGGACAATGAAAGGGGAGTAGCCAGTTCCTCCAGTTCAGGGTTTTGATTTGCTTTGCTTTGAACAAGGAGTCTATTTGAAAGTGCTTGTCAAAGAAACAGCTCCATGCTTATCCTGTCTCACCGTACAATCTCTCTCCTGTAAGAACCTGTGTTTAATTTTACCTTTGTTTGCCAAGGAAGTGTCTATGGAAATGTTGTAAATATTTGGAAACAACATCATAAGTTGTGATAGAGTCAACTGGGATTTCAGATAGATTAATTTATTCTAAACTTTGTTCTCCTTTGTTCCTGTTTCATTCAATAGCCTGTAAATAAATTCTGTTTTGTTTAGACTTGAGTGGTTGGGGGAGCTGCAGCACTCCTGGAACATTCACTTTACACCTGCTTAAAACAACGAGAAAAGTTAGTGTTCATTCTGCATTCTTGAAATGTTTTGAGGGGGTCTGGCATAGTCCATCACAGATTGGGACTCTTCGTATGGTTTACTCTCGAGTTTCAATTTGAGATTCGGGTTGCTGGACTAAAAAGCAGTGAGTGGCAGTGTTAGTGTTTTTTTGTTCCAGGTATTGAGTTTACTTGGTTTAAACAATGCTTGGTGAAGTAATGAGTCTTTGGGTCACTAAGAGTTTTCTGCGACTGGGGTAAGTGACTTTGGGGACTGGCAAGCTGGAGTTATCAGAATCTTTGGAGATGGTTAAAATATAATTGAAAATCATGCAGCTTCAGTTAGAGGCAAAAACAGCAAGAAAAAGAATTGTTTGAAGTACGTTCAAAAGCAGAGGACACAGAAAAGGAACGGAAGGACCTCTCTGGACAAAAAGGAAAAGATAGAGAAAGGGAGAGAAGAGATAAAAAAGGAGAGAGAGGGAAGGAAGAAAGGGAGGGAGTTTGAACATCATAAACTGGCACTCAGACGCAAAAGTCAGTTTGAAAGGGTGGAGATGAAGGTTGAAAGTAAACTTACGGAAGAAGAGAGCGGCAAATCCATGGTAGACAAAGGGCTGATGGATACCTGTTTGAATATATTCAAGCATTGCCTAAATGTAATAAGAAGGGTGTAAAACCTTTTTCATTACATTCGTGAAGATGCCTAATCAAATGAAGTGGCCAAGTACCATGTGGATTTTGTTGATACAGACAAAACTTGTAGGTAGAGTTAGTGAGGTATTTACACCAATACCAGAGGAGGTATCTGAGGGACATGAGGTGTGAAGAAAGCCCTTTTAAATGCATGCGAGCTTGTGCCAGACTGTGTTTCAGGAATCTAAGGAGGGACCTTGGTCAAACCTACATTGAGTTTGAAATATCAAACAAAGTAATTTTGATAAGTGGAAGAGGGCATTAAAAGTAGAACAAACCTATGACACTCTTAGCAAGATGATTATTTTAGTGGAGTTCAAAAATTCATTTCCTGAGGTAGTGAGAACTCATGTGGAAGAGCAGAGAGTTAAAGCGGCAAGATTAGCCATTGAAATGGCTGATTATTATGAGTTGGTTCATAAATCAAAGTTTGGCGTCCGACATCAATTTCAATCCGTGAGGGATAGAAATTGGGGAAAAGAGAAATCCTCACATGGTAAGGGAAAAGTCGATCTCGGTGAAGAACATCAGGATAACTTACCACAGGGTAAAAACGAAAACCACGAAGGGAAAAGACAAGTTAAAAAGCGTGTTTACATTGTAATAAAGTAGGCCACGTGGAACTACAGTGTTTGTGGGTTAGGAAGAGCACTGGGAATTCCGATTTAGGAAAACAGAATGAGGTAATGGAAAGTACAGAAGAGGTTAAAAAGCTGCATCAGAATATGCAATCTAGTTAAGGAAGGAGTGCAAGATCTTTTCTAACCATATACTTGTGAAGGTAATGTTTACTCACATAGGCCAGGAGCAGCAGGTAAAGAAATTGCAATTTTAAGAGATACAGGATCCTCTGAAACTATGATGTTGAAAGATAAGGAGATATGTACTTCTGAAGGACTATTGCTAGAAAAAGTGGTAGCAACGGGAATTCATCATGCAACAAGAAGTGCTCAATTGTGTAGAGTGTGGTTAGAGTGTCAAGTGAAGAGTGGAGAAGTTATGGTAGGTGTACTGGACAAACTCTCAGCTCCAGGAATCCAATTTGTCCTTGCTAACGATATAGCTGGTTCACAGGTAGGAGTGTTGCCTAATGTGGTTGAAAAGCCAGTGGAAACTCAGGCAACTAAACTGTTGCAGGACACATATCCTTGGATTATCCCTGATTCTGTAGCAATGTGGTCACAAAGTCGCCAGCTGAAACAGGAGATATCTATGAGTACACAAAGTTGAAGTGGTTGAGATAAACCAGGAGCAGATTGCTGACTAAGTAGAAAACGTTAGCTCAGAGAAATTAACTGACTTTCAGCAGACAGATGAGCATTTAAAGACAATGTATCAAAAAACATACACAGAAGAATCTAGATATATCCCTGAATGCTACTACCTCAAGAATGATGTTTTAATGAGGAAATGGAGACCACCATATAATCAGGCAGATGAGAAATGGGCTGAATCAGTAGGTTACAGAAAGGAGATGTTGTGAGTCGCACATGAACTGCCGGTAGGAGGTCATTTAGGGGTAAGGAAAACTCAAGCTAAAGTACAAAAACATTTTTACTGTCCTGGAATGCACAAGATCTAAGTGAACGTTGTCAGACATGTCATATATGTCAGGTAATTGGAAAACCACAGGCAGTAACAAAACCTGCACTTTGAATATAAATTCCTGAATTTGAGGAAGCTTTTCGAAAAGTCTTAATTGATTATGCAACATCCATACCTGAAATAAAAAATGGAAACAAAGTTTGTTAACAATAACAGAGGTTCAAAGTTTGGGAGAAAATTTGTAGCTCGGGTGCTCGTTGTTGCGGTTCTGTTCACCGAGCTGGGAATTTGTGTTGCAGACGTTCACAGAAGCACTTCACAGGGGACTCCCAAGCACTGAGGATGTCACCTAGACAGGGGAAGAAACGTATGCAACACAAATTCCCAGTTCGGCGAACAGAACCACAACAACGAGCACCCGAGCTACAAATCTTCTTGAAGCGCTTCACAGGAGACTCCCAAGCACTAAGGATGTCGTGAAACGTCTGCAACACAAATTCCCAGCTCGGCGCATAGAACAACAACAATAATAGAGGGGTTCACTAGATTTCTAGAGTTCATCACATTATGCAATATCACAGCTAAAAGGATTGTAGAGGAGTTTCTCAATTTTTTTTCGAGATATGGACTACCCACAGAGAAAAATCAGACCAAGGGTCAAAAGTTACATCAAAAATATTCAAGAAAGTTATGGACAGCTTAGAAATAAAACAATTCAAATCTACTGCATTCTGTCCAGAACTGCAGGGAGTGATACAAAGGTGGCATCAGATATTAAATAACATGTTGACAGCTCATATTAAAAGCTATCCAGATGATACAGATAAAGGAATTCTATTTGTACTTTTTACCATCGCAGATTCATCAAATGAATCTACCAAATTCAGTCCATTTGTACTAGTTTTTGGGCATAAAGTGAGAGGACCGTTCAAATTGATTGAAGAGAAATTGGTAAGTCAGAATTCAGAGATTACATATTTGAACTATTTGTCAGATGTTATAGAACCATTATATAGAGATGGGAGATGGCTAGACAGCATTTAAAAGTATCACAGCATGAAAAAAAAGCAGGAAGCAAACAAAAAATCAAAAACTCCCAATCTTGCTATTGGGTATACATTGTTAACCTTATGTCCAGTGGTAGGTGTACCTTTATAAGCAATGTTTAGTGGAACCTATCAAGTTGAAAGGGGATTGAGTGAGGTGAACTATATGATACAACTGCAAAGACTGATGCATATACAATTCCACGTTTTGGAAGACTGTGGACAGACAGAAAAAAAAACTCACAAGAATGTGTCATGTAAATATGTTCAAAAGGTAGTTTGACAGAGAAGAAAAGAGAAAGGAAATTGTAATATTGGTTACAACAGAGTGAAGAACCAAGTTCAGAGTATTCGGAATTGGGCATTCCTCAAATTAAGTTGGACAATGAAGAAATTGTCAATAATTGGGATAAATTATTGTGTTAGCCTCCAGAGGAAAATCGAAATGTGCTTGGAAGATTAATTGCTATTGCATGGGGAGATAAGTGGAAATAAGCTTGAAAGTATTAACCTAATTATGCCTGCTGTAGATATTAGAGATGCTGTTCCAATTAAGCAACATCCTTATAGGCTTGACACTTTAAAGTTTGCACACATTCAAAAAGAAATGAGCACATTTTCCAAGATGGCGTAATTGAAGTGAGTTATTGTGACTGGAACTCACCCACCGTAGGCCCACCACACAGGGTGGCACAGTGGCTCAGTGGTTAGCACTGCTGTCTCACAGCGCCAGGCACTCAGGTTTGATTCCTGCCTCAGGGGACTGTTTATGTGGAGTTTGCACATTCTCCCCATGTATGTATGGGTTTCCTCTGGGTGATCCAGTTTCCTCCCCCAATCCAAACCTGTGCAGGTCAGGTCAATTGACCGTGCTAAATTGCTCATAGTGTTAAGTGCATTAGTCAGGGGTAAATATAGGTTATGGGACAGGGTCTGTAGTGGGTTGGTGTGCACTTGTTGGGCCCAAGAACCTGTATCCATGCTGTAGGGAATCTAATGTGATAGGGCCAAAACCATGTGGTACCCATTAGTTATGTGTGAACAGACTGATGCATGTCCAATTCCACGTTTGGAAGACTGTTGAAAAGGTAGGACAAGCAACTTTTATTTTGAAGTTAGACTTGCTCAGAGGCTACTGGTACCTTTGTCCAAAAAGGGAAAGTCAATTTTGGCTTTCATAATACCAAATGGTCTGAATCAGTTCAAAGTCAAGCCAATTGGTATGAAAAGTGCACCAGAAATATTTGGAAGACTAGCTAACAAGGCTATTTCCAGAGTGTAGCTTATATTGATAACCTGGTGATTTTTAGTCACACATGAAAGGAACGTTTGCAGCATTTATTGGATTTGTTCGATTGACTCCGGGAGGCAGACTCAGTGATAAACCTGGATAAGTGTGAATTTGCCAATGCCCAAATCACCTTCCTGGGCCATGTTATTGGACATGGACAAATGGTCTTACGGGATACAAACTGAAGATAATTGGGGACTTTCCCATACCATCGCCGAAAAGGGCAGTATTACAATTCTTGGGATTGAGTCGGTTTTATCAGAAATTTGTATCAAATGCTAGCACAGAGGAGAAATTGAGAACTGCAGATGCTGGAGATCTGAGTCAAGAGTGAGTTGCTTGAAAAGCACAGCAGGTCAGGCAGAATCCAAGAGCGGGAGAATCAACATCATGCACATAAGGCCTTCATCAGGAATGAGCCTCATTCGTGATGAAGGCCTTATGCCTAAAACGTCGATTTTCCTTTTCCTCAAATGCTTCCTGACCTGCTGTGCTTTTCCAGCACAATACACTCAACACCAAATTTTAGCAGTGAGGCTGCTCCATTCGACGAATTACTGAAGAAATGCAAGAAGTTTCAGTGAACCAGCAGACTGTCAGAAGGCATTTCAGAGCTGTCTTAACCACTGCCCCACTGTTAATCACACCCTATTACATGAAACTATTGAAGTTGGCTATCGATGCGAGTGATGTAGGTGTAGGTTTTGTTGTTGTTACCATTTATTTTACCCGTAATGTATCAAAGACAATTGCATGCACTGATTATAGCCAATGAAGTTGGTGGATAAATTTAAGGACAAAAATTCCAGACTGTTTAGATGGTGCTTGTTGTCACAACCATTGGAGGTGAAAATTGTGCAAGTGGTAGGATGCGAAAACATGATTGCCTGACGCATTGTTCAGACTTGGATGAGAAATGGAGGTTTTTGGTATCAGAAATAGAATTTAGTAGTGCACATTTGCATAATTAAGCCATCTTTGGATATTGATGGTTCATTTTCTTTTCAGGTGGGAGATGTGACGATGTTGCTCCTTTAACAACGTTAGTCTGTCCTTTTTTATTCAGAGGGGTCATAAAGGCAGAGATTCTGATTTGTCTGGAAAAATTGACTTGAAAAGTTTTCAAGTTGTTTTGTAAACACTCGTGCAAGGGAAGCGACTAGTTCTCCCAGTTCAGGGTTTTGGTTTGGTTTGCTATTAGCAAGGAATCTGTTTGAGGCTGCTGGTCAAAGAAACATGTCCTCCCTTTGCAATCTCTCTCCTGGAAGAACCTGCATTTAATTTTACCTTTGTTTGCCAAGGGAATGTTTATGGGGATTTTTCAAGTATTTGTAAGAGCATCATTAAGTTACGACAGAGTCGAATGGAGTTTTCAGATAGGCTAAGTTATTCTAAGTTCTCTCTTGTTTGTGTTTCATTCAGTAGTCTGTAAATAAATGGTGTTTTGTTTAAAACTGAGTGGTTTGACCAATCCAGGAATATTCATTATATGCCTACTTAAAACAACCAGGAAATCTAGAATCTGGGCTACCTTCTTGAAGTGATTTGAGTAGGTCTGACACTACACATTATCCATCATATCTCCGGGTTTTGTATAAGAGCCTTTATTTTGTGGTATCTTATTGAAAACTTCTGAAAAGCCAAATTCACATTCTATCAGTTCCCCTTTATCAAGCCTGTTTTGATAGCAAGTAAAATTTTGCATGATCTTACATAGTAAAAGATGAGTTCCCTTTCACAAAACCATATTGACTCTGATTGTCTGAAACTTCTCGAAATGTTAGGCCAAAAGATTTCTCCTTTCTGTCTCCTTCTCTTCTTGAAGATTGGTGTTTTTGAGTCATAGGGTCATGCAGCGTTGAAACAGACCCTTCAGTCCAACTCAACTGCACTAATGGACATCCCAACTGATGTCATCTCATTGGCCCATGTACCCTTTAACCCTTCCTATTCAAATACCCATCCAGATATAGAACATAGAAGGATACAGCGCAGTACAGGCCCTTCGGCCCTCGATGTTGCGCCGACCGAATCCTACCTAACCTATACTAGCCCAATAACTTCCAAATGCCTATCCAATGCCCGCTTAAATGACCATAAAGAAGGAGAGTTCACCACTGATACGGGCAGGGCATTCCATGAACTCACAACCCGCTGTGTGAAGAATCTACCCCTAACATCTGTCCTATACCTACCACCCCTTAATTTAAAGCTATGTCCCCTAGTAACACCTGACTCCAATTGGTAACACCAATATGTTTACAATATTGAAATTTTAAGCCTTCCCCACTTCCTCTGGCAGTTCATTCCATACGCACACTACACTATGCATGAAAATATTACCCTTTTTAATTATTTCCCCTCTCACATTCTATCTTGCCCAGACAGAGTTTTACATATTTCACTAAGATCCCCTTTCATTTTCCTAATCCTCATCAAATGCAGGCCCAGTCGACCTCTGCTCACATAACAAATCCGTCATCAAAAGGCTAGGTGTGGTCACCCTTTGCTGCATCCCTTCCTTTATTAGGTCAGGACACGAAAACTGGACAATACTTAAGAATATAGAATATGAACTCTCACAGTAAGACAACCTTACTCCTGTATGCAATTCCCTTTGAAATAAATATTAATGCAGCATTTATCCTGAAATATTGCTTTCAGTGACTAATTTAAAAGGACATCTAGATCTTTTTAAGCATTGTGTCTACCCACTTGGTGGGGCCAATGTACACTGGTCAATTTAACACCCCCTGCACTCCACCAAGGACATGCAGATCCTTGGCCTCCTCCATCGCCACAAACCCTGACCACACGACGCCCGGACGAAGAGCGCCTCATCTTCCGCCTAGGAACCCTCCAACAACACGGGATGAATGCAGATTTCTCCAGCTTCCTTATTTCCCCTCCCCCACCTTATCTCAATCCCAACCCCCGGATTTAACTCTTGAGCTGCAATTTTCTTCCCGACGTCTCCACCCCATCCCCTGTCCAGCCTACCACCCTCACCCTCACCCTCACCTCCTTCCACCGATCGTATTCCCACCTCCGCTCCCCTACATTCCCTCCCCCTCCCTTTTATCTCAGTCCGCTTGGCACACCAACTTCATTCCTGAAGAAGGCCTTATGCCCGAAACGTCGATTCTCCTGCTCCTTGGATGCTGCCTGCTGTGTTTTTCCAGCACCACACTTTTCAACTCTGGTCTCCAGCATCTGCAGTCCTCACTTTTTCCACACTGGTCAGTGTGCCAATGCCATTCCCATTTCTCCCTTCAGAGGTCATTGCCCTGAATGTAAATCGAAGGTATCCGCAGAAGAAAATGAAAGAATGCTAGAATAGCTGTCTTTGTAGATCAATATCTTTCAACCAATCGTTTTCCAGGTGGTAGGCCGTTGTGCTAGCTTCTTTTCTCCATCAAAATGCACAAGGTCCCATCAAAACAAATTGCTGTTCATCTGTCATGTATTTGCCCATTCACTCCACTTCTTTCAATCACCTTGAAACGTCATTACATCATTCTCACCATTCACAAACTTAGTTAAGTGCTGTCAGAAGACTTGGAAGCATTGCATTTGATTCCCTCACCAAAATCTTGAATATGTATTGTGAATAGCTGAGGTCGAAGCAACACTCCCTGAGAAACTGCACAATCTTCCACTTCAAAAACCATCCATGTATTCTTACTCACCGTTCCCTGTCAGCTCTCCTATCAAAACACTATTTCCATACATTAGCTTCAATCCAATACTTTACTGTATACACTAAGCCTGGGACTACCAAACATCTTCCCAAAAATCCATTTGCATCCATTGATTCTCCATAATTTGCCTACAAATTTGTTTCTCAAATATGATTCCCATATCATAAATTGACATCAACTTTATCTAAGTCCATTAATTTCAGTCCCAAAGATTTCTCCAAATTAGTTTATTCAATTTCCTTTTCTCACCAGACTAGGTTTCCTCATATTTCTGGGAAGGTTTTTATTAATTTTCCTTCGGTGAAGACAGAACTGAAGTTGTTGCATCGTTGTTCTGCCATTTCCCTGTTCTCTATTCTCCACTCTCTGGTTTCAGACTGTGAGGAAGCTGCACTTGTTTCCTCTTACCGTTTCCGTTAGCACCCTTTCAGAAGCAATTTCAGTTCATGCTGTCAATACTTGTTAATGCATTCTCCAACAATTGCTGCCTTAAACTGCTCAATGATTGACCTTCCACAATCACGACCTTCCACATACTCTGTGTTATCAGAAATACAGCATGATCTACAGTAGCCCCACTTTCCTACACAAGGCCAGTAGCCCTGAATGTTATGACAGATCAAGTGCTTTTCCAAGTACTTTATAACAGCTGTGAGGTTACCCATGACAACTCCCCTCTCAGGAAATGCATTCTAGACCCCTACATCCTCTGGGTGTAAAACAATCCTAAATTCTTCTCGAAATCTCATGCACTTCACTTTAAAAGTGTGGTCCTTGTTCTCGTCCTTTGACTAAAATGAATAGCTGCTTTCTGACCACCTTATTCATGCCCCTCATAACCGTATACATTTCAATTACTTTTCCCTCAACCTTCTCTGCCCCAAAACTACCAACCAGTGATTATCCATCCACTCTGAGGCACCATCTCGGGGAATCTCCTCTGCATGTCCTCCAGAGGTATCGAATCATTCCTGTAATGTGGCACCCATTACTGTTGATATTATTCCATCTATTGCCTAACTAAAGTCCTGTATAGCTTTTATAAGCTTTGTGTTGGGGAAGTAACTCTTATGCCAAATCGTTTAAACAAAATAGTCAGTGGAGGAGACCTTCATTAATTAACTAGCTTTTATTCATAGCCATGAGGAATACCTTTGTTTGAAGAAATCTGATGCATTCCAATGAAATACAGAATGTTACAAGGTATACAGTATAACACAAGCCCACCACCCATTAACTATACAACCTAGGGACAATTATTGTCTACATTCATTGTCCATACCAACATTTCTTCATGTCTATAAAACTGAATATTATCTTATCCTGCAGGTTCAGCTAAACAAAAACAAACGATAAACGACCAGAGGAGCAGAGACAGCCTGCAGCTGCAAGGTCAGGTTATGGAAACAGGGTTCCTCAGCCAGGACTCAATCAGCATTATACTAGCAGGTTCTTTTTTACTGGAAATATTGCTTTGTGTTAAGAATGGCTTACATATAGTTTGTGTCAATTTTGGTCAAGTTCTCCCACAATCCCTCCTCTTTTAAAAAAGAACAAATTGGGGGTGTCAGGAAAAGGAGGAAGGTACCCAGAGCCATCGGGATTGTCCGGGGGTGGGGGGGTGATGGTGATTGGAGATCAGACAGGTAGTCCTCAGGTTCAGCGTGAAAGAGGCAGAAGGCTTCAGAGACTGGGAATCTTCGTCGGGGGTTCCATCAGGAAGGGGGAAACCTAAGCATCTGTGAGATCATTGGAGAGGAAGGCCACAACAGGGACTTACCGAGCACAGGATTGTTTGATTTCTAGTCGAGCAGTTCCAAAGGCAGGGGCAAAAAAAGCTGCAAGTCGCTCAAATTCCATAAGGGCTCAATTGGTGTGAACTCGGGATGGATGAGGATTATGGGTACATACCCAACAGCTAGAGTGGTTGACCTTCTGTGCATAAAGAAAAGTATTAAACTGTAATTCCCATTTTCTAGAGGTTATCCGGCTATCCATTGTGCACCATTGGTTCATTAAAGAAAGATAAAGAAGAGTGTAGTAAAAGGCTGAATGATCAGGCTGAGCCATTCTTAGAGAGAAGCTGAACAGATGTCTCTGACAGGGTCTTCTGGTGCTCCCCCGGGGGTGGTCCTTTATTGCATTGCATTGCGGGTGTCCATTTCGGCTTCCCCTTGACATTGACTGCTGTGCAGGTGACCAGCAAGACTAGGAACGAGTCTTTCTACCTCGTCTCAAAGGCGTCCCCGTCTTAATCCTTAGGTTTTGCGTACCTGTGAAGCGTTTTGGTTCACTGATGCAGTTATTTCCCACTTGTCCACCACTTGTGTCAGCTGTACCAGTTGTTGGTATGGTTTTGATTCATCTGCTAAATACATCTACTATTATTAGACAATATTCGGGGTGAAATGGTGGCACAGTGGTTAGCACTGCTGCCTCACAGCGCCGGAGACCTGGGTTTCATTCCCACATCAGGCAACTGTCTGTGTGGAGTTTGCACATTCTCCCCATGTCTGTGTGGGTTTCCTCTGGGTGCTCTGGTTTATTCCCACAGTCCAAAAAATGTGCATGTCAGGTGACTTGGCCATGCTAAATTGCCTGCAGTGTTAGGTGAAGGGGTAAATGTAGGGGAATGGGTCTGGGTGGGCTGCTCTTCAGAGGGTCACTGTGGACTTGTTGGGCCGAAGGGCCTGTTTTCACACTGTAAGTGTTTTTAAAAATCATAACAATGAATTCAGTGTAATTCTACAAAAGCAAGTTGTAGACAAGTAAAAGGCCCACAAGGTGAAAAAGTGTTTCAACAAATGAAGGTCAACCCTATTCGGTTTTACGTGTAACTTGGATCGTGATTTGGTTTCATTCTGGCTATCCCAGTGGAAAACCATCACTCACCTCATTTGTGACTGGAAATTCCTGGACTAATTCATATTGTTTGTCTGGATCATGTCAGCAACACCAGAATGAATACATTGCAAAAGCATAGGGTTAAACAAAGGTGAGTCACCTTCTCAATTATTCTTTCATTTGTGGGCTGTTTCCCACTTTCATCAGATAGATAGCCACTTATTTCATTCCTATAACACAAGCCAGTCTTATTCAGACTACTCCCAGAATTTTGTTGCCTTTACATCTGTATCGTTCTTTGGACATATTTAGCAAATTGGACCAGTTTCTCCTTGCGGTCAGGGGCTTGATTCATTAACATTGCTTTTTTTCCCGGGATGGCCCCTGGTTTAGGATGGCTCAAGCCTCTCACTCCAACGACGTTGGTTATGAAGTTGCTTAACGATACTGGATCCTTCATCTTCAGCGTAAGGAAAGGTTTATAATCAGGGGTGTGCTGGGCGTTATCAGGAGATGTTAATGGTTCAGTGGGTATCCTGGAATGAAATCCTCAACCCGCATCCCTATCAGTGTGATCCCCTTCCTCAAATAGGATTGGTATGCCAGACATACGTTCTTTTAATTTTACAGTGTTGTTGCTTTAATCCTTTTTTTATATTCCTCAGCCTTGTGGATTTACACTGTTTATCCTGTACCTTGTGTTTTTTACTGACCAATTTACACTCAGCTATTTACTCCTAGCTTTTGGGAGTTCCATTCTGCTGTACATAACTCTACTGCCATCACATGCATAATTCCTTCTACCGGCCAGTAAGGTATCTTTCCATTTACTATTGGCTTTATTCTTCCATTCTTTAATGAATAATTAATCAATGCAGCCATGCTTCAAAGCAACCACGAGGCAATGACACAGATCATTGACAATGTGAAAAGGTATAAAACCAATCAATCCACGGCTAGTCCAATTGTTTTTTTGATTTAAAAAAAAAATCACTAATGTAATCATTGTTTCAAATTTAGACATGGAAACTGAACAAGTAACTAAGATGTTTAAGACTCATCAATGTTAACTGAAAATTCATTTCTGCAAAATCTAATTTTACAATGTAAAATGTGCACAGTTTCCAACTCTGAAATCCATTATGATTACTTGATTCTAGTTTCTTATGTTCAGGCCCAGATTAGGTTCTTTAAGCGGTTCGGACCAGTCATTGTTCATTTACAATATCAATGGCTGTCAAATGACTGTAGCTGTGTTAAAGGTCTAATCTACTAATGCACAAGTAATGGCCTAATTCCAGTAGACAGATATTAACAATAAGTATCTTAATTTTGTTACATGATTTTCACAACATAATGTTCAACTGAAACTTCAATTCTCAGTGAGGGATGAAAGATGATGGAATAATCCTATGACTTGCACTCCATCATCACCAATGAGCTGCAGCAGACTTAAAATTAAAAGAAAACAAATGCGTCCAAAACAAAAGAAAAATGGTGCTGGTATCATTTTCTGAAAACAATATTGTTGATTTGGGATATTTTGGATCTATCTTCATACTTTCAGTTTTCCAATATTTAAGCAAATTATATAAAGTTCATGTGATTCCTCCATTCAACTTTCAAAAGTTAAAGTGATTTTTCTCAATGATAGGTTTAGATTATTTTTAAGAAAGGAGCAATTACCCTCGGAGGCTTCTGGATTTACAGTGCTACTGATTTTACAGCTTTTAGTCAATTCTTTCATTAGTCCACTATGGTGAAAAGGGTGAATTTGATCTTTGGCAATACCATGAAATTACGGGCGATTTGAGAGTTCATACTGGTGTCAAATTGTAATGTCGGCTTCTTCAAGTTAAATTAATTCAAATTTAAATAAGATTGGCTTTCATGTGAGCATAAAATACTACTGATTTTAGAAAGTGTAAGATGATTTCACCACCTGTCCGGAACCTAAAAGCCTGTTGAGTACTCTCACTAGTATCTTCTGTTCGAGTAGCAAGCATTGTATGAGCATTTCTAACAGCATGTTCGTCCCTGGCCAGCTTTTTTAAAGACGTGACAAAACCAGCAACCAACCCATACATTTCATCTCTCAAACAATATCAGTTGGTGACCAAGGTATTCCCCTCCCTTACTCTTGATCCGCACATATTTACCAAGGCATTTTTGTGTTTTCCTTGAGCTAGCAAACAGACGCTGGCCACCCTGCTCAGCGAGACAAGATGCACTTGTCCCCCAAGGGCAGCCTCTCTGCCGGGTGTTTGCAACTCACTGATCCCATCAGAGGGTCAACAGTCCATGGCGCGAATCTGTAACCTGCAAAAATAAACAAACAAAACCACACAAAGACAAACATGTATGGGCACAGCTGATTATAACTCAAGGCCACCTGAATTTAGAATTATTCTTGATGATTCCCGTCTTGAAACAGCATCTTTCCCTTTCGATCAGCCTGTTAGCTCAGGTGAGCCTCGAATTCTCCATGCAACCCCCACGACTACGGTCTTTCTGGTTACCATCTTGCCACAGCGTCATTACCCTTTTCCCTTAAAAAGGGATCAGCATGTTAACTCAGGGTCAGATCATGAAGCTGGACAATATTTTACCTCTTCCTTTCCTCCCCTGTTTTTCAAAACTAACACCAAAAAAAAAATCACCAATCAAAGCTCACAGTAGGCTCAGGCATTCCTCAAGGTGGGCCCAAGGGGAACCTTAGTCCAGCAGATTCAGCAAGAATCTCGTAGAATAACCACAGGTTTAAGAACACTTCGTATAATAGAGATTCTGCTGGCTTCGCCAATTGTTGTGGAAGTAAATCTTTTACCAAATCATTTAAACAAAATAGTCAGGAGAGGAAACCTTGAGGAATTAACTAGTTTTTATTCGTGGCCATGGGGAATACCTTTTTGTTCGAAGATGTCTGATGTATTCTAATGAAATGCAGAATGTTACAAGTTATATCGTATATCACTAGCTCACTGTCCATTATCTACACAACGTAGGGGCAGTCCTAAGATCCACATGCATTGCCCAGACCTACATTTCTTAATGTCTACAAAACTGAATGTTACCTTATCCTGCAGGTTCAACTAGGCAAAGACAACTGATAAGGGATAGTGAGAAACAATACACCATTCCATGAAGTGGAACTGTCTAAGGGACCAGAGGAGCAGAGACAGCCTGCAGCTGCAAGATAAAGCTATCAAAAGAGAATTACTCAGCCAGGGCTCAGACAGAACTTTGTTAGCAAATGCTATTTTACTGTGAACATTGCTTTGTGACAAAAATTGGCTTCCACGCAGTTTTGTGTCAAGTTTTGTCAAATCCTCCCACACTATGCCTCAATAAATGAAGGTTATGCCTATGACCTCTGATGTCTTCTTAATTCATCTATTAACCTGTCCTGTTACTTTATTTGGATCTTTGGAGAAGTCCCCTCTGAGCTTCCTAGTATGCTGCCATTTAGTGAGCACTCCCTTGTCTGTTTCCTTCTGCCAAAGTGCATCACCTCATACTTATTAGGTTTAAATTCCATCTGCCAATGATTTGTCCATCTGGCTATTCCATCTGTACCTTGTTGGATCATAAGATCTTCCACTGCAATGCCAACCAACCAGTCAACCTTTGTGTCAACCAAAAATTACTATTTATGATCTCCCCACCCCACTCCACATTTTCATCTTCATCAACTATGAACATACAAACAATAAGGGACACAGCACTCATCCCTATGGTACACCAATTAAGGGACACTGGTTTCCAATAACACAAACAAGCTTCTATCTCTGTCTCATTGCACTCAGTTGATTTTGGACGAAACTTGGTAAAAACAAGGACTGCAGATGCTGGAAACCAGATTCTCGATTAGAATAGAGCTGGAAATACGAGGCTCAAATCCCATAATAGCAGATGTTGGAATTTCAACGCAATAACAAACATCTGGAATTCAGATTCTGTTGATGACCATGAATCTATTGCCAATTGTCAGGAAAAACCCTTTTTTGGTTTACTAATGTCCTTCAGGGAAGGAAACTTTCATCCTTACCTGGTCTGGCCAAAATGGTCCAGACCCACAGCAATGTGGTTGATACTTATTTCTAGGGAATTAGACATGGCTGATAAAAGCTGGCTTAACTAGTGACACCCTCATACTATAAATGAGGTTTAAAAAAATCAAATATTTCACTTCCACTCTTCTCCATTGTCTATGCTACAAGAAACAATTTCAAACAGCTCCAAAGTGTGATTTCTCTTTCAGAAATGTATATTGATTCTCTCCAACAATGTTGTAAATTTCTAAATATCTAGTTTCACATCCCGTCAATAGATTCCAATGGTTTCCCAACAGATGTCAAATTAATTGCTCTGCAGTTCTCCACACTGTCTCTTCATCTCTGTATGAACGGTTGAAACATGTTGACCAATTTCCAGTTATCCAGAATGGCTTCCGGCCTTTGCAGAATATACTGGAAAATAAAATAGTGATTGACAGTACAATTAATATGTGTATTGCTGCTTTTCTTCTGACATTTTGATATATAGTATATCTGGTCCGTCAGATTTAGCAATGATCAATCCAGTTACATTTTCAAGTGCTACCTTGTTACTGATATGAGTTGACTTTAACTCTTTAAGTCCACAAGTTCCCATGTGATCATTTTGTAGTTCTTGGAGATTTTCTGGATCTTCATCCATGAAAACTGATGCAAAGTAACTGGTTGGTTTCTCTGGCATTTCCCTGTTCTTCACGGTAAATTCTCCTATCCCCATTACAACTTTCCACAGTAGACTCTGCTTTAACGTTATTTTCCAAGAAGTACAGATAATTGATTGAGACAGGCTTTGTGTTGCCTGTTCATTTGAATTCATGTTCTCTTTTTGATTTCCTTATCAGTTTCATGGTCCTTCTTTTCTGGGGAGTAAAGTTCTCAGAATTCTCAGCTTTCCACAAGATCTGGAATTCTTCTGAAGATGCTTCGTTTGATTTAATGCAATCTTTAATTTCTTATGTTAACTTTCATTGTTAACCATCCCTTTTTGGTGTTTGTACCTGAGAGAAATATACACATTTTTCAGACTTTGCAGTATTTCTATCAATAACAACCATTCCTTGTCTGTCCCTGAACATTTTATTGTACTTTCCAAATTTGGGGTTGTTAACTTGACCCTCTAGCCTCATGGCTTCCATGATGTTTGACCATTCTGTTCAACAATGTATGTAGAGGTAGTGTAAAATGCAATATATTGTTGTCACTATTTCATAAAAGCTGCTTCAGATCAAAGATATTAATTAGCTTTTCTGACTACACAATCCCAAATCTGAAATAACCTGGTCTCTAGTTTGGTTTGCAACATACTCTTCAAACTACCTAATTTAGACTTAAAGAATTTATTTTTCACAGCATTAGCTGTCACCTTGATAATGCAGTTTAGATGTAACGTGAGATCATCCATTACTACTGCAGCACCAACAATACCTGCATATCTACGTTCCAGTGCATAATATGCACAAAACCTGTGCTCCAGATTTGGTTTCGATATATAAAGAACAGCAACGTCTGTTTCTCCTTGCTATTTGTGAGCTCCACCCAAACTAATTCTTTGGTATCTGAGGGACATGCTCCGTGGCATTTTGTGACAGACTTGGGCAAGACATTTGGTCAGGTTCATCTTGGCGCTGAAATAATCAGAAGAAATGTCCAGCAATACAGTACATGCATCAAAAACCTTCTGCACTCTGCCAGGATAGGTCTCACTGGATTCTCTCTGCTCCCTCACACTCATGGTTTATCTGTTGTAGCACCTACCTCCTAACAAGGCTCATGCTCTATCTCTGAATCATGTTAATGCTCTACCTCTCTCACTGTTGAAAGCTGCACCTACCGTCATTCACTCTCTGTCACATACGCAATAGCCTGCACTCGTAGCAGGACATGGATTCAACCCTATAGACTGACACAATCCAGACACCTCATCATTTTCTCCTCACCTATACCAGCACTAACAGCAGGGACACCATCTTCAACCCTCATTCACTCCCTCTCGTTCTCTCATTCCAGGAGAAACAGCCTGCAATAGGACAGAAAGGGCAAAGCCGGGTGGTGGAGTGTCCGATATCTGCTGTCCTTCCTCCACCCTCTGCGAGGTGGAGTAGATGCTGGCGTGAAGATTCACATGGAGATTCTGAATCATCTACTTCCCACGAAATGAGTAAGGAAGAATGAAGAACAATTCTCACTTCAAACATGCTGTCAGTTACGACATCAGTTCTGTCACTCCCAAAACAACAGGTACCTCATTGCATAGAGATGCAGTCAAGGAGATACACAGAACCGTCTGTCAACACCCCAGTATGCTAACACACAATATATACGTGGAGATAGATGTACACGTATATGTCGAGACACTCAGCGACATATACAGTCACAAATAGACACAAACACAGATAGAAAGAAGGCAAATAAACAGATGGAAAGTCTTAGATACACAAACACATGGACAAATACACATACACACACAAGCAAGCACTCAGGTACACAGAGACACAGACACGAGTGTCATTGAGACAGAGATAGATTTTTTTTATTAATGAGGAGATCAATGGTTATAAGGAAAAGGCAGGAGAATGATGTTGAGAAACATTAAAAAAAAATCATTATTTAACAGCTTGTCAGAGTCGATGGGCCGAATGGCCTAACTCTTTTTTTATGTTCATATAGTGTAATACTCTCTGGCATTCTCTTCTTGAGAGAGCTGTGGAGGCTCAGTTTGATACATATTTGATTTCAAAGAGACAGTGGTAATTTGGGACAGTTTGGAGGGCTGAATGTTTTATGCCTATTCCTAATTATCATGTCCTTCTGTCTCAAAAAAGGTAGTGAACTGTTGTTAGGTCCACACAGTTTTAAAATAACATGTCCCATATTGAAATAAGGGTAACTCTTTCACTTTAATGTTGTGCTATCTGTGGTTTCATCATCCTCAGGAAGCAGTGAAGACTTGGTTAGTGAAGATATTCAAGGCTGAGCGCAGCTGACCTTGGCTGGACAGGAGAGTCAATGTTTATTGGAAACAGACAGGAGAGCTGATCAGCCACAATCGGATCAGCCATGAGTATTTTGAATGGTGCAGCCGAATGGTCAATTGCTGCTCCGAATCCATATGTTGTTCTCTGAACCCACCCCTTGAACCTGTTAAAGAGATAGAAGACCATTCCCTTCAGCGAGTCAGGCCCGCTACAATGAGACAAGAGAAGACTGTTCAGCGCCTCTGTGGAATTAAATAGGAATAGATAATGACCTAATTCAGCTCATTCAGTACATGACACAGCACAGGAGGAGGCCATTCGTACTGCGTGAATTGCTTCTCAGGAACAGGGAAGCTGTTACCAACAGGAAATAGATGAATACTTATTCTCGTGTTACAAAACTGTACCTAGTGCAGTGCATCAGACATCAATGTGGGGCCAACAATGATCAATAATCTGTATCAAACAGTTGGATGAGGGAAGTGAAGCTCAATTAACTCATACATGAAGATGATCATTCAATAATTCGTCAAGTGGAGGTAGTGAGTGTGAAATGTGATATCGACAGGGGAAATTAGTGAGCAAACCTTCAGCAGAAACAACAGAGCATGAGTTGTGTATTTTGGCAGGAAGGATAAAGCAACAGTAAACAATTTAAATAGAGAGAGATTGCAGAACTCTGTGACACAGACTATTTTCATGTTCCTGGTACATCAATCATATGAAGTTAGTCCGCAGATACAGTAAGTGATCTGAAAGGTAAATTGAATGATGTTGCTTCTGACAAAGGCTGTGACGTTTAACTATGGAATGTTTTACTTCATCTATACAGGGCACTGTTCAGACTACATCTGATACACTGGGTATAGTTTTGACCCCTGATGCTAAAAACAATACATAATTGTTTTAAAAGATTTTCAGAATGTTTCCCTTTACTCGTTCCTGGAATGAAGGTTTGTTTTTGTTGTGAAGGTCTGGGATGAGGAAACTTATTGAATCTAACACAATTTTGTGAGAAAGTGTATCAGCTACATACATGTTCTCTTGTATTAAGGACATGAAAGCTACGGAATAAATTTTACGAATAGGAAGTAATGATTTTAACACATATTATGAAGACACTAAACGATTTTTAAGAATTGCACAGACACACAATAACATGCCATCAAATTATAAAGTATGGACCAGTTTTTCATAATGAAAGGCACTGTGTTCAATAACAGCAATGATGTATGTCCATAAAGCTGGAAACTGGGACAAAATCATATATTCCAGAGAATTTTCAAGCAAATCTCACAATTTGATAATTAATGTCGAAACGTTTGGTGTTGGAAAAACACACCAGGTCAGGCAGCATCCAAGAAACAGGAGAGTAAACATTTTGGGCGTACGTCCATCATCAGGAATGAAGTGGAGAAGAGAGCTGAGAGATACGTAGGAGGGTGTGGGTGGGGCTGGCGGGGAAGGTAGTTGGGGTGGTGATGGGTAGTTGCAGATGGGGGTGATTCTGATAGATCAGTGGCAAGGGTGGAGCAGATATTTGGGGAGGAAAATGGAGGAAGTGAGGACTGCAGATGCTGGAGATCAGAGCTGAAAATATGTTGCTGGAAAAACGCAGCAGGTCAGGCAGCATCCAAGGAGCAGGAGAATCAACGTTTTAGGCATAAGATGCACTGGGAGGAGACACGAGAGGGTGCCTATTTGGAGTGTTGGAACTGAAATAAGCTGGGGGCAGGGGAGATTTGGGAACTAGAGAAGTAAATGTTCATGCCATGTAGGTGAAGGGTCCCAAGGCAGAAGATAAGGTTTTCTCCCTCCAGTTGTCGGATGGCTTGGATTTGGCAGTATAGGAGGCCCAGGACCTGCATGTCCTTGGTGGAGTGGGAGGAGTTGAAAGGGTCAGCCATAGGATGGTGGGATTGTTTGATGTGTTTGTCCGATGTGTTTGTCCCAGAGATGCTCCCTGAAACGCTACTCAAGTTGGTGCTAAACCGTGGTGTGTATCAGGAAACATCTCCAGGACATATGCACCAAATAACACCCCCTGCCTTGTTGCTAGATTAATCAGATTTTGAAACTTTAATCAGATCTAGCATCATCACAGGGACATAGATCCTGGAACTACTGATCAGTCATTACAACATCAGTAAAACATTGAAAGAACTTTCATAGTCCATAATCTGAGAGGAAAATGTGCCAATGACAACATGGGCTTAATTTAGACAAAAGGCATGGATGTATTAAGGGAGAATTGTAATTCTGATCGTTATTTTTTTTCGATTCGATTACCTACAGTGTGGAATCAGGCCCTTCAGCCCAACCAGACAACAGCGACCCTCCGAAGAGTAACCCACCCAGACCCATTTCTCCCTGAGTAATGCACCTAACATTATGGGCAATTTAGCATGGCCAATTCACTTTACCTACACATCTTTGGACTGTGGGAGAAAACCAGAGCAAACTCACGCAGACACGGGGAGAATGTACAAACTCCACACAGATAGTCAACCAAGGCTGGAATTGAACCTGGGATCCTGGAGCTGTGAGATGCAGTGCTAACCACTGAGCCACTGTGCTGCCCCAGGATTGGAGAGGGCAGATGAAAGTGATGCTGGTGAAGTTATCAATGTGAATGAACTTTGATGAAGTATTATTTTCTGGACTTCAATTAACAATTGATGATAACATTGGGGAAGAGAGTCAGACATAAGAGAGAATTGGGGACATGTGTGTTCAAATGGAGGGAGGGACGCTAATATTCCCCAGTCATCAGTATTGGAACATTGCTCTTTATAATTCAAATGAAGAGCGGATTCAAGGATACATCTACCATGAGGAATGCAGAGAGACAACATTAATGAAATGTGTTTATTCATCGTAACATTGAGGGACAAAATATGTGCATACCAAAAAATGGAAAGTAAAAGAGATAAGATTGTGATAAGGCGTTCATGATATTGAGCTGCATAAATTGAAATCTAGCTTACCAAAACCATGGTTTTGGTGTGCAAACTTTATCAATCATTGTTTGGTCCACAGTTGAGATCCTGATTTTCCCCTCTGTCAGTGATTTCTTTCACTTAGATTCTCTGTTCCAGTCTCTCATACATTGTGTATGTTATCAGTTCCTGCTGTTGCTGGTCCAGTCAATTTAAATTAATCCACCTTCTCCCTGGAACAAATCTACTGTCCTATTGAGTTCTATCAGCAACACAGTCCTGTGATTTTTTTTTGTTTGGAGATGAATTATTTGAGAAGACAGTCAGTATCATCATCGTGCTCTCAGGGGTATGGCAACAGGCTGAGTGCTTGCAATCCATGGGAATTTCTAGGTAAACTTTCCATCTTCCAACTCTCCTCATCCTGTCTTCTGATCTATCTAACATCCCCCTATGTTCACTATCCCTTCCTCTGTGTCTTTGTTTGTCACTCCCTTTTTCTACTCTCTGTTTATCATCCTTCAATTTCTGTCTCTCTGTTTATCTCTCAGTCTATTTCCACTTACTCTGTCTCCAAGTGGTGCAGTTGGAGAACTCGTGGGCTGAATAGCTTTTTTCTGTGCTGTTATATTTCGAAGGTTCTCTGATCCAGAATTTAAAAAAAACCTTTGGTGCCTGCAGGAAAAAGCTGGTCCAGTGATGGACACAGTACACAATCATCAATGACCTCTTCCCATTTTTCTCTATGTAACTCCCCTGAAAATGTCTGTTCAAACTAAATAGTTAGAACTAAGTTCATAGTCAGGAGGACATTCACCAGAGAACATTTCCATCAGGATTGAATGAAAAGTGGGATTCTGGAATAATATAAGCAATGAAAGAAAAGCACTGTAACACAAGAAAGACCGCAGAGTAGAACAGATAGTTCCAAATAGGAGATGCCCTAGTGGTATTCTTGCTAGATTATTAATCAAGATCATTAATCACTACATTAATCAATCATGTAGCGTTCTGGAGACTCAGGTCTGAATCCCACCTCAACAGATGGTGGAATTAAATTAAATAATAAGAAGAAAGACCAGAAATTATTTGATCAGATGACCACGAAATCATTAGTGAAACAGATAGATTTTCTGAACAATTCACAATGTCCTTCAGGGATGAAATCTTCCATCCTCACCTGGTCTGGCCTACATGCAACTCCAGACTAACTGCAAGGAGGTTGACTCTCAGTTGCCATCTGAAATGGCCTAGCAAGCTATTTAGTTGTACCAATTACTACAACATCTCAAAGAATTGAAACCAGAGGTATCACCCCGCATCGAGCAAGGCACCGGAAAAAACAATAGCATACACAATCCTGTCGACACTGCAAAGTCTTCCTCACTAACATCTGAGGGCTAGTGCCAAAATTGGGAGAGTTGTCTCACAGACTAGCCAAGCAACTGCTGACATAACAATACTCAGAGTCATACCATTGAGACAAAGTCCCAGAAACCACCATCACCTTCCCTGAATATGTCCTGTCTCACCGGCAGAGGTATTTTACCATAGGGAAGGAGTTACTTTGGGAGTCCTCAGCGTTGACTCTTGACCCCATGAAGTGACTCCATGGGCAAGGAAACCTCCTGCTGTGAACCACATACCGTCCTCCCTCAGCTTATGAATAATTACCTCTCCATGTTGAACAGCACTTTGAGTAAGCAGTGAGGATGGCAAGAGCACAAAATGGACACAGGGTGGAGATTTTCAATGTCCACCACTATGAGTGGCTCAGCAGCAGTACGACTGAGGATCTGTGCTGAGTCCACTACTTTTCATCATTTATACAAATGATTTGGATGACAGCATAAGAGGCATTATTAGTAAGTTTGCAGATGACATCAAAATTGGAGGTGTAGTGTACAGCAAAGAAGGTTACCTCAGATTACAACGGGTTCTTGATCAGATGGACCAATGGGCTGAGAAGTGGCAGATGGTGTTTAACTTAGATAAACGTAAGGTGCTGTATTTTGGGAAAGCAAATCTTAACAGGACTTATACACTTAATGGTAAGGTCCTAGGGAGAACAAAGAGACCTTGGAGTGCAGTTTCATAGCTCCTTGAAAGTAAAGTCACAGGTAGATAGGATAGTGAAGGAGGAGTTTGGTATGCTTATCTTTATTGGTCAGAGTATTGAGTACAGGAGTTGGGATGTTGAGTTGCAGCTGGACAGGACGTTGGTTAGGCCTCTATTGGAATATTGCGTGCAATCCTGGTCTCCTTCCTATCGGAAGGATGTTGTGAAACTTGCAAGAGTTCAGAAAAGATTTACAAGGATGTTGCCAGGGTTGGAGGATTTGAGCTACAGGTAGATGTTAAATAGGCTAAGGCTGTTTTATCAGGAGTGTCAGAAGCTGAGGGGTGACCTTATAGAGGTTTATGAAATGATGAGGAGCATGTATAAGATAAATAGACGAAGGGTGGGGGGAGTCGAGAACTGGAGGGCATGGAGGACAAAGATATGAAAAAGAGCTAAGGGGAAATTTTTCACACGGAGGGTGGAACATGTCTGGAATGAGCTGCCAGAAGAAGTGGTGGAGGTTAGTGTAACTGCAACATTTAAAGGCATCTGGATGGGTATATGAATAGGAAGGCTTTGGAGGGATATGGGCCAGGTGCTGGCAGATGGGATGAGATTGGGTTGGGATATCTGGTTGGCACGGACAAGTTGGACTGAAAGGTCTGTTTCTGTGCTGTACATCTCCATGACTCTGAATCTAAATCCGCAAGTGTCGGTAAGAGTGATCCCCACGCAGTTGTGGAGACGAAGTCCCTCATTCACATTCAGAAAAACGTCTATCATGTTCTGTTGCACTCTCACCGTGCTAAATGGGCCAAACCCCAGTCAGTTCAAGCAACTCAAAACTCGGCACTCTTTAGGTCTGTGGATAATCCCCAGCAACAGAATTGAACTCAGCACAACATGTGACCTCATAGCCTGGCTTTTCCCCCTTTCAACCATTGCCATCAGACCACCTTGGTTCAATGGAGAGTGCAGGAGGGCACGACAGGAAAAACAACAGGCATATCTAAAGATCAAGCGTCAAGCTAATGAAGCCAGCAAACTAGATTACTTGCTCACCAGACAGCATAAACATCAAGTGATCGTCAGTGATAACTGTTTCCACAACCAACAGAACACATTCAAGCTCTGCATTCCGACCAGATCCAGTCATGAATGGTGGGGGACAATTAAACAGCTTACTGGAGGAGGAGGCTCCACAAATAACCCCATCCTCAATTATGGAACAGCTCAGCACATCATTGCAAAAGATAAGGCTGAAGCTTTTGTAGCAATCTTCAGCCGGAAGGATCTCAGACTCCTCCAGTAGATTCTAGCTTTGCAGGCTCCAGTACTCAGTACTCACAGTAGATTCTAGCTTTGCAGGCTCCAGTACTCAGCCACTCAGTTCACCCCATGTGATATCAAGAAACAGCTTGAAGCACTGGATACCACAAAAGCCATGGACCCTGACACCATTCCGGCAATAGTACTGAAGACCTGTGCTCCAGAACTTGCTGCTCCCATTTCAAAGCTGTTCCAGTCCAGTTACAATACGGTGTCTACCCCACAATGTGCAAAATTGCCCACGTATGCCCTGTTAGTAAAAAGCTGACCAAACCCAACCCAGCCGAGAGTGGTTCATCAGTCTAGTTTTGGTCATCAGTAAAGTGATGGAAGGAGTCACAACAATGCCATCAAACAGCACCAGCTCAGCAATAACCAGCTTAGTGACACCCAGTTTGTGTTCCATCAGGGCCATTCAGCTCTTGACCTCATTACAGCCTTGGTCCAAACATGGACAAAAAAGTTGAATTCCAGAGGTGAGGTTAGACTGACAGCCGTTCACAGCGAGGCTGCATTCAGTTGAGTGTAGCAACACACTCAGGAGCCCTAGCAAAAGTGGAATCATTGGGTATCAGTGGACAAACTCTCCAATGTTTGGAATCATATCTGATACCTGGGAAGATGGTTGTGATTGTTGGAGGTCAGTCATCTCAACTCCAGGGCATCTCTTCAGAAGTCCCTCGGGGTATTATCCTTGGCATAACCATCTTCAGCAGCTTTATTAATCATCTTCCATCCATCACAAGGTCAGATGTGTGGATGTTAGCCAATGATCCGTCATTTATGATTGCTCAGATATTGAAGCAGCCCATGTTCAAATGCAACAAGATTAGGAAATGTCCAGGTTGACAACTAACAGGTAACATGAATGCCACCCAAATGCCAGTCTATGACCATCATGAATAAGAGGCAATCTAACCAATGCCCTTGGCATTCAATGGTATTACCATCATTGAGTACCCCATTGTCAACATGTTGGGGATTATCATTGCCCAGAAACTCAAATGGACTCAACACATAAACAGAGGCAACAAGAGCAGGTCAGAATTAGGAATGCTGCGGGAAGTAACTCACCTCCTGACTCCTCACTTCTGTCACCGTACACTACGCAACCTCAACAACACTGAAGAACCTTGACATAATCAAAATACAGCAGCCCTCACACAACATCCACACACTCCATCACTGACGGTTAGTAGTGACAATATGCACCATCTACAAGATGCACTGCAGAAATTAACCACCGATTCTCAGAAAGCAACTTCTTAACCAATGACCACGTTAATCCAGATGCACAAGGGCAACAAATACGTGGGAACATCACCACCATTGAGTGCCCCTCCAAGTCACTTAACATTCTGACCTAGAAATATTTCACTGTTCCTTCACTGTCGCTGGGATGAAATCCTGGAATTCCCTTAGAGTTTAGATCACAGTGGAGCTGCAAAAGCTGGAATTCCCTCCCTAATGGCATTGTGGGTCAACCCACAGCAGGTGGACTGCAGTGATTCAAGAAGGCAGCTCACCACCAATTTCATTAAGTCAACAAGATACAGGCAAGAAATGCTCGTCAACCAGAAATGCCCACATCCCAGATAAAAAAAGATTATATTTATAAAACCCTTCCAGTCACATCCCAGGAATCAAACCTTGTCTGAGACTGCCTCCTTAGTACATGATCACTTCCACCTTAAAGGACAAGGGCAGCAGATAAATGGCACTGGCAACCATTTTAAGTTCCCCTCCAAGCCACTCGCCATCATAACCTGTAAATATTTCACCATGTTGTCTGTGTTACTTTGTAAATATCCTGAAATTCCCTCCCTTAGGACATTGTGGGTCAACCCATAGCAACGGTTCAAGAAGACAGCTCACTACCACATTCTCAAGAGGGAACTAGGGGCAGGCAATGAATGTGATGCCCAAGTCCTGTGAATGAGTAAATACCGTGACACTCGTTAGGTCGTGTGGCTTGTATGTGTTACCCTCAGAGACAGTGAGCTGCTCGGGTCAGATTTAGGGATGGCTTGTTCCTCAGCTAATATGTTCCAGACACGATGGTGACTGATGATTGGGTAAGTCTTCAGAGACAACATTTTCAACATTCAATCAACATTGATTTAATGTTTTTGGGAAGATGGGTGAAGCAAGGAGAGAGAAATAGAGAAACATAATTCAATCACACTTTCAAAGACACAGAGGAGTGATGGTTTCCTTAACTACAGAACGATTCCTACTTTAACCCAATCAAAATGTTCTACCGTCCTTCAAGACTTCAACCATTAAACAGTCAGGTCTCTCTGTTCCTCTGACTTTGGCTTTGGCAGACAAATTTATTCTTTGTTCCAGTGATGTTCCGTCTCAGTGAGTGTGTTGTCTTTATAATGAGTACAAGTTGAACTCATTCTCCCTTTCCCTCTATGAATATTAAGTACAGAACAGTGTCTCCTTTTCTATGCAAGCCTCTGTGTTCCAGATAGCTCCCAGTTCCAGACATCTGACAGACTCTGCACTGAAAGATGCAAACTCTGCTCTCGCTGCTAATAGGCCTGGTTCTGATTCAGCCCATCACAGCCAATGGAGACAAAAGGTTAGTCCATCTCTCTCAGAGAACTACCTATGCAATAATTCCCAGGGAGAGGAAGGGGCCATTCTGCCCATATGCATGCTGGTGTGAAATTGATTCTGTGTTGATTCCTGCCTTCTGTTGTCTGCCCCATCTCGTTCTTCCACCGTTCCAGTTGAAAAGATATTGATCTTAGTTTGGGAGACATTGAAAACAATGTTCAAGATTGTTTTCTTAACATCAATCCCCCCAAAAGATTCTATCAAGGAGCAATCCTTACTAGCTCCTTATTTGCCATCCTCAGATTTCCCTTAGTGATCATAGAATCCCCATGATGTAGAAGGAGTTTATTTGTCCCTTCAATTTCACATTGACCCTCCAAAGAACATCCCAACCAGACCGAAGCCCTGAAACGTTGTATTTCCCATATCAATTCACTCCAACCTCCACATCCCTGGACACTATGGGACAATTTCCCAAGGTCAATCCAGCTAACCTGCCCATACCTATACACTACAAGGCAACTTAGCATGACCAAGTGATCCTAACCAAAATATCGCTGGACAGCATGGGACAATTTAGCATGGGCAATCCATCTTGCATGTGGGAGATACCAGACCACCTAGAGTTAATTCACGCAGATGTGTGGAAAACATGGAAACTCCACACATTGACCCCAGGTCGTTGGAGTTGTGAGACAGCACTGCTAACCACTGAAACAGTGTGCAGCCTTGCCTTAATTCTAAGGCACTTTTTAAACATCTAGCAGTGCCGTGGATCCTTCCAAATCACTGTAACATCCTTCAGCCCCAAATCCCTTCCACAAAAGGAGAACTCCTGCTAAACCAGATTCTTAGCAAGTTTTGAGAAGATTTGAAGATCAGGTTGAGGTTCTGTGTGTCGGTTTGCTTGCCGAGCTGGAAGGTTCATTTTCAGATATGTCATCACCATACTAGGTAGCGTCCTGAGTGGGCTTCCGGACAAAGCACTGTTCATGATTCCTGATCCCTATTTATATGTTTGGATTTCTTTGGGTTGGTGTTGCCATTTTCTGTGGCGATGTCATTTCGTTTGGAGGTATCATTTCCGGTTCTTTTTCTCAGAGAGTAGTAAATGGGGTCCAAGTCAATGTGTTTGTTGATAGAATTCCGGTTGGAATACCATGCTTCTAGGAATTCTCGTGCATGTCTCTCTTTGGCTCGTCCTAGGATGTATGCATTGTCCCAGTCGAAGTATTGTCCTTCCTCAACTGCTTGTAAGGACTTTGACTTCGGCTTCAACTTCAACTTCGACTGTGACAACACATCCATCCCAGGACAAGCCAAACAGAGACATGCACGAGAATCCCGAGAAGCATGGCATTCCAACCGGAATTCTATCAACAAACACATTGACTTGGACCCCATTTAACACACCCCGAGAAAAAGAACTGGAAATTACATCAACATAGGAAATTACATCACCATAGGAAATGTCATAGCAAGCCCAAATAAATCTGAACATAAAAAAGTAAGCTGGAAACATCAGCAGTGCTTCGTCTGGAGACTCGCTGAAGATGTTACCTAGTATGGTGATGAAACATCTTAAAATGTACTGTCCAGCTCATCAAAATGGCTGACAAAATCAAATCCTTCCGTAAAATTTCAGGGATCAATCAGATGGTCTCTCCCTGTTGGGCCTGTCCTCATTTGTCCGGGTCACAAATCTGAGGAATTTGAAAATTGTCCAATTGCTGTTCACCAAATCCATGGGTGTGAATAGACTTTAGTTTGGTATGCTTCCATAGTATTCAGGACATTTCTAGGTCTGTATCTCTCAGTTCGCTTAGACTGGGAGCACTGCACAGAGTTCTGGTCTTCATCTCTCTTTCGCTGGGTTGGACCATATCAGGATCACAGTGTACAGGCTGGTCTCCAAATATCTCAGATTAAGCACACTGAGGATCAATGATCCTGATTGGTCCCATCATGGAACTCATGCTTTTCGGTTTTGCAGGTGTCTTCAGCTCCTGTGACAGCCTTGGAGGAGTTTGCAAACCAGGCCAGTGCGATCAACATGAATTCACTTATCATGGGATGTGTGACTCAGGGCGATACTGCTGCAAGACAAAATGGAAATTCATTGAAAAGGTTCTCAAATGAGATCTTTTTGAGATTCTGACCAGTTCTCTTCTCTGTGGATCCATCTCTGCTCCATGCTGTCTATCGAATTATCCCGAACCTACTGTTTTATGAATCTTGCTAATAAAACTCATTGTGTTCACCACCACCTCGTGTGTGATCCATCTCCCACTCGGTTTGGAGTGTAGTTATATTGATCAGGATGGAGGGGACGTCTGAAACAGGTAGGGTCACATTGACAACTTATATATCCAACAGGGTCGTCCTCATAGAACCCCAGCTTACAGACAGCTCCACCATTACCATATCCCTGGAGGATGTCTGGTCATTAGGGAAGGGATGGGAAAGGAACTCTCCTCCTGATTCCCAGTTCACCTCCACTCCACCACCACCCCCTCTGTCCTCCTCTAGGTTAAACTCCCAGTGAGAGAAACACTGAGAGGAGACAGCACTCCACATTAACGCTGTTCGAAGGACTTGGCTTCCCATTGTCAGGAAGATCTTGGCAGCTCTGGGACTGGTCAAATTAGGCCAGGGTCTGGAAGCCAAACCTTTCCTGTGAGAGGGAACCAATGAAATGGGGGATAACCTTCTTGATCTCCTTCTGTGTCTTGGACATATCTATCCATTGGGTAGGAGCAAACAGCATTCAGTCCTGGCGAAGCTGTAATGTTGTCCAGCCTGCCGTGGGATTCAGAACAGATTTGGAAGGTAAAACCTGGGCACCTACCTGAACTGGTGTGAATTTTATCACACTTGATGGGGTGAGCTATTTCTCATACAAACTACCCTCAGACCCTCCAACGCTCTCCCTAACGTCCCCCATGACACTTTCTCGGATACTGCCATTCAGCTCCTAAACACCCAATCCTATTCCTTCATCATCCTTCTGGCCTCACCCTATGACTTGAATATCCCTTACCCATCTAGTATACCCCCCTCGACACGTCATATTGATGCTGTCACTGTAAGGGGTTATTCAGTGCTGATTTCTTTCCGAGAGAGAGGTTGAACAAGAGGCCCAGCTGCCTGCTGAAGACTGCTAGTGTCAGCTGCTTGGGAGGGACTTGGGTTCATTTCTGAATGGGTGTGGCTTGCTCGGTATTTCCTGAGGAGCATCAGAAGCTATTAGGGGTCTGGACAGAATTAGAAACTTCCTGGCTGCTGCTTTGTGAATTTTCTCTTGATGTTTTCTTCCTTGCTGGATGGAGACCTGCACGTGAGAATCTGTGTCTGAATTACCCTTATTTGTTTTGCCAAAGGGTGTGTTTATAGAACTGTGAAATAGTGACAGTCACTGTACCTATTATTCTGTTAAGTTTGCCAATGTTCTAAAATCCCTCTTTATTCAGCTGTATTTTTTAACTACAATGTTTAAATACGTTGTGCATTGCTGGATGTCCCGGAGTTCGATCACTTGTATGGCATCTGAAACAGGGACTTCTCTTTACTGTCACATTAAGAAAACCTTGGGGTCTAGGCTACCGTCTGAAAATAGTTTGAGGTGGTCTTCTCATGCCTATAACAATCTAACTCTCCCTAACTAATATCACTGAAGAAATATTACGAGGGTTGTTAATGAGGCTGAAATATGATAAATCCCTGGAGGTGATTCTCGACACTTCCCTCAGTGTTGGCAAGAAGTAGCTGTGGGAGAGAGTGGACGTATCACTAACCTCTTATAAACATCACTGAACAATGATCCCTTCCATTGCAAATTGACAAAAGGGAGAGAAAACTGGGCATTGCAAACTTCTGAGCCAGACATCAATCCCCAGGGAAAACTGTGAGAATCGATTCTGAAGAATGTGAGACTGGGAGAAATATAAAGTTTGGCGTGAATTGGTCACGGTCAACATGCATTTCTTGGAAAGCAATCAGATTGGATACATGAGTTGGATTTATTGATGGTGTACATGGAAGGATAGATAGGGAGGAGCTCAATAATGGCATAGATCTTAACTTTATCAGATGAAAGAGGTTAGGAAGCAACACAAGAGCACACTATCTCAGGAAAGCAGTGACTGGAATCGCAAATTGAGGTGTAAAGAAAACAGAGATGGAATGAATAATTTGTCCTTGGGTTGGGATGACGTTCACCATAAGGACGGGACATTAACGGTCAGCAATCTCCATCAGTGATGCTGATTATGTGTCATATTTCCATGGCTTTTCAGACCAGGGGAAGTCATGATGAGGAAGCGAGGAGAATTCAAGGGGCATTTGGTGAGATGATGAAGGGAATATTCATCAGATATAAAGCAAAACCAGAGAAATGTCAAGTTATCAATGTTCGCAGGAGATACGGAGATAAAGAGAGTTTAGACTGTTCAGGTGAAGCAGCGATTGACCTGCACTTCACCTCAATCTAGTCCACTATCTTTGCTGATGCCAATGTAGACCCCCTATCTTGCGGAGGTGAGGTGCAGGCTCGGGAAACCACTGTGCGGAAAACCTGCACTTTATCTGCAAACTATGACCCTGAGCTTCCCAAAGCTGCCAATCCAACGACCCACCTGTGTGGCCTGCACAACAGTTCTGCCTTGGATCTGCTGCAGTGCTCCAGAGTAGCTCATCTGGAAAAACAGCACCTCACCTACTGCTTGGGGACTGCACAGCCTTTAGGACTCAAGACTGAGTTCAATCATTTCAGAACCCGAACACCTCATTGCATGTCCTTTATTCATTCCCACATCCCAGGCTCTGTCAGAACACGTTCTGCTTTCAACACAGCCCACGAATTCTCACTTTCTACTGTCCGCAGTTCTCAGCTTTACTCCTTCCCTGGCTTACCATCAGCAATCTCCTTGTCTATTGATCTCTCTCTCTCTCTGTCTTTATCTATCTGGGTTGTCTCTCCACCTATTCTTTCCCCTAACCTCCAAGTCCCTGTCTTCAACATCGCTATCACCCCATCGGAGCCACTCTGTTCTGAAGAACCGTCACTGGACTTGAAATGTTCACCCTGCTTTCTCTCCACAGATGTTGTCAGAATAAAACTGATTCTAAAGCAACAGCTAAGGTTGGAGAGTGTGCCATGTCCCCCACAGAGACTGCGTGCTTCCAACTCATATTTAGGAAAAGCTCATTCCTTGCAAAGTTTGCAAGATGGAACGTTGACTGGGGATAGGTACATATTTTACAAACCTACAACAATGTAAGGCCAGGTATATTTCAGAAATTAGACACAGAGCTGAATGAAGCAAGTTGTCGCTCACTCCCAGAGAATATGGATAAAGGGGACTCAGTAATAGCAATGCCACTGAATCTCATGTTAAAATGGTGAAACTTAACAAGTCTCTAAACAGAAAGTAATCCTTCATGTCGAGGAAACAGCAGTAATGAGGTGAGGTAAGGAGATGTAATGCACATGGGCAGGACAAACAAGACAAGGAAATACAGGATGAACAATAGGACCCTGGGAAACATTGACAATTAGAGAGATTTGGGGTGAATGTACACCCAGTCTCTGAAGGTAGATAAAGAATGGAGATAATATACTTGCTTTTATTAGCCTGACATCTTGTTTCTGTCCTTGGGATTTTCACTTGCGATCTCTTCCTCCCTTGAACTCTCTTTCTCTCATTCCCTCCCTCTGACTGTCACTATCTCATTCTGTCTGTTGGTTCTTCTCTTTCTCTCAATGCATTTTCACTCCCTCTTTCTCCCTGGCCCCTCTGCTCTGTCCCAGTGATTGGGAACATTTGGACTTAGTGCCACAAGTTGCTGTGTCTCTCCCGGGTTTTACCATCACTGTTGTCCAAACCGGGCCGGGGTGGAGGGATGAGTGGAAGGGGCATAAAGTACCTTTCTCATTGAGTGTGTGATCGGTTGGCTGCAGACTGGAATCTTGCTGTGCATTACAGCAGTCAGTCAAAAGACCAGTTAGTCTCTGAACATATTTACCATGTCCTTCAGCCCAGGGATTGAGACTGTGAGGGGAGGCGGAGTAGCCATACCCCTGAGTTCTTGAGCAGAGGAATGGGAAGCAAGGAGGTGGTGAGAGAGAACCAGAGAGAGGGGGAGTGTTTGATGGGGCTTGAGGGGGGAGGGGCTGTTATAGGAGAGAGAGAGATTTTGGGGTGAGAGGACAAAGAGGCAGAGTATGAGACAGGGCGGAAGAGCGGTCTCCCCAGGTAGGGGAGTAACAATGCCATTCGGGGCAAGGCCTGAGGAGCTGGACAGCACTAGGATCATTTAATGGGGTGTGTGTGTGTGTGTGTGTGTGTGTGTGTGTGTGTGTGTGTGTGTGGATGGAGGTTTGTTGGTGGTAGGGAGGCATGATGGGCTGAAAGGATTATCTGTGTGATGTGAAGCTTCCATAATTCTGGGACTGGGATCTTGCTGTGCATGAAAGCAGTCAGTTACAGGCCAGTTAGTCCAGACAAACTCATTAATCTTTGCGCCAGGGAGTGGGACTCAGCATGATAAGGGGGACAGCAAAATATTTGTGAGGGTACACATTTGGTGAGGAGTACTTTGGGAGGGCAAAGTAATCGGGCAAGGGCAAACATTTGGGAGGGGAGTAAAATGGGTACAGAATAAGGGGATGCAATATTGTGTGGGCACTTTCAGATCTAGGTGAGGGAGAGAGGGAGAGAAAATGTCAGGGACAAACAGATGGTTTCTCATATTCCCTCTCTCCCATGAGGTTTGCTTTAGCCAGAGAATGTATCAGTGTGTTGTATATTTGTGAGTAATCTCTGTCTGTGTCTCTGTCCAATGGAGTCTCTTTTGTTTTGGGGGTTAATTCCCACTTTCTCTCTCTTTCTCTCATGTTTAAAATGATACCCTCTCCTGAACACCCCATGCCTCTGCACAAGCATCAATAGCATTTCCTTCGAGTGAACTTTTTTGGAATTGAAGTAACAGGTTGTTATTCCATCAAAAAGTCTGATCCATGCATTACTCCCTTGATGTAAAACATGCTGTGCCAGCAGCTGCCCTGACAATTTACTGGGGGAATGTTTGGCTCAGTATTGTCATTACTGCAAACATTTATAAACTTTCAATTGTTAGCTGACAACACCAAGTCCCTTCAATATTACCTTACTCCCACCCTGATATACTTTCCAACCATCAATAACCACAAAGCAGTCTGGGGTTATTCAGCACCTAAATGTGATCTTCAATAAATCACCTCACTTTTACACAATGATTCAAACAACATGAAAAATGACAAATAAAAAACAAAGAACTGCGGATGTTGTAAATCAAAAACAAAAACAAAAAGTTGCTGGAAAAGCTCAGCAAGTCTGGCAGCATTGGTGGAGAGAAATCAGGGGTAATATTTCAAAGTAAGTGTCCCTACTTCAGAACTGTCATCCAAACAGGAGCTGAACATACTAAACTGCCCTGTGACGTCAGTTCCCTGAATAGCCATCCCCAACCAGCAAAGGGTCTAGTCATGAACAACTACCCATAAAGTGAACACAGGCGAGCAGTCATTCCCACTCACCTCCTTTCCAATCACCCAGAATGCAAGGAAGATGCAATAAAAATTCTAAGAAGCAGATTGGCTAAAATTGCCCAGCAAGATCTTGAACTGACTTGTACTACAACAATTATAGTGGTTGGAATTTATATGTCTATATAAATCTGCCACTGTGTTGTGAATCACCATCACTGCTTGGACAGACATCCCATGTGACAATCGGTGCAAGGATGTCCCACACCATGAAGCGAAGAGCATCTTGTAAATCACGGTTGACAGATGATTCATATTCCATCAGCAGCACACTGCTAAAAGAATATGAATCAACTGGTGATCCATTTACAGTTTCCAACTCATGAGTCTCTCAATGTTGAATTTCAGTTCAACTGGAGGGCACAACAGAGAGAAAGCACTGCAGATGCTGGAGATTAAAATCAAAGAGTGTGGTGCTGGAAAAGCACAGTAAGTCAGGCAGCATCTGAGGAGCAGAAGAATCGACATTTTGAGCATAAGCGCTTCATCAGGAACACACAATAGCAGCACTGACTTTCACTGTCGGGCCAAATGTTCTTGATCATGATTGGCGCCTTGGAGCAGCACAAAAATCTCAAATATCCTAAATCACACATCAGTCATCACAAGCCAACTTGGCTTTCATCTGCGAAAAATCCTTTTGGACCAACCAGTTTCCACGGTGATGAGGCCTCTGGACAAGGTCCAATAACAGATTTCACAAAGTTGATTGAGTACTGTATCACTATGGCCTCACAGTGAATTGATCTGAAATTATATCCGGGCATTTATCTCCAAAACGTCAGTACCAACAAAATAATAATAACAATAATGAATACTTACGCAAATTAATAGCCTAAAATGAAATAACAATCCCAAGTAAATGTACATGGGAGTATCTTCACATAGACCACTATCGTTTGGGTACATCAAAGGACAACAGCAACAAAGGGCAAGATGAGAAACGTCCTGTTTGACAAAGTTGTTTGATCCTCTGTGGGAGAGCTGCTACCACACTCCAGATCTCAGTTTTTGTCCTGTTAAACTGTACACCACGGCACTATGCCTCTTTCTACAAATAGCATAACTCACACGTCTTTTTGACAATCAAATAATTCAACAATACACATCATAAATGAAACCCTGTGCTTAACACTGCTCCCAGTGAGCTGTCCTCACAAATATCATGTCCCCATCCATCCACTGATTGATGAAAACACACAGTCAATGCCACCCATGCTCACCATTAGTTGTCACTCCATAACGACCTGCTCAACTCACCTTTTGCTAATATTGTAGCAGGGCTTCCATTTGGAGCAAACTGCCTGAGCAAGATCCACTAACACCATCTCTTTACATCAAGGAATGGGAAAATCCAGGTGACACTGAGAAGTGGGTCATTACAAAACCCATCTGAGAAACAGCAGGCTTTAAATTACTACAGGGAAAGACTGTCTTGCTGAACACTTTCTTGACCAGATAGGGTCAGTGCTCAGCCAAATTCCATCAATATGGCTTCAGTGTATACACATTCTGTACAGCATAGAGAAACCCACAATACTGCATATTACTGAGGAGCCTCGTATCTGACAAACTAGTCACTTTAAACTCCGTTAGTGAGCACACTCATCTGGCATATCAGTTGTACAGTGGAAATGTAGAGATTTATATAACTTTTGTTACAAGATTTACCAGGCATATTAACAATGTGAAGGATGGTGTAGCATACTTTCAAGATAATTAGCCTTGGAAAGTACATGCTGTTTGTGAAATAACCTCTCCCTTCCTGCTACTGGCAATGTCTCAGAATTGGAGAATTATCTCAATTGAAGAAGACAGTTTCAGAGACTATTTTATCTTGTGTGGTATCTCATTATTTTTAAAATCATTGAATGACAACAGGTTTATTTTAATGATGTGATATCATTGAGATTTGTGTTTGTACTTCAATACTCCAAAGACTGGATTAATCTGATGCTATTGGGGTCTCAAATACTAATTCCAACTTGCACGATTTCACCCACTATCAGTCCCATCAATATTGAAATATCTTTAAATATTCTTTTCAGTGATGACCTTCAGTTTGCTGAGGCTATTCAGCCAATCAATACCTCAACACCTTGAAAGCTGTTTTAGCAGGTACTGTTATCCCACTGCTTTTCTTGTTAATTCAGTTTTGTAACTCATTTCGGAAATTCTATCTGTGAATGAGCACTCTGGTACAGAACCAAAAGCTGATGCTGACTACAACTGCTAGAACTCACTAGGTAATACTTTCTTGAAACAAATACAAAGAAAAACAGGAACAAATTCAGATACTTATCCTCAGAATTGCAAATGACAGAATCACATCGAACAGAAGAGGCCCTTTGGACCATTGTGTTTGTCCCACCAAAATGACACAAAATCTACATCAGTCCCATTTTCCAGCACTTGGCCCATAGCCTTGAATGTTATGACATTTCAAGTGCTCTTCCAAGTACTTTTCTGAGGTTTCTGATTTCAATTTCAGGCCCCTTACCAACCTCTAGGTGGGAAGGATTTTCCTCATGTCCCCTCTAAACCTCCTGCCTTTTAGCTTAAAATTATACTACCCTGTTATAGGCCCTTTGACGAAGGGGAACAACTGCTTTCTATTCACCCTGACTATGGTCTTCATAGATGTTCCGACCTCTGTTCTGAGTGAAACAACCCGAGCTTATCCAGATTCCCTCTTCACAGCTAAATTGCGACAGCCTAAGCAACATTCTGCTGAATCTCCTTTGCACTCCCTCCAATGCAAACACATCCTTCCCATGCTGCAGTGACCAGAACTACACACAATAGTCCAACCATGGCCTAAACAAAGTCCACCAGCACTTCCCTGCTCTTATAACCTACGTCTTGACTAGTAAGGCACATATCCTGTACGTCTTCTTAACTACCCTATTAGCCAGTCCTGCCACCTTCAGAGATCTGTTAACAAGCACCTTAAGATCTTTTGGTTGCTTTATGCAGCCTGGTGTCCTCCCATTCACGGAGTACTGCCTTGTCTTGCAACTTCTGGCAAAATGTATCACATCAGGGTTTATCAGGATTAAATTTTATCTGCCGCTGATCTGCCCGTTTGACCAATCTACCTATTTTTGTTTATAGCCTAAGAATATTTTCCTCACTGACAACTACCCAGTCAATATTTGTATTATCACAAACTTACTTAGTATCCCCAACCACCCCCACCCCACAACAACACACACATTCACCCACATACATGAACACAACACATGCAGATATACACACACAAATACACATACACACATGCATACTCTTTATCATCATTTAGGAATATCACAAACAATAAAACATCCAAAATTGATCCCACTGGATACCAGTCTCCAATTACACTATCAGCCTTCTTTCAGCTTTGCCTTGGCTTCCTCTGACTGAGTCAATTTGCTAATTTATTCTGAATTCCATGTGTTTTTACTTTAGTTGTCAATCTCCAATGTGTGGCTTTGGGCTTGTTCAGTGACTCAGTGCTTAGCTCTGCTGCCTCACAGCACCAGGGCCCTGGGTTCAATTCCAGACTTGGGTGACTGCGTGTGGAGTTTACACATTCTCCCTGTATCTCTGCGGATTTCCTCTGGGTGCTTGTTTTCCTCCCACAGTCCAAAGGTGTGCAGGTTAGGTGAATTGGCCATGCTCAATTGACCATAGAGATAGGTGCATTAGGTAGGGGTAAAGGAGGGGAATGGGTCTGGGTGGGCTAACCTATGGAAGGTCAGTGTGGACTTGTTGGCTTGCATGTCCTGTTTCCATACTGTAGGGAATTGAATATAATCTTGTCAAAGGCTTTGCTAAAATCCATATAAACTACAATCAATTGCCCTACTGTCATCCAAAGACCTGGTCACTTCCTCGAAAAATATCACCACATTTGTGATGCCTTTTGTCCCTCTGACAAAACCACACTAACAAAAAAGAACAAAGAAAATTACAGCACAGGAACAGACCCTTCAGCCCTCCAAGCCTTTGCTGATCCGGATCTTCGATTAAAACCCGTCACCTATTTTCCAAGGATCTGTATCCCTCTGTCCCCTGGCCATTCATGTAGCTGTCTAGATACATCTTAAATGACGCTATCATGTCCATCTCTACCTCCTCTCTGCATAAAGAACTTTCCACGCATATTTCGCTTAACCCTTTCCCATCTCACCTTGTACTTGTGACCCCTAGTAATGAAGTCTCCCACCCTGGGAAAAAAAGCTTTTTGCTAACCACCCTGTCTATACCTCTCATGATTTTGTCGACCCCAGTCAGGGTTGCCCCCTCAAATTCCATTTTTTTTTGGAAAATAATCTTATTCTACTCAACCTCTCTTAATAGCTAGCATCCTCCATACCAGGCAACATCCTGGTGAATCTCCTCTGCACCCTCTCCAAAGCATCCACATCCTTCTGGTAATGTAGCAACCAAAACTGCATGCTGTATTCCAAATGTGGCCAAACCAAAGTCCTATACAACTGTAACATGACCTGGCAAATCCTGTACTCAATACTCCGTCCGATGTAGGAAAGCATGCCGTATGCCTTCTTGACCACTATATTGACCTGCATTGCCACCTTCAGGAAAATATGGAGCCTGAACACGCAGATCTCTCCATATGTCAATTTCCCCAGGGCTTAAGTCCAATGATGTGCAGATTAGGTGAATTGGCCTTGCTAAATTACCCATCGTGTTTGGGGATATGTAAGCAAGGTGCATTAGATAGGGGAAGTCTAGAGTAATTGGTATAGGGGACTGGGTTGGTGTGGACTTGTTGGGCCAAATGGCCTGTTTCCACACTGTAGGGATTCTAATTTACTGTATAGTTTGCTTGAGAACTGGGTCTTCCAAAATGCATCTCCTCACATTTGCCTAGACTGAACCCTGTCTGCCATTTCTCTGCCCAACTCTCCAATCTATCCATATTCTGCTTCATTCTCTGACAGTCCCCTTCACTACCTGCTACTCCACCACTGGTCACAGTTCTTTATTTTGAGAAACTCCCTTCCACTATTACTCACAGTCTGCTGTTGTCCAGCCAATTCTCTATCCATCTAGCTAGTACACCCTGGATCCCATGCAACTTCACTTTCTCCATCAGCCTGCCTTGGGGAACCTTATCAAACACCTTATTGAAGTCCACGTATATGACATCTACAGCCCTTCTCTCATCAATCAACTTTGTCACTTCCTCAAATAACTTTGCTAAGTTGGTATTATCTCAGAATAGATAAGGGAGATCTAGTGGGCGTGGTACTTGGATTTTCAGAAACCTTTTGACAAAGTCCCACATAAAAAGTTAGTTTGCAACATCAAAGCAAACGGGATCAGGATAATATACTGACTTGAATTGAGAATTCATAGCAAACAGAACGTGTAATATTTGGAGTGGAAGGTAATGACAGTGAATAGTATAAGGATCAATGCTTGGGTTCCAGTTATTCACAATTGCCTTCGTGAGTTTTTTTCTCATTCATGCGATGTATATACTGGGTTCTCTAGACTACTCTCAGATATTTTGTTTATTTATTAATTGGATAATTAATATGACAGGATACTTCATCATTTCTTTGACTTGCAGTCTGAACTTGAACTGAGTGTTTATGCAGCAAATTTAAATTCACCAGTGAAACGCCAACCATTGCAAATATAAATTCTGAACTGTTGTAATGTCTCAGGTATGTTTCCCGAATGTTATAATAAAAGAATTCTATAATTCTTGCACCGACCACAGAATGATGAAAGTGTCAGATAACGACAAAAGTAAAATCTTTCTTCTGCTTCCTATCTCTGGATCACTGGGATTCTCTCCTTTGCTATGGCCCTTCAGTCTCTGATGGGCCCAACTTGTCACAAAAATATGTCTCACTGTCAGTACTGAGCAACAGAATTAAAGTGTATGAAACCAGGGCATTAAAACCCAATCAAAACCGTCAAATCCCACCCAACCGGCACAGAAAAATAATTCTGCTTTGGATAACAGAAACAATTGGCGGTTCAGATCTATAGTAGAAGGGGATGTTTTTAAAAATAGACCAGATTGCATGGTATTCAGAGGGTGACAGCTGCATTTTTCTTGGCACAATACTGTGTATCCACGTTCTGGAAATAGATGACAATTACATCGATCAAAGGAGGAGGTAACTATCAACCAGGCAGAACAGTTTTTGGCTGAATGAATCAGAACATTGTGAATACTACACATAGTGGTGAGATCCAGGAAAGACAGGTGAAATTAATAACATTTAATCTGCCACAGAATAACCTCTGTGATTGTAATAAATAGATCTGCTGTCACCACAGCCATGAGGTAACGGCTGGTGCAGGTTGAGAGGCTGCACTTTCCTTCGGCCAGTATCATAATTCCGAGTAAACAGATTCTTCTTCTCTTTAAGATACCATTTAAAATTCATGTCTTTGAATAAGTTATTGTCATCTGACATAATATAAACAATAGACAATAGGTGCAGGAGTAGGTCATTCTGCCCTTTGAGCCAGCACCACCATTCATTATGATCATGGCTGATTATCCTCAATCCGTATCCTGTTCCTACCATATCCCCATATCCCTTGATTCCACTATCCTTAAGAGCGCTAACCAACTCTTTCTTGAAAGTATCCAGAGACTTGGACTCCACAGCCTTCTGGGGCAAAGCATTCCATACACCCATCACTCTCTGGGTGAAGACATTTCTCCTCAACTCTGTTCTAAATGGCCTACCCCTTATTTTTAAACTGTGTCCTCTGGTTTGGGACTCACCCATCAGAGGAAACACGTTTCCTGCGTCCAGGGTGTCCAATCCTTTAATAATCTTATACGTCTCAATCAGATCCCCTCTCAGCCTTCTAAACTCAAGGGTATACAAGCCCAGTTGCTCCAGTCTTTTAACATAAGATAGTCCCGCTATTCCAGGAATTGACCTCGTGAACATACGCAGCACTCCCTCAATAGCCAGAATGTCCTTCCTTAGATTTGGAGACCAAAACTGCACACAATATTCCAGGTGTGGTCTCACTAGGGCCCTGTACAGCTGCAGAAGAACCTCTTTGCTTCTATACTCAATTCCTCTTGTTATGAAGGCCAGCAAGCTATTGGCTTTCTTCACTGCCTGCTGTACCTGCATGCTTGATGGGTCAAAATTAACTTCATTTAATTTGTCATGATAAAAGTGGGTACATCAGCATCAGGCCAGGATGAACTGAATGGAAACAGACCGAGTAAAGTATTGCTCAAAATACATTTGCAATCAAAAGACACAGATTTTAAAAAGGTATGCGATTTAATCTTTATAATGGAGCATGTTGTCCTCTAAATTCTCGAATTTACCTGTATTCAAAATGTTCCATGTTCATCATTAATTTATTTGCTTTCTTAGACAGGTGTGAATCAAATTTTGTAAAATCTCTATGAAAAAGTGTTAGCTGTTCTGTTGTGATGAAAAGGTTACCAGCTGGTGTGATTGTGAAAGAAATGACCGATTTCATTGAATTAAGTGAAATGAAATGCAGGTAAGAATGCCAGAAACAGTAAGTTTGACAATTGGGAACAATCCTGTGTCACTGCGCTGTCTAAACTTCTGGATTCCTTCTCTCAGTCCTTCTGATTATCCAACTCCGTCTCCTAAACCTACACCCTCTAGTTTTGAACTCCTCTCCCCTGGGAAAAAGACCTTGGTGATTCACCCTATCCATGCCCCTCATGATTTTATTAACCTCTATAAGATCACCCCTCAGCCTCCAATACTCCTGGAAAAATAGCCTCATCCTATTCAACTTCCCGCTCCAGCTCAAACCTTCCAACCCTGGCAACAACCTCGTAAATCTTTCCTGAAACCTTTCGAGTTTAACAACATCTTCCCTACAACAGGGAGACTAGAATTGTGCACAGCATTCCAAAAGGTCTAACCAAAGTCCTGCATAGCCGCAACAGGACTTTCTAACTCATACTCAACACACTGAACAATAAAGGCAAGCACACCAAAAGCCTACTTCACTACCCTGTCTACCTGCGACTTCACTTTCAGGAACAATGAACCTGCACACCAAGGTCTCTTTATTTGACAGCACTTCCCATTAAGTGTGTTGGTCCTTGCCTGATTTGCCTTATCAAAATGCAACACCACATACATATCTGAATTAAACTCCATCTGCCACTCCTTGGCACATTGGCCCATATGATGACAATTCCATTGTACTCTGACATAACCATCTGCACCGTCCACTACACCATCAATTTTGGTGTGATTTGATTTTGATTATTATTTTATTGTCACATGCATTCTACATAAAAATACAATAAAATACAGTGAAAACATTTCATTTGTCACCGTGATACAGCACTATTTTGAATAATTTAAGAATAAGGAAAAATGGAAAGATATGGCTGAAGATGAGCCAGCTAAACATGGTAATCAATGTCTATGACATCATTCTTTTTCCATCACCACTTCACCACCATCTGCAGTGCACCCAACCAACATTGAAGTTGCTGATCCTTCGACATATACTGCTCGACCATTGCGAGCCAAACTAACCAACGTCAGAGCTTTATTTCTCACTGGTAGACCCACCTCATCCATTTTGCCATTGTGCCTTTCCACCACTGCTTCACTGGCGCTAGTGCTGGACCCAACCAACAATAAAGTCGCCAAACCTCAGGCATGATCTTTTGCCTCTGGGTTGATCTTGCTGATGTCGTCTCCACCGATATGACAGACACTGATTTTAGGTCCTGTGCATGCTCTGGAAAAGTAAGTAGCGGCTCACTCGAGGTGTGCCCAGGGCCCACTCTTCCCTGTGTTGGACGCTTGCTGCCATGATACTGTCCAAGTTCAGGACAAGGTCAAGAAAAGAAATAAAAAACAGAGAAGCAAAAGAAAGAATAAGAAAAGCGGTCGGAGCAAATGAGTTCTGGTACAAGAGCCATTCTGCCATATGGTGCTGCTATCTTAGGACAAAGCAAACGTATTGCAAACTTACTAACCATACCTTCTATATTTACATCCAAATCATTTATGGTAAAAAGAAGTTGACCCAGCACCAAATTCTGTGGAGCACCGCTGGTCAGAGGCCTCCAGTCCGATAAACAAACCTCCACCACCATCCTCTGTCTCCTACTCCAAAGCCAATTTTGTAACAAATTGGCAAACTCACCCTGAATCCCATGTGATCTAACTTTACTAACCAGTCAACCATGTCAAAGGCTGCACTAAAATCCAAGTAAACAACTTCTTCTGCCCTCAATCTTTTTGATTACTTCCTCAAAAAAACTCAAGCAAGTTTGTGAGGTACGATTTTCCTTGCAAAAAGTCCATGCTATCTCTACTCAATCCTTCCCTCTGTAAAAGCATATAAAGCCTATCTTTCAGAATCATCGCCAACAACTTACTCACCACTAAAGTTAGACCTACAGGTCTATAGTTCTCAGGCTTCTCCTCACATCCTTTCTTAAAGAATAGCACAATATTAGCCAAATTCCAGTTCTTTGGTTCTTCACCCATGCTCAGTGTTGAAGAAAACTCTCGAGGCTCAGACCTTGCAAACTGATTAGTTTATTACACGATATATCATGGGAATTCACCATCCTAACTGTGGCTCGGTGTTATTCTGAAGTACATCAGGATACTACAGGTTTATATAGAGAAAGGAGCTGATTGTTAATTACACAGTTTGGCATGCTTACAAGTTGGTACTAAATTAGAGGTTAGTCATTAAGTTCAAAACTAAAGCACTATTATGCATTCTACAAGTGGACAAATGAAATGGTATCACCACCTGCTCCAGTTAACACTAAGCAGAGATACCCCTAATTGGCTGAATGATCATGAAGAGGCAATAACTTGAGAAGGAAGGGGGACGAATTGGAAAGTCTATGTCAACTTGACTGGTTTTACAGCCTGTGCTGATCATTCAGCAAAGGGAGGAGACACTATCTTGAGAAGGAAGATAAGGACAACCTTTCACATTACCTCATAGTAAGGAATGCATAGCCAGCAAAGTTCTGGCTGGGGACACAAATGCAACCCTCAGCCGAATCAGGAAAATGGCTTCTGGGCAAATAATGTTAACCCTTCCCCAACAAATATTTCTGCTAGGTGCCCCACAATTTCCTACCCAACTTCCCACAACATCCTGGGACACATAATCAGGTACTGGAGGGTTATCTATCTTTAATGTTTTCTAAGACGTCCAGTTCTTCCTCTTCTGTAATGTGAACTGTTTTCAAAATATCAATATTTATTTCCCTGAGTTCTCTAGCCCACACTTCTTTTTCAACAGTAAAAATTGATGTGAAATATTCAGTTCGCATCTCTCCCACCTCCTGAGGTTCAACATAAAAACAACATTGTTGATCTTTAAAGGGTCCTACACTCACTCTCTCTCTCTCTCTCTCTCATTGCTCTCCTGTTCTTGAAGTGTTTATAGAATCTTTTTTGGGTTATCTTAAATCTTACTTGCCAAGGCTATCTAATTTTCCATTTCTGCATTTCTGATTTGCTTTTTAAGCATGTTCCAACCCTCTTTATACCCTTCAACCAACAGGACCATATGCTTCTGAACTCTCATTATCACACTTTTAAAGACTCCCACTTGTCAGTCATACTTTTACCTGTAAACGGTCTGCTCAAATCAACATTTGAACTTTATTGCATCATTCCCCTAAATTTTGCCCTATCCAAATTAAGAGCTTTAACTTTTTTGGAAGATTTATCCTTTTCCATAGCTACTTTAAAACTAACAGCATTACAATCACCAGTTCCAGTCACTTGCTCTGCCTTATTTTGCAAAAGATATTCAAGTTTTGCTCATTCTCTACAGGAACATTTATATATTGATAAAGAAAATTTTCTTGAACACATTTAACAAATTCTTCACCAACCAAAACTTTAACACTACAACAGTCCCTCAGAAATATATATTCTAATTGCAGTAGGAATGTATTCCTTAATTAAATATGCTGTTCCCTCTCCTCGCTTACTATCCCTTCTATAACACCTCAAGCCTGAAATGTTGAGCTGCCTCTCTTGTCAATTCCTCAGCCAAGCTCCTGCAGTAGCTTTGACATCCTAAACCCACATTCCCATACATGCGCTGAGTTTATCAGCCTTACCTGAGAGTTAAATCATTCTCTGACCGCTCATGTCTGTCTTTGCGAATTAACTTGCTCTTTTCTGATTCAGAACCATCCTTATATTTCTATCTGTGCACTGTTACTTAGAATTCCCACCTCACCACTCTAAAAATGTTGACAGGATCCGAAACTAGAACCAGCAAATCTCCCCAGTCGGATATTGGTCACTTTCCAGTTCAGGTGAAACCCATCCTTTTTGAACAGATCTTTTATGTCCCAGAAGAGATCCCAACGATCCAAGAAACTGAATCCCTGCACATTGCACCACCTTTTCAGCCATTGATTTATCAATCCTATCCTTCCCTCAAGCGAAACCCCAAAAACGCAGAAATGCTGTGCCGTTCACATTTCGGAAATAAGCCCTTCATCAGGAATGTGACTTGTTTACAATAGATTCCAGTATCTGCAGTAATCTGCTCCTACATTTTCCCCTGTATCAGCTTTTATTTCTCCCTGCCTCACAATTATCCATCCCCTTTATCTGCGTCTCTTCTCTCTCTTTCTGGGCTCCATCTCCAACTATTGCAGGAATGAAAGCCATCAGCTGCACTTTTTTCTGAGCTGATGAAGGGTCACTGAATCTGAAACGTTACCTTTGTTTTAACTCCACAGAAGCTGCCAAACCTTCAGAGTTTCTCCAGCGACTTCTCTTTTCATCCACATTCACTTCCAGATGACGTTCCCAACGCCGGACCAAATTTTAATGGCTATAAGCACGAGATTGACAGATGTTCTGGCCAATCAGAGCTGAATGAGAGTAAAGGCCCGCCCTGAGGGCTCACGCGGGGTCTCGAGGCCGCGGTTGTTTAACCGACTCTGCGCGAGGTCGTGGACTGGGACCTCGTGCTTGAGAGAAATAATAGTTTATTTTTAAGTCTTTCCAGTGAAGGTGAGAAAACAGCTATGATACTAATCAATAAACTGTCAATGTGTGGATACACTGAGGAGGAAACTTTTCCTATCCAATTCCCTGTCCAAATGATGTAGGCACTCGGGGTTAACAGGACACCAGATCAGGATGAGATACATCTAAGGATTCTGATTGAAGTGAGAGGGGCACTGGCCATAACATTACAGTCTCCTCTGGACTGAGAGGAGGTGTCAGGAGACTGGAGGGTTATCAACATTATGTCCTTGTTCTGTGAAGACTTGTGAGTTAATCCTGGAATTTACAGCTTTGTAAGTTTAACACTGGTGTTGGGAGAGCTCCTGGAAACAACTATTGTGATAAAACTGATAATCACATGTGTGGGATATAGGTAAAGTATTGTTACTTCTGCAAGCGTAATTGCTTATGCAAGGTGAATGAACTAACCTACACCAGTGTATAATGGTTTCAGCAAAGAGCTGAGTTAGCTAAAATGTGCACACAAGAATGGAACGTGCCTGCAAACAATGGAAGAGGTTACAGACAAATAGTTAAGTTGAAAAAGAACATCAAGATATTCTAAGATCAGTAAATTTCCCTCATGTCAGCACTGAGGCGAGCCAATTCACTTATAGTGGGGAGGGTCACCCGACTTGGAGTAGGGGGAGAAGTAAACAAGGGTGGAGCGTAGCTGGGCAGGGGCAGAACACAATAAGGAATATTGATAGGTTTGAAGGCCAATGAGATAAACGGGAAAGTACTGAGAATTAAAATGTATAAATTGTGGAATAATTTCTGGATCAGTGTGGCTACTTGCTCGTCACGCCTTCTTGCAAGAATGTTTCAATAAAATTCGCTGCTTCTGAATTTGACTCAGACTGAAATTTATTATATTCTGAGCTCTGTTTCTCACACATCAAAAAAGGTGGGTTGGTTAAAAAATGTCAAGAGGAAATTGTGTAAACTATCTTGCTGAAGTTTTCTGACTTAACAGAAAGGGTCGATGAAGGCAATGTTACTGATGTGATTAACATGGATTTCCAGAAGATAGCATACAACAAATTGTGTGGAAGATTATAAGTCATGGTAGAAGAGGAATGGGCAACATGAATACAACATTAACTGAGTGAAAGGAAAGACAGAGTCAATGGTCAGTAGATATTTTTCTGGTTGGAGGAAGATTTGGAGTGGAGTTCCCAACGGGTCAATATTGAGACTGGAATGTTCCAGTGAGGAGAAAGGATAAGGATAGCAAGGTAAGAGAACCTTGGATAAAGTAAGTACAAGATAATACATGACTTGGAAAGGGTGGATGCTAGGAAATTGTTTCCGTTAGGCGAGGAGACTAGGACCAGTGGACACAGCATGAGAATTAGAGGGGGTAAATTCAGAACAGAAAAGCAGAGACAATTCTTCAGCCAGAGAGTGGTGGACCTGTGGACTTCTTTGCCACAGAGTGCAGTGGAGGCCGGGACGCTAAATCTCTTCAAGGCAGAGATTGATTATTTTTGATGTCACAGGGAATTAAGGGCTACGGGGAGAATGCGGGTAAGTGGAGTTGAAATGCCCATCAGCCATGATTGAATAGTGGAGTGGACTCGATGGGCCGATTGGCCTTACTTCCACTCCTATGTCTTATGGTCTTAAAGAGGGAGGTTGTGAATTTACTCAAAAAGAGAAAAAGCAAATGGAAGGTTTAGGAAGCTAAAATTGGACAAGGACTGTGATGAATATAAAGATAGCAGGAAAGACTTCAAGCAGGGAATTAGTAGAGCAAGAAGGGACTATGAAATTGACAAATAGGTTTAAAGAGAATTCCAAGGCATTCTAGGCATACATTAAAAAATAAAAACAAGAAGATAACGAGGGAGAAGGTAGGACCATTTGAGAATAAAGGAGGAACTTGTGCTTGGAGGCTTGTGAAATCCTAAATGTGTACTTTCTATCAGTATTGATCCAGAAGAAGGATTTAGAGGATAGTGAGATTAGTGTGCAGCATGCTGATATGCAAGGGCATTTTGAGATCAAGAGAGAAGTGAAATTGGGTTTTATGAAGAGCACTAAGGTTGATAAGGCGCAAGGGCTTGATGCTATCTCCACCAAGTTTTTCAGTGAGGCAAGAGTGGAGATTACTGGGATCTTGACCACGACATTTGTATCTTCACTAGCCACTGGAGAGGTACCGGAGGACTGGCAAGCAGCTAATGTTCTTCCTCTGTTCAAGACTGCAATTAGGGATAATCCAGGAAATTATAAACTGGTGAATCTCTCATCAATCGTTGGGAAGCTATTGACAGAATTCTCAAGGATCGGATTTAAGCACATTTGGAAAAGCACTGCCTAATTAGGGGTAGTGAGCATGGCTTTGTGTAGGGCAGGTCATGTCATACTAACTTGGTTGAATTTTTTGAGGAGGTGATCGATAAGAGTAGAGTGGGTGGATATTATCTCCATGGATTTTAGTAAGGCTTTTGACAAGGTCCCTCATGGTAGGCTCATCCAGAAGAGTATACTGGAATCCATGGTATGCATGGGATCCATGGTAACTTGGCCGCTTGGATTCAGAATTGGTTTGCCCATAGAAGGCAGAGAATAGTTGTGGAAGGGAGATTTTATGGCTGGAGAATGGTGACTAGTGGTGTTCTGTAGGGAATCATACTGGGACCTCTGCTGTTTGGAACAGATATAAATGACTTCGATGAAGTTGTAGATGGGTGGGTTAGTAAGTTTGTAGATGATGCAAAGATCGGTAGAGTTGTGGATATTGTAGAAGGTTGTGAGAGGATATAGTGGCATATAGATCAGTTGCAGATATGGGCAGAGAAATGGCAGATGGCGTTTAATCCGTCTAAGTGTGAGGTGCTACTCTTTAGGAGATTAAATGTTAAGGAAAAGTATACAGTTAAGGGAAGAACCCTGAACATATCGATGTACAGCGGGATATTAGGGTTCAAGTTTGTAGCTCCCTGAAAGTGGCCACACATGTAGATAGGGTGTTAAGAAGGTGTGTGTCATACTTCCAGTATTGGTCAGGACTTTGAGTCCAAGAGTCAGGATGTCATGTTGCAGCTTTATATTATGTTGGTTAAGCCATACTTAGAATATTGCATTCGGTTCGAAGTTAAAAATCACGCAACACCAGGTTATAGTTGAACAGGTATAATTAGAAGCACTAGCCTTCACAGCGCTTTTGATGGTCGTGGAATACAAGATAGTAAGACACAGAATTTATAGCAAAAGTTTACAGCGTGATGTAACTGAAATTATATATTGAAAAAGACCGATGTCTTATAACCTTATACTCCACAACCACCTTATGAAGGAGCAGCATTCCAAAAGTTAGTGCTTGCAAATAAACCTGTTCGACTATAACCTGGTGTTGTCTGATTTTTAACTTTCTCTTCCATCATTGTATAATTTGCTCTAGAAATAGACTTGCCTTACCTCTGAGATAGTATGATTTCTCGCATGACTCATGAACTGCCTTATCTGGAGACTGTCTCTAATCAGCATGTGAATACAGAGTATTGACACAAACCCTGAGAACAATGCACCATTAATACCAACTCTTGGCAAGGTCTTAACTCTGTTGCATGCAAATGTAAGTCGGCCATCTAGTGGCTAATTTGTGGTGCTGAGTCTAGTTAAGCAAATTGTCATTGGGCCATTTATAAATCCCCACTGGACTGGAGCTTTTCAACGCAGTCACCATCCATTTGTTTTATGGACTGGCTGCTACCCATGACATATTATGAGATGTAATAAGCTTGGTCAATTCCCAAGGTCTGCATCTGAGATTTTCTTCAACACCGTCCGATGACGGAAAGCATGCCGTACGCCTTCTTGATCACTTGGACAACCTGCATTGCCACCTTCAGAGCCTGAACACTCTGCACGTCAATTTTCCCAAGGGCATTTCCATTTACCGTGTAGTTCGCTCTCGAATTGGATCTTCCAAAATGTATCATCTCACATTTGCCCGGATTGAACTACATCTGCCATTTCTCTGCCCAACTCTCCAATCTATTTATATTCTTCTGCATTCTCTGACAGTCCACTTCATCATCTGCTAACCCACCAATCTCAAGTGTCATCTGCAAATCAGACCACCTATACATCACTCCAGATCATTGATGTATATAACAATTAACAGTGGTCTCAACATGGATTCCTGTGGAACACCACTGGTCACAGTTCTCCATTTTGAGAAACTCCCTTCACTGCTACTCTCTGTCTCCTGTTCCCAGCCAGATCTCCATTCATCTAGCTAATACACCCTGGAGCCCCAGCAACTTCACTTTCTCCATCAGCCTACCATGGGGAACCTTATCAAATGCCTGACTGAAGTCCATAAGTATGACATCTACAGCCCTTCCCTCATCAATCAACTTTGTCACTTTATTTTTAGATTAGATTAGATTTCTCAAAGAATTGTCTTCAGTTTTTTTTAAAAAAAGGCAAGCATTAAAATCCCTGTTACTCTTTCTTTCGTCAAAGCTTCCAATGGACGTATATCAAAATACGAACTATGTTGCACCACTGTTACTTTAACTTGAAGTAGTTAAAACTCTCTTTGCTCAAAGTTTTTTGAAAAGGAACAAGCGTTTGGAAAGGCCTTGGACATAACGATGCAGGTTAGATGGAGATCTAAATGAAGACAGAATATACTCAAAGTGAATTTCACTTCTGGTGAGAATCCAGAAGTCACTCAGGAAGGGCACTGCAAAACGTCATTTTTTTTCCCAATGTCTGCATAGTCAGTTGCTCAAAACAGAAGAGACCTTTCAGATGATATTGTAAAATCAGGCAGTCAGTGGAAGCACTGCTGACATTGATGTGTCTGGAAAATTCTAAACTAAAAGCAGCAAAACCATTAATCAATTTAAAAAGTTTTTAGTACAGGATATTTTTACATCATCTAGGAGAAAGTGGGGACTGCAGATGCTGGAGATCAGTGCTGAAAATGTGTTACTGCAAAAGCGCAGCAGGTCAAGCAGCATCTAAGGAGCAGGAGAATCGACATTTCGGGCATGAGCCCTTCTTCAAGAATGAAGAAGGGCTCATGCCCGAAACGTCGATTCTCCTGCTCCTTGGATGCTGCCTGACCTGCTGCACTTTTCCAGCAACAATTTTCAGCATTTTTACATCACCCTCAGCTGCAAAATGCAGTCCAATTACTGAGCATGGGGAGAAGGCAGAAAGGTTTCATATTTAGTATGATTTTTATTGCTTTTGTAGGATATTTCAGACAAGCTGACCAACCAATTTAGTTTTAAAACCTGTTGCGTCTTATGAAAAGTTGTTGGAGTTGTAAGATGTTTACCTGTTTTAAGGACATTCCCAGAACTGCTCCAATTATCATGCTCTGCTCCCAAGGCAAAACGTTTACTTCCCTCTACAGGAACTAAATAGCACATCTACAGACCGCGTTATAACATAGATTAGACAATCAATCCAAAATTGCACCTGATAAATCCATAATTTGAAGTCTCTTATGGTAAAGTCCGTGTTTCTTGTCAAATCCCACCTGCTCCAGAGATGTATAATAACTTTGAACATAGAACATATCTACAAACAATACACCTGAAACGGAGCTCCATTTGTGTTGAGAGGTTATGGATACATGATTTTCCAACAATCTTGTTTTTAACTTGCAGTTTAGCAACAGAGCCAACACTAGCAAGGCTTGTCATTCACTTCCATTGAGACAGTGCTGGTGAGTTGCCGACTTGAACAACTGGTCTATCCAGTGAAAATGCATCTATACTGATGTTAGGCAGGGAATGCCATGACTTTGATTCAGTGACAATGCAGGAATACCAATCTAGTTCCAAATTAAGGTGAATGCACCTGTCAACTTTGTCTTTTTCAATGATGGAGATTCCAGAATTGGGAACGTCAGCCTGATAAGTGGCTCGAGGATACAGTAAGGACAGGAGCTGCACATGTTGCTTAACATTGTACGGTCATCAGCAAATATTCTCACCTCTGACATTATGAAAGAGCAAATAGATGCAAAGATGACAATAAAGCAAAAGATTTTCTCCCGATTTTGAAAAATCATTGGTTAAGTCCCAGTCAGAGAACTCTGCTCAACATTGGGTAACATAATATAGGATGAATGGCAACGCACAAAAAGGGGATTCACTGAAATGGTATTGAGGATAAAGGATGATAGCAAGAGAAGCTAGGAATATTCTTCTTATAGCAGAGTAAGTGAATGGAAAATTTGATAGAAACTATTTATAGAAAAAAGAAACAGGCTCCACTGACAGCAGGATGAATGGCCAGTGGATGAATTTGATGGAGGAATGATAGTTGATAAAGGGTGGTTTGGTTCCACATGGGACTTCCCTTCAAATGTCCCTCTTCTCCATCTCCATTTACCTTTTCCCCAGGCAGAATTCGGCCCCATTCCTTATTCTACCCTCATTCACCAATCCTTCCATTTCCCTTGCTTCCTATAGTTCCTTGACCTCCACATCTCCCCCCGTCTCCCTCAAGCCCTCCAACTTCCCCTAAACTCCACTCTCAGTGAATGGAAGTTGGTTTCTCTTGCTCTGTGACTGCATGGATAGAGCATGCAAAAGCAGATAAGTTCGGAATACCATGCAAGCAACAAGAGGAATTGCTTACCTCTGCAGGGACTATCACCAATCCGATGACCAAGTGTGTTGGTTAGGCCTCCAGTAGAAGTGGCACAGGCCACGTTCCCAAAACTGTCTAATGCAATAGCACATGGTCACTATGTTAGCCAAAAATGAAGCTTAAGAAATTGGAAATCATATATAAAGCATCAGTGCACAGCCCTTCAGTATTAAACTACTTTAACCAATTAAGCACAGCAACTAGGTTAAAATGACCTCTACTTGTCCACTTGTACTGAAGCAAGTGTTAATGCTCCAATAATGACATAATGTTGTTCGCAGATAGTCAAACTTCGGGACCTGAAGTTAGTGCACGGTGTGCTGAAGTTATGCTCACGTTCCTGCACAGCCTTAGTCACAAAGATAAAATATTTTATGAGTGACGGCAGAAATTGAACTCCCCTCCCACTCTGACAAGGTCATGCAGGTCCTGGGTCTCCTCCACCACCACTCCCTCACCACCCACCACCTGGAGGAAGAATGCCTCATCTTCTGTCTAGGAACACTTCAATCCCAGGGCATCAATGTGGGCTTCACCATTTCCTCATTTCCCCTCCCCCCCACCTTACCCCAATTCCAACCTTCCAGCTCAGCACCTTCCTCACGACCTGTCCCACCGGCCAATCTTCCTTCCTGCCTGTCCACTCCATCCTCCTCTCTGAACTATTGCACACTTAGCTACCTTCTCCCCATCCCCACACCCCTCCCATTTATCTCTCCACCCCGGAGGCTCCCAGCCTCATTCCTGATGAAGGGCTCCTACCCAAAGCATCGATTTTCCTACTCCTAGGATGCTGCCTGACCTGCTGTGCTTTTCCAGCACGGCTCTAATCTTGACTCTGATCTCCAGCATCTGCAGTCCTCACTTTCACCGAAAACTTTAACATAGCAGAAGGAAACTGCTGGTTACTGCAAGTATAAGTGATTAACTCTGATATCACATGCCCAGTGACCGTGTTCTGAGGATCTGTGTACAATGTGATAAACACTATTGCGAATGTGACTATTTTAGGCAAATGGAGGGTGAATGAATAACATCCAAGTGTAAAAGTAGCTCTGGCCATAACCCAGGCTCGTGCTTCTTTCTACATTTTGGCTCAGATTCTGCAGATATCAGAATTAGAATTCAGAAAATCCTGCTCAACTCCAGCTCCACATCTAACACTACAGTAAAACAGGGAAGGTAACAGGCAACTTGATTCAAACAAGTACCATATTGTAAGAAATGCTAATTAAAGCAAATGAGCCCACACTAAAACCCCATAACCATAATGATACTGAGGCCAATAAAAGTCATTGTACAGGATTCTGTAAGAGGTATAGTTTAATGAACAAAATAAGATAGAATTAAATACACTTCCATTTGCGAATCCACTGGGGTGGAAGCTGCTTGGAGGTTTCGCTGCCATCGATCCCCTAAACATACTGTAATCGAAGCCTCCATTGGGACTTCGGGAAACCCCAGTGTTTCAGCAAATCGCGATGCCCCACGGTCATTCAGCATCACATGATTGTTCTGGAACAGCAGCAGCTTCCAATCAACATTTAATTAAACAAATTCCTTCGTCTCCGCCGCATCTGCTAAAACGCCATCCCATATTCCCAATTCCTTCGTCTCCGCCGCATCTGCTCCCAGGAGGACCAATTCCAACACCGCACAACCCAGATGGCCTCCTTCTTCAAGGACCGCAGATTCCCCCCAGACGTGATCGACGATGCCCTCCACCGCATCTCCTCCACTTCCCGCTCCTCCGCCCTTGAGCCCCGCTCCTCCAACCGCCACCAAGACAGAACCCCACTGGTTCTCACCTACCACCCCACCAACCTGCGCATACAACGTATTATCCGCCGCCATTTCCGCCACCTCCAAACGGACCCCACCACCAAGGATATATTTCCCTCCCCTCCCCTATCAGCGTTCCGCAAGGACCACTCCCTTCGTGACTCCCTTGTCAGATCCACACCCCCCACCAACCCAACCTCCACCCCCGGCACCTTCCCCTGCAACCGCAGGAAATGTAAAACTTGCGCCCACACCTCCACACTCACTTCCCTCCAAGGCCCCAAGGGATCCTTCCATATCCGCCACAAGTTCACCTGTACCTCCACACACATCATCTATTGCATCCGCTGCACCCGATGTGGCCTCCTCTATATTGGTGAGACAGGCCGCTTACTTGCGGAACGCTTCAGAGAACACCTCTGGGCCGCCCGAACCAACCAACCCAATCACCCCGTGGCTCAACACTTTAACTCCCCCTCCCACTCCACCGAGGACATGCAGGTCCTTGGACTCCTCCACCGGCAGAACACAACTACACGACGGCTGGAGGAGGAGCGCCTCATCTTCCGCCTGGGAACCCTCCAACCACAAGGTATGAATTCAGATTTCTCCAGCTTCCTCATTTCCCCTCCCCCCACCTTGTCTCAGTCGGTTCCCTCAACTCAGCACCGCCCTCCTAACCTGCAATCCTCTTCCTGACCTCTCCGCCCCCACCCCACTCCGGCCTATCACCCTCACCTTGACCTCCTTCCACCGATCCCACCTCCATCGCCCCTCCCCCTAGTCCCTCCTCCCTACCTTTTATCTCAGCCGGCTTGGCTCTCTCTCTCTTATTCCTGATGAAGGGCTTATGCTCGAAACGTCGAATTCTCTATTCCTGAGATGCTGCCTAACCTGCTGTGCTTTGACCAGCAACACATTTGCAGCTGTGATCTCCAGCATCTGCAGACCTCATTTTTTACTACAACATATGACCAACAAAAACAGAATTTGCTGGAAGACTTTAGCAAGTCTGGGCGGCACGGTGGCACAGTGGTTAGCACTGTTGCCTCACAGTGCCAGAGACCCAGGTTCAATTCCCACCTCAAGTGAGTGTGCAAACTCCACATAGACATTCTCCCCGTGTCTGCGTGAGTTTCCTTCAGGTGCTCCGGTTTCCTCCCACAGTCCAAAAATGTGCAGGTAAGGTGAATTGGCCATGCTAAATTGCCTGTAGTGTTAGGTGAAGGGGGGCAATGGGTCCGGTTGGGTTGTGGGTCGATGTGGACTTGTTCGGCCAAAGGGCCTGTTTCTACACTTTAAGGAATCTAGTCTAATATCGTCAACAAAAACAGAATTTGCTGGAAGACTTTAACAAGTCTGGCAGTGGCTGTGGAGAGAAATCAAGATTTAACATTTTGGGTCCAGTGACTCTTCCACAGAGCTGCTAGTCACTAGGAAAGTGTTGTTTTTTTTTATGCAGAAGATAGAGTGAGTTGGGGGTGAGGGAGGGAAAGAGTAAAGTGGTGATGGAACCCAGAGAGAGAGATAAACAATTGGGCAGACGGAGAAATGGAGCAGCCTGGGAAATCAAATAGCTAATAGGGGGATAAATTAATGGCTAATAGTGGGTTGCATGTAAAAGCAGACCATGCAAGGATAAGGCTTCGGGTTGGGGTAAGGAATGGGAGAAGGTGTTTCAAGTTCTAAAATTGTTGAACTCAGAGTCTAGAAGGCTCTAGAGCTCTCAAATAGAAAATGAGGCACTGTTCTGGAACAATGCAGCAAGCCTGACACAGTGATGTAGGCCAGAGAGCAAGATGGGATGCTGAAGTTTCTAGCAACTGGAAGCTCAGGGACATCTTTTTGCACACAGAACATGGATGTTCTGCAAAGCTGGTTTATGATGTAGAGCGACATCAACATCCAATATTGGATTTGGTGCTTGGCAACGAACCAAGCCAGGTGTCTGATTTCTCAGTAGGAGAGCATTTCGGTGATAATGATCACAACTCCATGACCTTCACTATAACCATGGAGAGGGATAGGAACAGATGGTCTGGGAAAGTATTTAATTGGGGGAGGGGGAAATTACAATGCCATTAGACAGAAACTGGGGCATTTACATTGGGAACAGATGTTCTCAGGGAAATGCTCAACAGAAATGTGGAGGTTGTTTAGGAGGACAGGTTTGTCCCACTGAGGCAAGGAAGGGTCATCATGAGGGGGGTATCATTTTAAGTTGATTGGAGGAACTTTTAGGGGAGATGTCAGATGTAGGTTCGTAACACAGACAATGGTGGGTATGTGGAATACAGTACCAGCAGTGGTAGCAGAGTCAGATAGATTAGGAACAATTAGAATATAGAACATAAACATGACAGCACACTACAGGCCCTTCAGCCCTTATTGTTGTGCCGACCTGTGTAACTAATCTGAAACCCATTTATTCTACACAATTCCATTTTTGTCCATATGATTATCCAATGACCATTTAAATGCCCTGCAAGTCGGTGTCTACTACAGTTGTAGACAGTGCGTTCCATGCCCCTACTACACTCTGTGCAAAGAAACTACCACTGACATCTGTCCTATATCTATCATCCCTCAATTTAAAGCTATGTCCCCTTGTGCCAGCCATCACCATCCAAGGAAAAAACTCTCACTGTCCACCCTATCTAACTCTCTGATTATCTGTATGTCACAATATATCACCTCTCAGCCTTCTTCTATCAAATGAAAAAAGCCTCAACCTTATCAAACTGGGTGGAACTTTCAGGGATCTATGTACCTGGACACTGAGATCTCTCTGCTTATCTACACTACCAAGAATCTTACCATTAACCCAGTACTCTGTATTCCTGTTCCTCCTTCCAAAGTGAATCACCTCACACTTTTCTACATTAGCTCAGCTCTGCAGCTTATCTATGTCCCTCTGTAGAGTGCAACATCGTTCAGCACTATCCACAACTCCACTGACCTTATTGTCATCCACAAATGGACTAACCCATCCTTCTACACCCTCATCTAGGTCTCCGCCACATCTGCTCCCAGGAGGACCTGTTCCAATACCATACAACCCAGATGGCCTCCTTCTTCAAAGAGTGCAATTTCCCTCCAGACGTGATCGACGATGCCCTCCACCGCATCGCCTCCACTTCCCTCTCCTCCGCCCTTGATCCCCGCCCCTCCAATCGCCACCAGGACAGAACCCCACTGATCCTCACCTACTACCCCACCAACCTCCGCATACATCGTATCATCCGTCGTCATTTCCGCCACCTCCAAACGGACCCCACCACCAGAGATATATTTCCTTCCCCTCCCCTATCAGTGTTCCAAAAAGACCATTCCCTCAGTGACTCCCTTGTCAGGTCCACACCCCCCACCAACCCAACTTGGAGGGTTTAAACTAACTCCGCGGGGGCATGGGAACCAGGACTATAGCTTTAGGGTACAGGACCTTGAGTGTAGGGAGGTTAGGAATAATGCAGCGATCTCTAAGGAGGGTGCCTGTAACCAGAAAGGTGGATTGAAGTGTGTATACTTCAATGCCAGAAGTATAAGGAATAAGGTAGGTGAACTTGCAGCGTTGGTTGGTACCTGGGACTTCGATGTTGTGGCCATTACAGAGACGTGGGTAGAACAGGGACAAGAATGGCTGTTGCACGTTCCAGGGTTCAAATGTTTTAGTAGGATCAGACATGGGGGTAAAAAAGGGGGAGGCGTGGCATTACTTGTCAAAGACAGTATCACAGCAGTGGAATGGACGATGGAAGAGGACTTGCCATCTGAGGTAGTTTGGGCTGAGGTTAGAAATAGGAAAGGTGAGGTCACCCTGTTAGGTGTTTTCTACAGGCCTCCTAATAGTCCTAGAGAAGTAGAGGATAATATTGCGAGGATGATTCAGGAAAAGAGTGAAGGTAGCAGGGTGGTTGTTATGGGGGACTTTAACTTCCCAGATATTGACTGGGAGAGCTATAGCTCGAGTTCATTAGATGGGTTGGTGTTTGTACAATGTGTGCAGGAGGGTTTCCTGACACAATATGTCGACAGGCCAACAAGAGGGGAGGCTATATTGGATTTGGTTCTAGGTAATGAACCAGGCCAGGTGTTAGACTTGGAGGTAGGTGAGCACTTCGGGGACAGTGACCACAACTCGGTGACTTTTACTTTAGTGATGGAGAGGGATAATCGTGCGCCGCAGGGCAAGAGCTATAGCTGGGGGCAGGGAAATTATGATGCAGTGAGGCATGACTTAGGATGTGTGGATTGGAAAAACAGGCTTCAAGAGAAGAACACTAATGAGATGTGGGGATTGTTCAAGGAGCAGCTACTGCGTGTCCTTGATAGGTATGTACCAGTCAGGCATGGTGTAAAGGGCCTTGTGAGGCAGCCGTGGTTTAGTAAGGAATTGGAGTCCCTTGTGAAAGGGAAGAAGGCGGCATATGTAAAGATGAGGCGTGAAGGTTCAGTTGGGGCGATTGAGAGTTATAAGGTAGCCAGGAAGGAGCTAAAGAGGGAGCTAAGAGAAGCGAGAAGGGGACATGAAAAGTCTTTAGCTGGTAGGATTAGGGAAAACCCAAAGGCTTTCTATAGGTATGTCAAGAATAAAAGGATGACTAGGGTAGGTATCGGTCCAGTCAAGGATAGTAGTGGGAAGTTGTGTGTGGAGGCGGAGGAGATTGGAGAGACATTAAATCAGTACTTTTCATCAGTATTCACTCAGGAACAGGACACTGTTGCTGATGTGAATATGGAATCACAAATAATTAGAATGGATGCCCTGGAAATATGCAGGGAGGAGGTTTTGGGAATATTGGAAAGGATGAATATAGATAAGTCTCCTGGGCCTGATGGCATTTACCCCAGGATCCTATGGGAAGCTAGGGAGGAGATAGCAGAGCCATTGGCCTGGATTTTTATGTCGTCGTTGTCTACGGGAATAGTACCAGAGGACTGGAGGACAGCGAATGTGGTCCCATTGTTCAAGAAAGGGAGTAGGGATAGCCCTAGTAACTATAGGCCAGTGAGTCTGACTTCAGTGGTGGGCAAAGTCTTAGAGAGAATGGTAAGGGATCAGATTTATAAACATCTGGGTAGGAATAACGTGATCAGGGATAGCCAGCATGGTTTTGTGAAGGGCAGGTCGTGCCTCACAAACCTTATTGAGTTCTTTGAGAAGGTGACTAAGGAAGTGGATGAGGATAAAGCAGTAGATGTTGTGTATATGGATTTTAGTAAGGCGTTCGATAAGGTTCCCCATGGTAGGCTAATGCTAAAACTTCGGAGGTATGGCATTGAGGATACATTAGAGGTTTGGATTAGGAATTGGCTGGCTGGAAGGAGACAGAGGGTAGTAGTTGATGGATTATGTTCATCTTGGAGCGCAGTTACTAGCAGTGTACCACAAGGATCTGTTTTGGGACCATTGCTTTTTGTTATCTTTATAAATGATCTAGAGGAAGGACTTGAAAGCTGGGTAAGCAAGTTTGCGGATGACACAAAAGTCGGTGGAGTTGTGGATAGTGAGGAAGGAAGTGGTAGGTTACAGCGGGATATAGATAAGTTGCAGAGCTGGGCGGAAATGTGGCAAATGGAATTCAATGTAGCTAAGTGCGAAGTCGTTCACTTTGGTAGGAATAACAAGATGATGGATTACTGGGCTAATGGTAGGCTACTTGGTAGTGTGGATGAGCAGAGGGATCTTGGTGTCTATGTACACAGATCTCTGAAAGTTGCCACCCAGGTAAATAGTGCTGTGAGGAAGGCATATGGTGTACTGGGCTTTATTGGCAGAGGAATTGAGTTCCGGAGTCCTGAGGTCATGTTGCAGTTGTATAAGACTCTGGTGAGGCCTCATCTGGAGTATTGTGTGCAGTTTTGGTCGCCATACTATAGGAAGGATGTGGAAGCTTTAGAACGAGTGCAGAGGAGGTTTACCAGGATGTTGCCTGGAATGGTAGGAAAATCTTATGAGGAAAGGCTGAGGCACTTGGGGCTGTTCTCATTGGAGAAGAGAAGGTTTAGGGGAGATCTGATAGAAGTGTATAAGATGATTAGGGGTTTAGATAGGGTAGATACTAAGAACCTTTTACCGCTAATGGAGTCAGGTGTTACTAGGGGACATAGCTTTAAATTAAGGGGTGGTAGGTATAGGACAGATGTTAGGGGTAGATTCTTCACACAGCGGGTTGTGAGTTCATGGAATGCCCTGCCCGTATCAGTGGGGAACTCTCCTTCTTTATGGTCATTTAAGCGGGCATTGGATAGGCATTTGGAAGTTATTGGGCTAGTATAGGTTAGGTAGGATTCGGTCGGCGCAACATCGAGGGCCGAAGGGCCTGTACTGCGCTGTATCCTTCTGTGTTCTATGTTCTATGTAACCTCCACTCCCGGCACCTTCCCCTGCAACCACAAGAAATGCAAAACTTGCGCCCACACCTCCCCCCTTACTTGCCTCCAAGGCCCCAAGGGATCCTTCCATATCCATCACAAATTCACCTGAACCTCCACACACATCATTTACTGCTTCTGCTGCACCTGATGTTGCCTCCTCTATATTGAGGAGACAGGCCGCCTACTTGCGGAATGTTTCAGAGAACACCTCTGGGACACCCAGACCAACCAACCCAACCACCTTGTGGCTCAACACTTCAACTCCCCCTTCCACTCTGCCAAGGACATGCAGGTCCTTGGACTCCTCCATCGCCAGACCAGAGCAACACTACGGCTGGAGAAAGAGTGCCTCATCTTCCGCCTAGGAACCCTCCAACCACAAGGGATGAACTCAGATTTCTCCAGTTTCCTCATTCCCGCCCCCCCCCCCCCCACCTTGTCTCAGTCAAATCCCTCGACCTTAGCACCGCCTTCCTAATCTGAAATCTTCTTCCAGACTTCTTCCCCCCTCACCCCCACTCCGGCCTATCACAGTTACCTTGACCTCCTTCCACCTGTCGCATTTCCAATGCCCCTCCCCCAAGTCCCTCCTCCCTACCTTTTATCTTAGCCTGCTGGACACACTTTCCTCATTCCTGAAGAAGGGCTCATGCCCGAAACGTCGACTCTCCTTTTCCATGGATGCTGCCTGACTTGCTGCACTTTTCCAGCAACACATTTTCAGCTCTGATCTCCTGCATCTGCAGTCCTCACTTTCTCCAACTCTTCTCTCTCCCTATTCCTTGCTCGCATGTGGCATAGGTAACAAACCAGAGTTGACATCTCTGTTTGTTCCAGCTCTAAACTTCCACCCTAACTCCCTGAATATCTGCTTTAAAACCCCATCCCTTTTCCTACCTATGCCGTTGGTCCTCTGTGGACCATGACTTGGGGCTGTTCCCCCTCCACCTCAAGGATCCCAAAAACACGATCTGAGACGTCATGAACCCTGGTACCTGGGAGACAGCACATCAACCCTGATTCACACTCGTTCCCACAGAACCTTCTATCTGTCCCCCTCACTGTAACCCTCCTATCTGTCCCCTCACTGTGAACCTCCTCTCTGTCCCCCTCACCGTGACCCTCCTATCTGTCCCCTCACTGTGACCCTCCTCTCTGTCCCCCTCACTGTGACCCTCCTATCTGTCCCTTCACTGTAAACCTCCTATCTGTCCCCTCACTGTGACCCTCCTATCTGTCCCCCTCACTGTGAACCTCCTAACTGTCCCCCTCACTGTGACCCTCCTCTCTGTCCCCCTCACTGTGACCCTCCTATCTGTCCCCTCACTGTGACCCTCCTATCTGTCCCCCTCACTGTGAACCTCCTAACTGTCCCCCTCACTGTGACCCTCCTATCTGTCCCCTCACCGTGACCCTCCTATCTGTCCCCTCACCGTGTCCCTCCTATCTGTCCCCCTCACTGTGACCCTCCTATCTGTCCCCCTCACTGTGAGCCTCCATCTGTCCCCTCACTGTGAACTCCCCACTGACTAATGCTCTGCTCCTCTTTCACTTCAAACAACAAAGAGCCAAGAAAATTTACAGCCCTCCAAGCCTGAGCGAACTCAAATCTACTGTCTAAACCTGTCAGCCCAATCCTAAGTATCAGTATCCCTCTGCTCCCCACCTTCTCATGCATCTGTCCAGTCACATCTTAAATGAATCTAATATGCCTGTCTCTAGTACCTCTGCTGGCCACGCGTTGCAGCCACCTACCACCCTCTGTGTAAAGTATTTGCCATGTGTATCCCCCTTAGACTTTTCACCTTTCACCTTGAAAGCGTGACCTCTCATTATTGAATCCTTCACCCTGGGAAAAAGCTGATCTTTATCTACCCTGTCTATATCCTTCATGATTTTGTAAACCTCAATCAGGTCCCCCCTCAATCTCCTTTTTTTCTAATCCTACCTTTCTGAACCACAGGGACAGACTCTGTGCCAAAGACCTGTGCCCCATTGCTTACCCCTGGTAAGTTGTCCCCTCCCCAGCGGTATCCAAAACAGTATGCTTGTTATTGAGGGAAATGGCCACAGGGGATCCCTGCACTGTCTGCCAGTTCCTTTTTCGCCCCCTGACTGCAATCCATCTACCTTTCCCCTGTACCTGAGGTGTGACTCCCTCCCTGTAACTCTTCTCAATTACTCTCTCAGCCTCCCGACTGATCCGAAGTTGCTCCAGCTCCAGTTCCCTAACACCATTTCCGAGGATATAAAGTTGCCAGGATCTTGCTGCAGAGCCACATGGAGTGATTCAGTATCTGAGGAGGGAAGAATGCTGCTGAACATTGTGTGAGTAATAGCGAACCCTCGGACTCATGACATTCAGCCTGAGAGAAAGTCAGTTATACAGTCACTAAAGATAGTTAGGGCTAGGACACAATCTTGAGGACCCCCTGCTGTGAGGCCCTGGAGCTTAGATGGCTGACCTCCACCAACCGCACCAATTACTGTGGGTCTGGAGTCACATGTAGCCCAGACAAGACAAGGACAGCCCTAATCCCTAAACGGCATTAGAGAACCAGATGGGTTTTAACAACAATTGACAAGGGTTTCGTGGTCAACATTAGAATTGTAATTCCACATGTTTATTAAATTGAAGTTCTGATATCTGTCATTGATAGGATTTGACCCGGGTCCACAATAAGAGTTGGGAAGTATCTGAATGTGAGCCAGTTCGATGGCTGGCCTCCTGGCTGATTTCAAATCCAACTTGACATTTCTGTCCCAATTAGGAAATAGAGGTTTAAGATTTATTATTTATCACTGAGCGTAACATTACTTTGTCTCTATTCGGACCCTTGAAAATGGGAACACAGACAGACTGAGTGAGGGCTGTCAACTAGATGAACTTGAATCCTATCTGAATGATTGTGAGATCACCCAATCTGATCCTAATTGAGATAGGTTCGTGACTTTGCTTAGTACGTTGTTTAAAGGAAATATAGATGAGTAAAGTAAATTGTTTTCCCACGCAAAGGAAAGTATCACGTAGAAAGGCGGAAACATTATTTACGTGTGTGATGTATATCTTGTCTGTGTGTGAGAGCGTGTGTGAGAGGGAGAGGGAGAGGCAGAGAGAGAGGGTGGGAGAAAGAGTGAGAGTCGGAGAGAGAGATCTAGAATCACAGAGATGTACAATAAAGAAACAGTCCCTTTGGTCCAACTCATCCAGGTATCACGTCCCATTTGCCAGCACTTAACCCCCACTTAAACCCTGATTGTTCATATACCCATCTGGATGCCTTTTAAATGTTGCACCACCCTCTGCATGAACAAGTTACCCCTGAGGTCCGTTTTAAATTTCTCCCTGTCCATGCCCCTCATGATCTTATAAACCTCTGTAAGGTCACCCCTCAGCCCCCGATGCTTCAGGGAAAACAGCCCCAGCCTATTCAGCCTCTCCCTACAGCTCAAGTCTTCCAACCTTGGCAACATCCTTGTAAATCTTTTTTGAAACCTTTCAAGTTTTACAACATCCTTCTGATAGGAGGGAAACCAGATTTGCATACAGTATTCCAAAAGTGGCCTAACCAATGTCCTGTACAGACGTAACATGACCGATCAACTACTATACTCAATGCACTGACCAATAAAGGGATGTATACCAAACACCTTCTTCACTCTCCTATCTACCTGCGACTTTTGAGGAACTATGAACCTGCGCTCCAAGGTCTCTTTGTTCAGCAACAAAACCAATTAGTGTATTACTCCTGCTCTGATTTGTCTTTCCAAAATGCAGCACCTCACATTTATCTAAATTAAACTCTATCTGCCACTCCTTGGCCATTGACCCATCTGAACAAGATCCTGTGTACTCTGAGTTAACCTCCAATTTTGGTGTCATCTGCAAACTTACAAACTATACCTGGTGTGTTCACATCCAAATCATTTATAGAAATGATGAAAAGCAATGGACCCAGCACTGATCCTTGTGGCACACCATTTTTCACAGGACTCCAGTCTGAAAAGCAACCCTCTATCACCAACCTCTGTCTTCTACCTTTGAGCCAGTTCTGTATCCAAATAGCTAGTTCTCGCTGTATTACATGGTATCTAACCTTGCTAACCAGTCCACCATGAAGACCCTTGTTGAATGCCTCACTGAAGTTCATGTAGATCACGGCCACTGCTCTGCCCTCATCAATCCTCTTCACACATGCAGGGCCATGCTGACTATCCCTAAACAGTCCTTATCTTTCCAAATACATGTAAACCCTGTCTCTCAGGATTCCCTCCATCAACTTTTCCACCAACAGTCACGCTCACTGGTCTATAGTTTCCTGGCTTTTCTTAAATAGTGGCACCACGTTAGCCAACATTCAGCCTTCCAGCACCCCACCTATGACTATCGATGATACAACTAAATCAGCAAGGGACCCAGCAATCACTTTACTTGCTTCTCACTGATTTCTAGGGTACACCTGATCAGGTCCTGGGGATTTATCTTCGAGGAAAAAGTGAGGTCTGCAGATGCTGGAGATCAGAGCTGAAAATGTGTTGCTGGAAAAGCGCAGCAGGTCAGGCAGCATCTAAGGAACAGGAAATTCGACGTTTCGTGCAGAAGGGCTTATGCCCAAAACGTCAAATTTCCTGTTCCTTGGATGCTGCCTGACCTGCTGCACTTTCCAGCAACACATTTTCAGCCCTGGGTATTTATCCACCTTTATGCATTTTGAGATGTCCACTGTAACAGGAACATTTTTTAAGATGTCGCCATTTCTTTCCCCACATTCTATATCTTAGATGACCTTCTCCACAGTAAACACTGATGCAAAATATTTGTTTAGTATCTCCTCATCTCCTGTGTTTCCACACATCGATTGGCTTGCTGATCTTTGAGGGGCACTGTTCTCTCCCCAGTTAATCTTTTATCCTTAATGTATTTATAGAACCTGTTTAGATTCTCCTTAACCCGATTTGCCAGTGCTATCTCATGTTCCATTTTTGCTCTCCTGATTTCTCTCTTTAGTGTACTCCTACTGCATTTATACTCTTCTCAGGATTCACTCGATCTCTGCTGTCTATACCTGATGTATGTTTCCGTCTTTTTCTTAACCAAAACCTCAATTTCTCTAGTCATTCGATAATCCCTGCACCTACCAGCCTTGCCTTTCACCTTAACAGGAACGTGCTGCCTCTGGACTGAGGTTATCTCATGTTTGAAGATTTCCCATTTTCCAGCCCTGTGTTGTTTTGAGTGTGAGTTTAGACTTTAGAGATACAAGCTCGATACAAACTCTGTCCTGTATGATACCATCATTCTATGATTTTGAGCTGAAGGGTCTGATTATTTTTGTCTTTGTTTTGAGAAAATGTGACCGAGTGGAAGTTCCAGCTGTTGGTGTGGTCGGTATCAGCTTCAGGTTCTGCATTAGAGTGCTCATTCACAGAGAGAATTTCCCAACTCAGTCGTGTAACTGAATGAACACAGAAAGCTGTGGGATAACAGTATGCAGTAGAATAGCTCTCAAGGAGCTCAACAACATGAGATATTGAACGACTGAATAACCTCAGCAGAATGATTGTCGTCACTGAAAAGAATATCTAAATATCTTTTGATATTGATGGGACTGATAGTGAGTGAAATATTGCAAGTATTGTTGCTTGAAGATAAATTGGAACTAACAGGATCAGATTAATCCAGTCTTCTGGGTATTCAAATACAGATGTAAATCTCAGTGCTATTATATCATCAAAATAAACCTACTGTTGTAACTTGTTTGTGCAAAATGATATTATAAAGTTTGACGATGCAATCATGGTTTCCCAGTGGAGATACCACACAATATAAAACAGAGTCTCTGGAACTGTGTCAGCTTCATCTCCGAGAGAATTCTCTGATTCTGACAGATTGCCAGCAGCAGGAAAGGAAAGGTTGTGTCACAAACAACGAAATGCATCTTCTAAGGGAAAGGATCGATAGAGTTTATGAGACTGTCCTTGCTGTCGTTGGTGTTCCTGGTAAGTGTTGGAACAACTTAACTTATGTAACTTCTGCACTGAATCATCCTTACTTCTATAGACAACTGATAAATTATTATATTTCCATTTAGCAAGGCAAATACTGATGCCAGTTAATAGTGTCCTTACTATAGTTTGTCAGTTAGAAGAATCCTCAGAAATGCGCAGCACTGTGTGTTTCCCCATACTGTGCAGAATGGGTTAACACTGAGGCCACAGTGTTTTGGAAGACCACCCCCTCTCTGTGGTAGTTCACAGCCTGCTATCGGTCAGATGGGATTTGTAACAACCCACCTTGCAGTGACACCTGGTGTTTCCCATTCCTTGATGGAAAGGGATTGTGTTGGTGGATCTTGTTCAGGCAGCTTGCTCCAAATGGAAGCCCAGATACAACAGGGAAATGAGTGGGTTCAGCAGGTCATTTGGGACTAGGAGACATTGATGGTTGCAGATAGGGCATAGTGCTGGAAAAGGTAGCATCCAAGGAGCAGGTAAAATCGACTGCTGCTGACCAAAAACACCTTGAGTATGTGACTGTGTTTCTGTGAGTAATCTGCTGCTCATGTTCTTCCCTATGTCCTTTAAAAGTTCAATGATTAATTTAGAGAGAGTTTGTTGATGTGGTTCAGATTCTTTAAATTTCATATAACATGGAACAGCAATTATCTTTGTGTCATTACTTACAGTTTGGGCTCAGGTGCAGAGAATGTTTGATTAATAACTTCAAATCTATTTTTTCCTTTCTCTTACAGTTAGTCTTGTGGTGATTATAATCTTAGCTCGGGGAAAATGTGGCCTTTCTACATGCAGCACTCGCTATCTTGTGGCCATGACAACGTCAGATCTACTGTTCATTGTTTTTTATATCACCCTTCACCGATTTCGACGTTATTATTATCCACTGTGCTTCCTGCAAATCACTCCTGTTTGTGCTGTTATATATGCCCTCAACCGCTTGAGCATTGATTGTTCTGCATGGTTCACCATTGCTTTTTCCTTTGATCGATTTGTTGCCATTTGTTTTCATGAGATGAAAACTAAGTATTGCACAGGGAAAACTGCAACAAAGGTTCTCGCAACAATCTGCATCTTCTTTTGTTTAAAGAACATTCCCAACTCCTTTGTGTATTACCCTGGAAAGATTATCAACAATGTTCCATGGTACTGTTATATCAGGCCTGGTTATTATAGTGACCCTCGGTGGGTAGGTTTTAGGTATTTTGAGACTTTTTTAACACCAATGTTCCCATTCACTTTTATTCTCTTTATCAACATTCTGACTGTCAGACACATCTTCGAGGCCATTAAGGTGCGGACGGAACTGAGAGGTCAGAGAAAAACAGAGAATGATCCAGAGGTAGAGAGCAGGAAGAATTCTGTGATTTTACTCTTTGCCATATCTGCCAGCTTCATACTTCTCTGGTTGTTGCATATTTTATATTTCTTTAATGCTGGTTATTCCTTGGATTCTGTTTCTTTTGGTCTGTTTGTTCAGATTGGATATATGCTGAGGAACTTAAGTTGCTGCACAAATGCACTTATTTATGTGGTGACACAGAAACATTTCAGAGACCAGTTAAAGTATGCCATGATATATCCAGTTAGAACAATAATTCAGTTGGTGAATCAATCCAAGTAACTGAGAGCCAAATTAGGTGCAGCAGATAACGGAACGAGGAGTCCATATGAGGAATGGACCGAAAGGAGAAGGAGGAGCAGCAACATGATAACCCTCCTTTCCTAATGGGCAAGGAATGACTCCATCTGAGGGGCAAAATGAAAGAGACTGGAGTTGTAAAGCCAGTGTAAAGTGCTGTTAGTAATCAGCAACAATTAGTAGGAAGTGGAACAACAAAAGGTGGGAAGGAAGATTCATGACCTATCCCACCTGCCAATCTTCCTTCCCACCTATCCACTCCACCCTCCTTTCCGACCTATCACCTTCACCCCCACCTCCATCAAACTGTTGCAATCTCAGCTACCTTCTTCCCACCCCACCCCTTCCCATTTATCTATCCACCCATCTATCCCAGCCTCATTCCTGATGAAGGGCTTTTGCCCAAAAGGTCGATTTTCCTACTCTTTGAATGCTGCCTGAGCTGCTGTGCTTTTCCAGCACCAGTTAATCTTGATTCTAATCTCCAGCATCTGCAGTATCCACTTTTGCCTGGATGAAACCATTTAGCTGCTGCATTCTCTCACACCTCACTCCCTCCCCCCTATAATCCCACTGAGATGACTCTGACTGTGCTCCATCCCTGGGAGAGGTATGTCCCGGGTAGAGAGATCTAGGACTTGGGCAGAGTGGGGGATGTGAGTGAGAGACCTGCGGATATTTCAAACAGGTTCTGGCAGTCATTGTCCCTTTCACCGTGTGCACTGAGCAGGGGGTGAGTATCAGTGTGTTTCTGTCTGTCTGTGTGCGAGACAATGTGGGGAGTGTTTGAATCTCAATCCTAGTTTTGATCCTTTAACCTCACCCCCTCCCTGAACCAGCCCCTCCTAAATCAAGCCCCTAGAGTAGAGTCTGTCCCAAATGGGAGAGAGGGAGTGTGAAAGACCATCAAGAGAGCTCGGGCCAGCTGAAATGGTGAATATCACCTCTCTACTCTTGTCATATCTTTCCTTATCACCTGTTTGTATTTGTCTGATTTTTCCTCTTTTCACTCTTTCTATCTCTCTCTTTGCCTCTATCTCTCACTCTCTGTCTGTCCCTCTCAACCTTTCTCTCTCACACTATCATTCTCTCTCTCTGTTACTGACAGTCTCTTCATTTGCATTTTTCTCTCCTGCCTCCACTTCCCACCTTTATCTATGTTCTTTCCCACTCCTTTGCTGTTTCTTCTTCTCTAGTTTTCTCTCTCTCTTTCCTTCTCTTCCTTTTCTTCCCTATTTCTGTTTTCAATCCTCAAACTGTACCCACCCACCCCCCCACTCCCACACACACTTCAATTTTGGACAACCATCCCCTCCATTGCAAATTTAGTCCCTGTCCACCTCCATGGCCCCTGTTCAGTTGCCTTCCCCGTGCAGCTTCATCTCCCCTGAACTGCCCGCCCCCCCCCCCCCCACCATAGTTCCTCCGCTATACACCCACTGCATATAAAAGCCCCTTGGTATCTCCATACCCTTCCCTCTGCAGTGCCCCAACCCCTGGGCTGGAGGACAAATTGAGTGTGTGCAGAGACAAACGTGTGCTTTGACTGCGTACCGTAATGTTATGGAGTCATAAAGTCATACAGCACAGAGACAGACCCTTCGGACCAACCAGGCCACACCGACCATGTTCCAAAACTAAACTATTCCCAACTGCCTGCACTTGGCCCATATCCCTCTAAACCTTTCCTATTCATGAACTTATCCAAATGTATTTTCAACATTGTAACTGTACCTGCATCCATCACTTCCTCTGGTACTCCATTCCACACATGAACTACTAAAAACATTGCCCCTCATGCCTTTTGAAATCTTTCTCTTCTCACCTTAAAAATATCCCCCCCAGGTTTGAACTCCCCCACCTGAAGGAAAAGACCCCTGATATTCCCTTATCTGTGCCACTCATGATTGTTTAAACATCAATAAGGTCACCCCTCACACTCCAATGCAACAGCCCATTTTTATATCTGAAACCCTTTGTTCCTGACAACATCTCGGTAAATCTTTACTGAACCCTCTCCAGTTTAATAATACCCTTCCTATAACAGGGTGATGAGAAATGCACACGTTAATCCAGAAGAGGCCTCATCACTGGAGTACAAGTTCAATATAATGTCAGAACTCCGATACTCAAAGGTCTGAGCAACGAAGGCAAGCAAGCTAATTACCTTCTTAACTACCCTGTCTAACTGGGATGCAAATTTCAAAGAAGTATGTCCCTGAACCCTGAGGTCTCTCTCTGCTCTCCCACACTACTCAGGGCCCTACCGTTAACTCCTGTTCTTGTTTGTATTACCACAATGCAATACCTCACATTTATCCAAGTTAACTCCATCTGCCATTCCTCAGCACATTGACCCAATTGATCAAGATCTCTTTGTAATCTTGGGTAAAATTCTTCACTGTCTGATTTACCATTTTAGTGTCATCCACAAACTTACTAAACAATCTTCCTATATTCTCATCCAAATCCTTTGTATAAATGACTAACAGAAGTGGAGCCAGTACCACTCCCTGTGGAACAGCGCTGGTCACAGGCTCCAGTCTAAAAACAATATTCCATCATCATCTGCTGTCTTCTACTGTAAAGCCAATTATGAATCCAATTGGCAAGCCCACCCTGAATCCCATGTGATCTAACTTTACTAATCTGTCTCCCCTGCAGAACTTTGTCAAAGGTTTTACTAAAGTCCAAGCAAACATCATCTAACATTATGTCCTCATCAATCATTTTGGTTACTTCTAAAAACAAACCCAATCAAGTGTGTGAGACATGATTCTCCTCACACTAAACTATACTGACTATTGCTAATCAATCCTTTCCTCTCCACCCTGTGTAAATCCTGCCTTTCAGAATCACCTCCAAGAATGTACCCATCACCAACGTCAGATCCGCAGGTCAATAGTTCCCAGGGTTCTCCTCATATCCCTTCTTAAACAATGACATATTAGCCACATTGCAGTCCTCCAGTTCTTTCCCCATGGTTTATAGATGATACAAATATTTCTGCTCGGTGCTGTACAATTTTCTCTATAACTTCCCACAACGTCCTGGGAAACACTTGATCAGGTTTATCTATCTTTATGTTTCTTAAGATCTCCAGCACTTCCTCTTCTGGACTGTGAACTGTTTCCAAAACATCAATATTTATATCCCTGATTTCTCCAGCCTCCATTTCTTTCCCAACAGTAAAAACTGATGTGAAATATTCATTCACATCTCTCCCATCTCTTGAGGTTCAACACAAAGGCAATCTCGTTGGTCTTTAACGAGTCATACTCTCTCTAGTTGCTCCCTCACAGTTAATGTATTTATAGAATTTCTTTGGATTATCTTTAACCTTATCTGCCAAGGCTATTTCCTCATTTCCTTCTCAAGAATGTCCCTACACACTTGATACTCTTCAAGACATTCTGTTGATCTCAATTGTCTCTCTTGTCGATGATTATTTTTATTTTTGACTGAACTTCAACATCTTTATTCATCCATTGTTCTCTAATCTTACCAGCCTTGCCTTTCACTCTAACAGGAAACAGAATGCGTCTGAACTCTTGTTATCACACTTTGGAAGGTACCCCATCCTTTTCCCTGTGATCATTCTGCTCCAATCAACTTTTGAAAGGTCTTTTTCATACCCTTTCATACCCATTTGCCTTACTCCAATTTAGAACTTTAACTTGTAGGGGAGACGTAACCTTTTACATAACTATTTTAAAATTACTGACATTACGATCACTGGTCCAAAAGTGTTCCCAGACAAACACTTCCCTTGCCCTGCCTTATTTCCCAAGAGAACGTCAAGTTTTGATCCGTCTCTCATAGGAACATTTATATATTGATAAAGAAAGTTTTCTTGCAATTGAACAAATTCTTTACATCAAAACATTTAACACCATGGCAGTCTGAGTCAATGTTTGGAAAATTAAAATCCCCTACTATTACAACCTTATTATTCGAACAGAGCTCTCTACATATTTGTTTCTCAATTGCCTTCTGACTATTGGAGAGCTGATTATACAATCCCATCAAGGTGATTATCACTTTCTTATTGCTAATTTCAACCCATATATTTTCACAAAATGATCCCTCAGAAATATCTTTTCTAATTACAGGAGTAATATTTTCCTTAATCAAAAATGCCAGTCCTTCTCCCACCTTGACTCTTTCTGTCCTTTCTATACCATCCAAAACCCAGAACACTGAGCTGCCAGTCTTTTCCATTCCTCAGCCATGTTTCTGTAATAGCAATGACATCCCAGGCCCATGTTTCCTTACATGCCCTGAGGTCATCAGCCTTATCCATGAGACCTCTTGCATTGAAATAAATGCAGTTTAAGTGTTCAGTGTTCCTTTGTTCTCTGACTTGTTCTTGTTTGTCTTTTTGAAATATCTTGCTGTTTTCTGATTCAGAATCATTGTCATCTTTCTTTCTATTTTCACTGTTATTTAGAAAGCCCCGCCCCACCCCTCTCAAATCTTACAATCTCCCGAAATAGAACAAGCAAATCTCCCCACCAGGATATTGGTCCAGTTCAGGTGAAACCCATCCTTTTAAACAGGTCTTTTCTGTCCCAGAAGAGATCCCAATGCTCCAAGAAAGTGACTCCCTGCACATTGCTGCACCTCGTCAACCATTGATTTATCTGGCCTGTCCTTTCATTCCTTCCCTCATAAGAACTTGGCACCAGAAGTAAACCAGAGATTATTACTTTTCATATTCTGTTTATTAACCTTCTACCTAACCACTTTAACTCATACTGTAAAGCTTTAACCCTTTCCCTGACCATGTCATACCTATCAATGTGTACAATAATTTCCAGCTTCTCACTCTCCCCTTTGACAATCTGCTTCAAACATTTTGAGATGTCCTTCACCCTGGCACCAGAAAAGCAACGTACTCTCCTCGATTCACACTCACTACCGCAGAATCTCCTGTCTGTGCCCCTGGCAGGAAAGTTCCCAAAAAATATTAATCTTTTAAATCTTGACAAACCTATTTAACATAACATTCATTGTTAGTGCCCAAGATCTGATGACTATTTCTAATTTTCTCATTCAACAATACCCAAATGGAATATCTGTCTGAGAGAGGAATAGCCACAGGAGATTTCTAAACCACCTTCAAACCCTCCCTGATGGACAGTTATCGATCTGAATGATCTTGCTGTGTAATCACTTCACTAATCCCTTAGTCATTGCACTCAATATCTCTTGCAGGCCATTAGTAACATTAATCCAAAAAAGAAGAAGCTCTCATGAGCACCTTAAATATTAAATTAAACTATCTTTCCTTACCCACAGATTTAATATGAAACATGCAAAGAAAAATTAAAAACATAAATATTAAAAAGAAATCGAACACTTAACTGAACAAATGAAAAAGCAAATTCCTCCTCAAATAATCCAACATTCAGCTTTCACTGTCCAGATACAAAAACCTCTCCCAATGTAAGCCTCTCCACAAGCTCCGTGAATAAACAATCTGTCCTTCATCAAGTACATTTTTAACTCATAGAACATAGAACATAGAACATAGAAGGATACAGCGCAGTACAGGCCCTTCGGCCCTCGATGTTGCGCCGACCGAATCCTACCTAACCTATACTAGCCCAATAACTTCCAAATGCCTATCCAATGCCCGCTTAAATGACCATAAAGAAGGAGAGTTCACCACTGATACGGGCAGGGCATTCCATGAACTCACAACCCGCTGTGTGAAGAATCTACCCCTAACATCTGTCCTATACCTACCACCCCTTAATTTAAAGCTATGTCCCCTAGTAACACCTGACTCGATTCCTTTCTCAAAATTCATCCACCACTGACAACAGGTTCACCGGTGTATAGTTGCCTGGCTTTTCCTTATCCCCTTTCTGAAATAATGGCATCATATTAGGAAGAGACCTTTATCCTTTCTCCATCCCGGACCTCTCCATCTCATTTCCAGTGAGAGACTCAATATGGACATCTATTTCAAACCCACAGACTCCCACAGTTACTTGGACTACACCTCCTCCCACCCCCATTCCTGTAAAAACACCTTCCATTATCCCCAACTCCTCCACCTTGGCTGTATCTGCTCCCAGGAGAATCAATTCCACCATTGAACATCCCAGATGGCCTCCTTATCCAAGGACCACAGTTCCCCCTCCCAGGTGATTGATTGATACCCTCCAGTGCATCTCCTCCACTTCCCAAACTTCCGCCCTTGAACCCCACCTCTCCAATTGCAACAAGGAGAGAACACCCCTGGTCCTCACCTTCTACTCCACCATCCTCCGGATACAACACATCAGCCTCTGCCATTACTACCACCTACAAACAGACCCCACTACCAGGGATATATTTCCCTCCCCATACCTTTTCTACATTCTGCAAAGATCATTCCCTCTGCAACTCCCTTGGCAGGTCCACACCCCACACCAAACCACCCTCCCCTCCCAGCACCTTCCCTTGCCACTGCAAGAAGTGCAAAACCTGTGCCCACACCTCCCCCCTCACCTCCATCCAAAGCCCCAAAGGATCCTTCCAAATCCAGCCGAGATTTATCTGTACTTCCACACACATATCCACTGTGTCCGTTGCTCTCGGTGTGGCCTCCTCTACGTTAGGGAGACAGCTCGCCTGCTTGCAGAATGTTGCAGAGAACGTCTCTGGGACATACACACTAAAAAACTCTACCACTCTGTGGCTGAACACTTTAACTCCCCCTCCCACTCTGCCAAGGACATTCAAGTCCTGGGCTTCTTCTGCCTTCAAACTCGAGCCACCCAATGCCTGGAGGAAGAATGCCTTATCTTCCACCTTGAGACCCACCTACATGGGATCAATGTAGATTTCACCAGATTCTTCATTTCACCTCCCCCACCTTATCCCAGATAATCTCCAACAACAGAGAATCAAACCATCATCCTTTGATATTCAATGGGGTTGCCATTACTGAATCCTCTCCTGTCAACATCTTGGAGTTACCATTGACCAGAAATTGAATTGTATGAGCAATATAAATACAGTGACAACTGCAGTGAATAACTTAGACAGGATTGTGGTGGAATACTCCCCACAGGCCTGGATGGGGGCAGCTCCAACAGTATTTCAGAAGCTTGGCACCAGCCGGGATAAAAGACCCCACTTGATTGCCACGACATCCACAAACATCCATGTTATTTTCACCACTGACCCACAGGAGCAGCAATGTGCACCATCGACAAGGTGCCCTGCAGAAATCCACAGAAGCTCCTTAGACAGCACTTTCCAAACCCACAGAACGTTCTCAACAACCACTAGGGACGGGCAATAATTGCCGGCCCAACCAGCGATGCCCAGGAATGGATTAGAATTCATTTAAAATGTTACCCAATCACAACCAATGGGGGGCACTGGGTTTTAGGTTTTGTGAGTGTAAGCTGGTTGGGTCCAGGCAGTAGCCTGTTTGTTGCGAAGACCTGAAGAGAGATGCTGTTTGGAACAATCTGTCAGTCTCTCAGAGGCATGGCCTACATACATAGCATCACACAGACACTGACCTTCATATACCAGATTACTCACACGGGAGAGAGGTGGAGGCAATTTAAAATGTATTTGTATCTGGACTGAAGAATATTTGGAAACACAGTTAAAATATTGTCATGAAAATAATTTGGTAAGGAAGTTAGTATCCACATGAGATATTTTCAAAGAGCTTGAACTTTATAATTATTCGATTTTGGGTGGAATATCCAGGCACGTTTGTACACTTTGTTTTCAACAGATTTCAGTTTGAAAATTGAACCAAGCAAATGGGTGGACCTGCGTGTATTGAACAATCAAAGTGGACACGGTTAGTATTGAAGAACAATCATTGGACACGAAAGGTTATCTCTGGTTTCTCTTCACAGATGCTGCTGAGCTTTTCCAGCAAGTTTTGCTTTTGTTTCTGATTTAAAGCATCTGCAGTTTTTCTTTGGATATGGTCAAAAGATTTATGACCAATAATTAGACTTTGCTGTTAATGGTCAGGACAATCTGGAAATCATTGACATTCTGGCTCAAGTCACACACACAAGGATGTTAGCTGGGATTATGCCAGACAATATCGAATCACAGTTCTGTTTGGACACTGAAGTTGTAGAGCTGACTGGATATGGTTAATGAGGGATTCAGTGTAATATCCTATGTGCTGCAGTATTCCATTAACTTTGTAACACCTTCATTGAGGATGCAGAATTCCGGGGGGCAGAATTACAGGGTGCCTTTCATGGTCAGTGCATTGAGTGTAGGAGTGTGGCTGTACATGACATTGGTTAGGCCACTTTTGAAATACTATATTGGAAACTGGGCTCCCTGCTATAGGAAAGATATTGCTCAACTTAAACGTTGCAGAAAAGATTTATCAGGATATCAGTGGGGATCGAGGGTTTGAGCTATCGAAGGCTGAGGGGTGATCTCTTCGAGGTTTGTTAAATCATGAAGGGCATGGATAGGGTGAATAGCCAAGGTCTTTTCTCCAGGGAAGAGGAGTTCAAAAGTAGAGCACATAGATTTAAGTTGAGATGGGAAATTTTAAGCGGGACTGAAAGGGCAACTTTTCTTGCACAGAGGTTGTTGCATGCATTGAATGAGCTGTCAGAGGAAGTGGTGGAGGCTGGCACAATTGCAGCATTTGAAAAGCATCTGGATGAGTATATGAATAGGAAGGACTTAGAGGGATAGGGACCAAATGCTGGCAAAAGGGACGAAATCTGTTCAGGGTGAATGGGGTTGAATGGAATGGTCTGCTTCTGTGCTGTACAAGTCTATGACAATTTTAACTCTTAAGTCATCAGCACAGAGAAAACTGTGAGAAATGGTCATTGGCAGATCATTTGTTTAAATGCTGAACAGTGATTAGATCTACCCTTAGCTGAGTTTTTTTGAAGAAGTAACAGAGGATTGATGAGGACAGAGCAGTAGATGTGATCTATATGGACTTCAGTAAGGGATTTGACAAGGTTCCCCATGGGAGACTGGTAAGCAAAGTTAGATCTCATGAAATACAGGGAGAACTAGCCATGTGGATATAGAACTGACTCAAAGGTAGGAGTCAGAGGATGGTGGTGGAGGGTTGTTTTACAGACTGGAGGCCTGTGACCAGTGGTGTGGCACAAGGATCGGTGCTGGGCCCTCTACTTTTCAAGATTTATATAAATGATTTGGATGTGAGCAAAAGGGCTAGAGTTAGTAAGTTTGCAGATGACACCAAAATTGGAGCTGTAGTGGACAGCGAAGACGGTTACCTCAGATTACAACAGGATCTTGACCAGATGGGCCAATGGGCTGAGAAGTGGCAGATGGAGTTTAATTCAGACAAATGTGAGGTGCTGCATTTTGGGAAAGCAAATATTAGCAGGACTTAAACACTTTAGGATAATGTCCTAGGGACTGTTGCTGAACAAAGAGACCTTGGAGTGCAGGTTCATAGCTCCTTGAAAGTGGAGCTGCAGGTAGATAGGATAGTGAAGAAGGTAATAATAATAAATAGTCATTTTTGTTAAGATTAGATTAAATTCCCTACAGGGAACAGGCCCTTCGGCCCAACAAGTCCACACAGACCCTCCGAAAAGGAACCCACCCAGACCCATTTCCCTCACACCAATGCACCTAACACCATGGACAATTTAACTTGACCCACACATCTTTGGAATGTGGGAGGAAACCCACACAGATACGTGGAGAATGCGCAAACTCCACACAGACAGTTGGCCAAGGCTGGAATCGAACCTGGGACTCTGGCGCTGTGAGGCAGCAGTGCTAACCACTGGTGTTTGGCATGCCTTTTTTTATTGGTCAGAGTATTGGTCAGGAATTGATAGGTCATGTTATGGCTGTACAGGACATTGGTTAGGCCACTGTTGGAATATTGTGTGCAATTCTGGTCTCCTTTCTATCAGAAAGATATGAAACTTGAAAGGGTTCAGAAAAGATTTACAAGGATGTTGCCAGGGTTGGAGGACTTGAGCTACAGGGAGAGGCTGAACAGGCTGGGGGTGTTTTCCCTGGACCATCGGAGGCTGAGTGGTGACCTTACAGAGGTTTACAAAATTGTGAGGGGCATGGATAGGGTAAATAGACAAAGTCTTTTCTCTGGGGTAGGGGAGTCTAGAACTAGAGGGCATAGGTTTAGGGTGAGAGGGAAAAGATATAAAAGAGACCTAAGGGGCAACATTTTCACACAGAGGGTGGCTCGTGTATGGAATGAGCTGCAAGAGAAATAGCGGAGACCAGTACAGCGGAATACAGGCCCTTCGGCCCTTGATGTTATGCTGACCTGTGGAACCAACCTGAAGCCTGTCTATCCTGCATTATTCCATTTTTATCCACATGTTTATCTAATGATCATTTAAATGCTCTTAAAGTTGACGCGTCTACGACTGTTGCAGGCAGAGCATTCCATGCCCTTACTACTCTCTGCATAAAGAAACTACCTCAGACATCTGTCCTCCATCTATCACCCTCACTTTAAAACTCTGTCCCTTTGTGCCAGCCATCTCCATCTGAGGAAAAGGGCTCTCACTGTCCACCCTATCTAATCCTCTGATCATCTTGTATGTTTCTATGAAGTCACCTCTCAACTTTCTTCTCTCTAACAAAAACAGCCTCAAGTTCCTCAGCCTTCCCTCATTAGACCTTCCCTCCATACCATGCAACATCCTGAAAATTCTCCTCTGCACCCTTTCCAATGCTTCCACATCCTTCCTATAATATGGTGGCCAGAACTGTACCACACTCCAAGTGCGGCTGCACCAGTGTTTTGTACAGCTGCAACATGACCTCATAGCTCCAAAGTTCAGTCCCTCTTCTAATACAGTAATAACTGTACACGTTCTTAACAACTCTATCAGCCTGAGTCGCAACTTTCTGGGATCAATGTGCATAGACACGGTGGCATGGTGGCACAGTGGTTAGCACTGCTGCCTCACAGCGCCAGAGACCCGGGTTCAATTTCCGCCTCAGGCGACTGTCTGTGTGGAGTTTGCACATTCCCCCTGTGTCTGCGTGGGTTTCCTCCGGGTGCTCTGGTTTCCGCCAACAGTCCAAAGATGTGCAGTTTAGGGGAATTGGCCACGCTAAATTGCCCGTAGTGTGGGGTGAATATCGGGGAATGGGTCTGGGTGGGTTGCACTTTGGCAGGTCAGTGTGGACTTGTTGGGCCCAAGGGCCTGTTTCCACACTGTAAGTAATCAAAGACACTGAGACCTCTCTACTCACCACACTACCAAGAATCTTGCCATTAACCCAATACTCCGTATTCCTGTTCCTCCTTCCAAAGTGAATCACCTCACATTTTTCCACATTAAACTCTATTTTCCATCTCTCAGCCCAGCTCTGCAACTCATCTATCTCCCTCTGTAACCTGCAGAATCTTTCCACACTACCCACAACTCCACTGACCTGCGTGTCATCTGCAAATTTAACAAACACATCCTTCTATATCCTTATCCATGTCATTTATAAAAATGACAAACAGCAGTAAACCCAAAACAGGTCCTTGTGCTACACCACTAGTAACTCCCCGATAAACATTTGCCATCATCCACCACCCTCTGTCTTCTTACAGCTCACCAATTTCTGATGCAGAAAGCTAAATCACCCTCAATCCCATGTCTCTGTATTTTATGCAATAACATACCGTGGAGAACCTTATCAAATACCTGACTGAAATCCACATACACCACATCAACCACCTTACCCTCATTCACCTGTTTTTTCATCTTCTCAAAGCACTCAATAAGGTTTGTGATGCACGACCTACCCTTCACAAAACCATGTTGACTATTCCCTAATCAACTTTGTCCTTTCTGGATGATTATAAATCCTAACTCTTATCACCTTTTCCAACACTTTATCCACAATCAAAGTAAGGCTCACTGGTCTATAATTACCAGGGTTGTCTCTACTCCCCTTCTGGAACAAGGGGACATTTACTATCCTCCAGTCTTCTGGCACTATTCCTGAACACAATGACAACATAAAAGTCAAAGCCAAAGGCACTGCGATCTCCTCACTGGCTTTCCAGAGAGTGCTAGGATAAATCCCATCTGACCCAGGGGACATATCTATTTTCACACTTACCAGCATTGCTAACATTTCCTCCTTATGAACCTCAATCCCATCAAGTCTAATAGTTTGTACCTCAGTATTCTCCTCAACAACATGGCCTTTTTCCAGTATGAATACTGATGAAAAATATTCATTTAGTGCCTCTCCTATCTCCTCAGACTTCACACATATCTTCCCATTAATGTCCTTGACTGGTCCTAATCTTACTGCAGTCATTCTTCTTTTCCTGATATCCCGATAGAAAGCTTTAACATTTTGCTTGATCCAACCTGCCAAAGATTACTCATGTCCCCTCCTGGCTCTTCTTAGCTCTCTCTTTTGGTCCTTCCTGGCTAACTTGTAACTCTCAAGCACCTTAACTGAGCCTTCACGTTCCATCTTTGCACAAGCCTCCTTCTTCCTCTTGACAACAGATACAAGTTCTTTAGTAAATCACAGTTCCCTCGCGCAATCTCTTCCTCCCTGCCTGACAGGTACATACTTATCAAGGACACGCAGTAGCTGTTCCTTGAACAAGCTCCACATTTCAATTGTGTTCATCCTCTGCAGTTTCCTTCCCATCCTATGCATTCTAAATCTTGCCGAATCACATCATAATTGCTTTTCCCTCAACTATATCTCTTTCCCTGTGATATATCCCTGTCCCTTTCCATCAGTAAAGTAAACATAACCTAATTGTGGTCACTATCACCAAAGTGCTCACCTACCTCCAAATCAAAACCTGGACGGGTTCATTATCCAGTACCAAATCCAATGTGGCCTCACCCCTTGTTGGCCTGTCTATATACTGTGTCAGGAAACGCTCCTGCACACATTGGACAAAAACTGACCCATCTAAAGTACTCAAACTACAGTGTTTCCAGTCAATATTTGGAAAGTTAAAGGCCCCCATAACAACGACCTTGTTACTTTCTCTCCTATCCAGAATCATCTTTGCAATCCTTTCCTATACATCTCTGGAACTTTTTGGAAGCTTATGGAAAATTGCCAACAGGGTGATCCATCCTTTCCTGTTTCTAACCTCAGCCCATTCTACCTCAGTACACAAGTCCTCATCAAATGTCCTTTCTGCCACCATAATACTGTCCTTGACTAACATAGCCACGCCTCTCCCTCTTTTACCACCTTCCCTGTTCTTACTGAAACATCTAAACCCCGGAACCTGCAACAATTCCTGTCCCTGTTCCGTCCATGTCTCTGAAATTGCCAAAACATCGAAGTCCCAGATCCCAACCCATGCTGCAAGGTCACCCACCTTATTCCGGATGCTCCTGACGTTGAAGTGGACACATTTGAAACCACCTTCCTTCCTGCCGATGCATTCCTGCCACCTTGAAACCTTATTTCTGATCTCACTATTCTCGCCCTCCTTGGCACTGGAGCTACAATTCAGGTTCCCATCCCCCTGCTGAATTAGGTTAGACCCTCCTGAAGAGCATTAGCAAACCTCCTCCCCAGGACAGTGTACCCCTGTGGTTTAGGTGTAGACCATCCTGTTTGTACAGGCCCCACCTACCCCAGAATAAGCCCCAATTATCCAGGTATCTAAATCCCTCCCTCCTGAACCATCCCTGTAGCCACATGTTCAACTCTTCTCTATTCTTTGTGAGCATGTGGCATGGGTAACAAACTGGAGATGACATCTCTGTTTGTTTGAGCACTAAGCTTCAACCTAACTCCCTGAATTTCAGCCTTAAATCCCCATCCCTTTTCCTACCTATGTCGTTGGTGCCTATGCGGACCATGACTTGGGGCTGCTCTCCATCCCCCTCAAGGCTCCCGAAAACACGATCCGAGACATCATGGTCCCTGGCACCTAGGAGGCAACTAAATCAAACATGATTCTCTCTTGTTTCCACAGAACCTCCTATCTGTTACCCCAACCTGTTGAGTTCCCAATGACTAATTCTCTGCTTCTCTTCCCCCTTCCTTTCTGAGCAACAGGGACAGACTCGGCACAAGAGACCTGTACCCCATGGCTTACCCCTGGTAAGCCATCCCTTCCAACAGTATCTAAATCAGTATGTTGTTAATGAGGGGAATGGCCACAGGGGATCCCTGCACTATCTGCCAGTTCCCTTTCCGCCCCCGACTGTAACCCATCTACCTTTCCCCTGTACCTGAGGTGTGACTCCCTCCCTGTAACTCTTCTCAATTACTTCCTCAGCCTCCCGAATGATCTTAAACTCATCCAGCTCCAGCTCCAGTTCTCTACTGCCGTTTCCAAGAATATGAAGTTGCCGGGATCTTCCTGCAGAGCCACATGGAGTGCTTCAGTATCTGAGGAGGGAAGAATGCTGCTGAACATTGTGTGAGTATTAGCGAACCCTCGGACTCATGACATTCTGCCTGAGAGAAGGTCAGTTATACAGTCACTAAAGATAGTTAGGGCTAGGACACAATCCTGAGGACCTCCTGCTGTGAGGGCCTGGAGCTTAGATGGCTGACCTCCACCAACCGCACCAATTGCTGTGGGTCTGGAGTCACATGTAGCCCAGACAAGACAAGGACAGCCCTAATCCCTGAAGGGTATTAGAGAACCAGATGGGTTTTAACAACAATTGACAAGGGCTTCGTGGCCACCATGACAGTCGTAATTCCACATGTTTATTAAATTGAAGTTCTGACATCTGTCATTGATAGGATTTGACCCGGGTCCACGATAAGAGTTGGGAAGTATCTGAATATGAGCCAGTTCAATGGCTGGCCTCCTGGCTGATTTAGAATCCAACTTGATATTTCTGCCCCAATTATGAAATAAAAGTTTAAGTTTTATTATTTATCATTGAGTGTCATATTAATTTGTCTGTATTTGGTCCCTTGAAAATGGGAACACAGACAGACTGAGTGAGGGCTGTCAACTTCATGAACTTAAATCCTATCTGAATGATTGTGAGATCACCCAATCTGATCCTGATTGAGTTCAATTCGTGACTTTGCTTAGTACATTGTTTAAAGGAAATATAGATGAGCAGAGTAAATGTTTTCCCACGCAAAGGAAAGTATCACATAGAAATACATGTGAGTGATGTATACCTTGTCTGTGTGTAAGTGTGTGTGTGAGAGGGAGAGAGAGAGAGAGAGAGAGCGAGAGGGAGAGAAACAGATGGAGAGTTAGAGAGAGAGATCGAGAATCATAGAGATGTACAACACAGAAACCGTCCCTTTGGTCCAACTCATATAGGTATCCTCAGTTAATCACATCCCATTTGCCAGCACTTGGCCCCCACTAAACCCTTATTGTTTGTATACCTTTCTGGATACCTTTTAAATGTTGCAATTGTAACAGCCATCACCACTTCCTCTGTTAGCTCATTCCATACTTGCACCACTCTCTGCATGAACAAGTTGCCCCTTAGGTCTCTTTTAAATTTCTCCCCGGAGCCTAAGTAAAGTCCTTGTCTATTTATCCTATCCATGCCCCTCATGATTTAATAAACCTCGATAATGTCTCCCCTCAGCCTCCAACACTCAGGGAAAACAGCCCCAGCCTGTTCAGCCTCTCCCTACAGCTCAAATCTTCGAACCATGGCAACATGCTTGTAAATCTTTTCTGAACCCTTTCAAGTTTCACAACATCCTTCTGATAGGAGGGTGACCAGATTTGCACTCAGTATTCCGAAGGTGGCCTAAACAATGTCCTGTACAGATGTAACATGACCTATCAACTATTACAGTCAATGCACTGACCAATAAAGGAAAATTTACCAAATGCCTTTTTCACTATCCAACCTGCCTGTGACTCGACTTTCAAGAAACTATGAACCTGTACTCCAAGGTCTCTTTGTTCAGCAACAAAACCCCAAAACATTACCCCATGAATGTCTAAGTCCTGCTCTGATTTGTCTTTCCAGAATGGGTTTACACTGAGGTCACATTGATGGCCCTGGCTGGTCTAGAAAGTGTTTCGGAAGACCATCCTCTCTCTGTGGTAGTTCACAGCCTGCTATCGGTCAGATGGATTTGTAACAACCCACCTCGCAGTGACACCTGGTGTTTCCCATTACTTGAAGGAAAGGGATTGTGTTGGTGGATCTTGTTCAGGCAGCTCACTCCAAATGGGAGCCCAGATACAACAGGGCAATGGGTGTGTTCAGCAGGTCACTAAGAATATAGAACATAGAACATAGAACATAGAAGGATACAGCGCAGTACAGGCCCTTCGGCCCTCGATGTTGCGCCGACCGAATCCTACCTAACCTATACTAGCCCAATAACTTCCAAATGCCTATCCAATGCCCGCTTAAATGACCATAAAGAAGGAGAGTTCACCACTGATACGGGCAGGGCATTCCATGAACTCACAACCCGCTGTGTGAAGAATCTACCCCTAACATCTGTCCTATACCTACCACCCCTTAATTTAAAGCTATGTCCCCTAGTAACACCTGACTCCATTAGCGGTAAAAGGTTCTTAGTATCTACCCTATCTAAACCCCTAATCATCTTATACACTTCTATCAGATCTCCCCTAAACCTTCTCTTCTCCAATGAGAACAGCCCCAAGTGCCTCAGCCTTTCCTCATAAGATTTTCCTACCATTCCAGGCAACATCCTGGTAAACCTCCTCTGCACTCGTTCTAAAGCTTCCACATCCTTCCTATAGTATGGCGACCAAAACTGCACACAATACTCCAGATGAGGCCTCACCAGAGTCTTATACAACTGCAACATGACCTCAGGACTCCGGAACTCAATTCCTCTGCCAATAAAGCCCAGTACACCATATGCCTTCCTCACAGCACTATTTACCTGGGTGGCAACTTTCAGAGATCTGTGTACATGGACACCAAGATCCCTCTGCTCATCCACACTACCAAGTAGCCTACCATTAGCCCAGTAATCCATCATCTTGTTATTCCTACCAAAGTGAACGACTTCGCACTTAGCTACATTGAATTCCATTTGCCACATTTCCGCCCAGCTCTGCAACTTATCTATATCCCGCTGTAACCTACCACTTCCTTCCTCACTATCCACAACTCCACCGACTTTTGTGTCATCCGCAAACTTGCTTACCCAGCTTTCAAGTCCTTCCTCTAGATCATTTATAAAGATAACAAAAAGCAATGGTCCCAAAACAGATCCTTGTGGTACACCGCTAGTAACTGCGCTCCAAGATGAACATAATCCATCAACTACTACCCTCTGTCTCCTTCCAGCCAGCCAATTCCTAATCCAAACCTCTAATGTATCCTCAATGCCATACCTCCGAAGTTTTAGCATTAGCCTACCATGGGGAACCTTATCGAACGCCTTACTAAAATCCATATACACAACATCTACTGCTTTATCCTCATCCACTTCCTTAGTCACCTTCTCAAAGAACTCAATAAGGTTTGTGAGGCACGACCTGCCCTTCACAAAACCATGCTGGCTATCCCTGATCACGTTATTCCTACCCAGATGTTCATAAATCTTATCCCTTACCATTCTCTCTAAGACTTTGCCCACCACTGAAGTCAGACTCACTGGCCTATAGTTACTAGGGCTATCCCTACTCCCTTTCTTGAACAATGGGACCACATTCGCCATCCTCCAGTCCTCTGGTACTATTCCCGTTGACAACGACGACATAAAAATCCAGGCCAATGGCTCTGCTATCTCCTCCCTAGCTTCCCATAGGATCCTGGGGTAAATGCCATCAGGCCCAGGAGACTTATCTATATTCATCCTTTCCAATATTCCCAAAACCTCTTCCCTGCATATTTCCAGGGCATCCATTCTAATTATTTGTGATTCCATATTCACATCAGCAACAGTGTCCTGTTCCTGAGTGAATACTGATGAAAAGTACTGATTTAATGTCTCTCCAATCTCCTCCGCCTCCACACACAACTTCCCACTACTATCCTTGACTGGACCGATACCTACCCTAGTCATCCTTTTATTCTTGACATACCTATAGAAAGCCTTTGGGTTTTCCCTAATCCTACCAGCTAAAGACTTTTCATGTCCCCTTCTCGCTTCTCTTAGCTCCCTCTTTAGCTCCTTCCTGGCTACCTTATAACTCTCAATCGCCCCTACTGAACCTTCACGCCTCATCTTTACATATGCCGCCTTCTTCCCTTTCACAAGGGACTCCAATTCCTTACTAAACCACGGCTGCCTCACAAGGCCCTTTACACCATGCCTGACTGGTACATACCTATCGAGGACACGCAGTAGCTGCTCCTTGAACAATCCCCACATCTCATTAGTGTTCTTCTCTTGAAGCCTGTTTTTCCAATCCACACATCCTAAGTCATGCCTCACTGCATCATAATTGCCCTGCCTCCAGCTATAGCTCTTGCCCTGCGGCGCACGATTATCCCTCTCCATCACTAAAGTAAAAGTCACCGAGTTGTGGTCACTGTCCCCGAAGTGCTCACCTACCTCCAAGTCTAACACCTGGCCTGGTTCATTACCTAGAACCAAATCCAATATAGCCTCCCCTCTTGTTGTGGAGAATGTGGAGACAATGGGGACTGCAGACAGAGCGTGGTGCTGGAAAAGGCACAGCAGGTCAGGCAGCATTTCAGGAGGAAGGGAGTCAAGGTTTCAAGCAGGACTCTTCTTCAGGACAGTTACAGTGACCAATAGATGGATTCAGATTTTATTTGTCTGAGGGCTGTGCTGCACCACCGTGGATGGAGGGGTGGTTTGGGGGGGGGGGGCGGGGGGGTAGGGGGGATAGAAGGGAGCTCCTGCCCGAAACGTCGACTGTCTTGCTCGTGGGATGCTGTCAGACCTGCTGTATCTTTTCCAGTGCCATGCTTTATCAGGTCAGGTCATTAGGGGGATAAGTAATGGTCAGCATGGATGACATTAACCATCTTGTGTGTGGATGTTTGGGGGCATAGTATTTGTGAGGACAGATCACTGGGAGGGATGTTGAGCACAGGGGTCCAAATATGACGTGTATTGTTGAATTATTGAATTGTCAGAAAGACGTGTGCAATGTGCCATTTGTAAAATGATGCAGCGTGCCATGGTGCAGTGTCTCTTTGGACAAGCACTGAGATCTGGAATATCGTGGCAGCAGCTTGTCAAAAAAGGATAAAACATTTTGTCCAACAGGATGTTTCCCAAGTTGCTGTTATCCCTTGATGTTCCCCAAACAATAATGGTCTGCATGAAAGTGCTTTTATTTGGGATTATTATTTTGTCTTTGGCTATCAATTTCGATCAATATTCATTAGGCTGCAACGCCAAGCTGTGGTACAATTCGAGTGATCTCCATGGAGAATGCTGGGTAAACTGTGGGCTTGTCTTGCCCCAGCGTGCACTCCCAATCTGGGGGAGGGAATCTCCATTCACAAGGAGAGAGATGAGAAGAGGAGCTTGGGAGCGTGAGCCTGGATATCAGGCAGCAAGCTTTGCTTCAACCCAGATAAAACGTCTGCTTTCTAAACCAGAGCGTTACCATGACCAGTGTTGTGGGGATTGATAATTTAATTGTGTGAGGGCTGTGCTGTTCCATCTTGGACAGGTAGAAGGAGTCGTATCAAATGTTGAAGTTTTTCTGATTGAGGTGGATGTCCAACCTGGGACATGATGATGGATCCACTGCTGAATACCTTCATAAGAAAGGGACTCAATGCCCTATCATTTGCTCATCCATATTGTAGCATCCATCCCTTCCTGGATACTGTGGGATGATTCAATGCCCTGTACTGTAGGTCATACAGTGTGGGGAAAGAAGTCTGGTGGCAAATTGAACTGTGGAGACTCCAAAACCAAATACAGAAATTTTGCGATCAATGTCCATATTAGGTGTGTCCCATTCCTTGTTTTCCTGATCCCAGGTGTCTTTGTGTGGGTGCTGTGGGCTTATGGGTAATGCCAGCCAGTCCGAGTAACCTGGAAAGCAGGTAAAATCGACAGCTGCTGAACCAAAACCACCTTGGGTATATGACCATGTTTCTGTGAGTAATCGGCTGCTCATGTTCTACCCTATATCCTTTAAAAGTGCAAATGATTCATTTAGAGAGAGTTTGCTGATGTGGTTCAGATTCTTTAAACTTCATATGACATGGAACAACCATTATCTTTGTGTCATTACCTAGAGTCTGGGCTCAGGCACAGAGAATGTTTGAGTAATAACTTCAAGTCTCTTTTTTTCCTTTCTCTTACAGTAAGTGTAGCAATGATTACAATCTTAGCTCGGGGCAAATGTGGCCTTTCTCCATGCAGCACTCGCTATCTGGTGGCCATGACAGTGTCAGGTCTACTGTTCATCGTTTTTTTTCATCTCATCCTTCACCAGTTTCAACGTTATTATTATCCACTGTGTTTCCTGGACATCACTCCTGTTTGTGGTGTTCTCTACGTCCTCATCCATTTGACCATTGATTGTTCTGATTGGTTCACTATTGTTATTTCCTTTGATCGATTTATTGCCATTTGTTTACATGAGACAAAAACTAAGTATTGCACAGGGAAAAATGAAGGTTCTAGCAACAATCTACATCTTCTTTTGTTTCAAGAACATTCCCAACTACTTCATGCATAAACCTGGAAAGATGATCAACAATGTTAGGTGGTACTGTTGTGTCACGTACAGTTATCTTTAAGACCCTTGGTGGACAAGTTTTAAATATTTTCAGACGTTTTTAACACCAATGTTCCCATTATCTTTTATTCTCTTTATCAACATTCTGACTGTTAGACACATCTTCAAGGCCATTAAGGCGCGGAAGGAACTGAAAGGTCAGAGAAAAACAGAGAATGATCCAGAGGAAGAGAGTAGGAAGAATTCTGCCAGCTTCATACTTCTCTAGTTGTTGCATACTTTATATTTCTTTAATGTCGGTTATTCATTGGATTATGTTTCTTTTAGTCTCCTTGTTCAGAGGCAGATTGGATGAAACTGTTTACCTGATGCATTCACTCACACCTCCTCCCTCCCTCGCCCCTCTAATCCCACTGAGGTGACTCTGGCTGTGCTCCATCCCTGGGGGAGGTATGTCCTGGGTAGAGGGAGATAGGAGCTGACTGGAAGGGTTGGGACTTGGGCAGAGAGGGGCTTTGAGTGAGAGACTTGGGGATATGTCGAACAGGTTCTGGCAGCCATTGTCCCTTTCACCGTGTGCACTAAGCAGGGGGTGTGTATCTGTGGGTTTCTGTCTGTCTCTGTGTGAGAGAGTGTGGGGAATGGTTGAATCATGAAAGCAAGTCCCTGGAGCAGATTCAGTCCTCGGTGGGAGAGAGTGAGTGTGAGAGTGACCATCCAGAGAGCTTAGACCAACCGGAATGGTGAATATCACCTCTTTCCTTCTCACCTGTTTGCATCTGTCTGATTTTTCCTCTTTTTTTTCTCCCTCAATCTCTCTCTTTGCCTCTATCTCTCTCTTTGCCTCTGTCTCTATCACTTTACATCACTCTTTCCCTCTCAATCTTCTCTCTCACACTATCTCTCTCTCTATCTATCTATCTGGCTAACTGATAGCCTCTTCTTTTGCATTTTTCTCTCCTGTCTCTTCTTTCTACCTTTTTCTGTGATCAGGGACCTCGAAGTGAAGAAGCCATTGGGAAGTAGTGACCATAATACAATAAGCTTATATCTGCAATTTGAGCGGGAGAGGATACAATCGGAAGTGACAATATTTCAGTTGAATAAAGAGAACTATGGAGCTATGAGGGAGGAGCTGGCCAAAGTTCAATGGTGCAATACCTTAGCAGGGATGACAGTGGAGGAACAATGGTGGATATTTCTGTGTATAATGCAGAAGTTGCAGGATCAGTTCATTCCAAAAAGGAAGAAAGGTCCTAGGAGGAGGCATGGGTGGCCGTGGCTGACGAGGGAAGTTAAGAAACATATAAAGTTAAAAGAGAAAAAGTATAACATAGCAAAGATAAGTGCGAAAACGGAGGACTGGGAAGCTTTTAAAGAACAACAGAGGATTACTAAGAAGGAAATACGCAGAGAAAAAATGAGGTATGAAGGTAAACTGGCCAAAAATATAAAGGAGGATAGTAAATGCTACTTTAGGTATGTGAAAGGCAAAAAAATGGTTAAGACTAAAATTGGGCCCTTGAAGACAGAAACAGGGGAATATATTACGGGGAACAAAGAAATGGCAGAAGAATTGAATTAGTACTTCAGATCTGTGTTCACTGGGGAAGACACAAGCAATCTCCCTGAGGTAACAGTGGCTGAAGGACCTGAACTGAAGGGAATTTATATTTGCCAGGAATTGGTGTTGGAGAGACTGTTAGGTCCGAAGGTTGATGAGTCCCTGGGGCCGGATGGACTACATCCCACGGTATGGCTCGAGAAATCGTGGATGCATTGGTGATTATTTTCCAGAGTTCGATAGATTTGGGATCATTCCTGCGGATTGGAGGGTGGCTAATGTTGTACCACTTTTTAAAAAAGGTGGGAGAGGGAAAGCAGGAAATTATAGATCAGTTAGTCTGACCTCAGCAGTGGGAAAGATGCTGGAGTCTATTAAAAAGGACGAAATCATGACACATCTGGATAGTAGTACCAGGATAGGTCAGAGTCAGCATGGATTTATGAAGGGGAAATCACGCTTGAGTAATCTTATGGAATGTTTTGAGGATGTAACTCTGAAGATGGATGAGGGAGATCTAATAGATTTCATTCTGCCAGGTTAGAATGAGAAGACCACAATGAGAATCACAGTGTTTTGCTGAATTTGCTTTCGCCAAGGGTGTGTTTATGGATGAGTTAAAATACAAATTACATTGTCTCTGGTCAATAATACAAAATAGAATGCATCTGCAAATACAACTCTGCAAATGCAAATTCACCTCATTGACGCGTGTGTGTGTGTGTGTGTGAAAGAGAGAGAGAGAGAGAGAGAGAGAGTTTGTTGGGGGATGGGGGAGAGGGACAGAGTGTGAGCGTGTACATGCTTGGTGGAGTGTGTAGAGGTGGAGTGGTCGATAGCCACATTTGATACCCATGAGGATGGCCTCAACAGGATCTGGGGTTCATGATACACTACAGTTGACTCCACTACACTATGCACACACACATACTCACACACACACACGCATATATGCATATATATTCTTATATGCACATACACTCACACTGACCCTCTCACATACATATTCTCTCAGCCACACACACATACAATCCCCACTTGCACACCCTCTCACAGGCTTATACTCTGTCACACTCACAGTCTATTAAGCATGCACACACGGTCTCACAAACACACACACACTCTCTCTCTTACACACACGCATGCACATACACACACGCTCCTCTCTCCCTCACATGCACACACACACACAGACATTTAAGTCAATAGGCTGAATTTGCATTTGCAGAATTGTATTTGCAGATATTATCTATTTTGCTCAAAAAGCACACAGCCTGCAGGCAGTGAATGCAGGCAGTTAATCCATATAACATTTTATACGTTCCTACGTTGGAACTAGAACCAGTCTGACTCAAGGATGGAATACATACAGTCTCTAACCTCACACATTTAATGCATTGTCTGAGCAGCGATGCCACTTTTGTTTGTAAAACCTTAAGTTATCTCAGGAATATGACTTGAAAGAAATTCTGGGATTTACATATTAATGAATTAAAACCCGCAACCCATTCTAAAATAAAGAGTTAACAACAATCTAGATTTCTTCAATATATTGTATCAGTTGCATGACACTATGATCTTGTGCTCTCAATTCTGTGTCTTATGAACCTGCCCCACGAGCTACCTGACGAAGGAGAGGTGTTCCAAAAGCTACTACAGGTACACAATCCTTTATCTGAACCCTCGGGACCAGTTGGTTTTCGAAATTCGGAAGTTTTTGCATTTCAAAATAAGTGACTGTTTAATGTGAAATTTTTAGAAATTGTACTGAACAGCAGTCTCATTGGTGAGCATTACAGGCCCTGAGGCAGAATTGACACCTGCCAGTGCTGGGTCATGCCCCCACGTCACATCTGAGCGATGTGTGTCGAGTGGGTGTGGAGTTGGGTTAACTGTTTGCATGCCAAACAATTTTGTGAATGAGAAAAAAACTTCACAAAAGGAACTTTGGATTTGGGAGCTTTTCGAATTTCAGGATTTTGAATAAAGGATTGACTACCTGTACTTCCAAATAAACCTGTTGAACTATAAAAGCAAATTACTGCGGATGCTGGAATCTGAAACCAAAAGAGAAAATGCTGGAAAATCTCAGCAGGTCTGGCAGCATCAAAGCTTTGACAAAGGGTCAGTTAGACTCGAGACGTCAGCTCTTTGCTCTCCTTACAGATGCTGCCAGACCTGCTGAGATTTTCCAGCATTTTCTCTTTTGGCTGTTGAACTATAACTTGGTGCCGTATGATCTGATTAAGATCTGATTAAGGAACAGATATTCTGTAAATTCAAACAGTCCTGAGTTTGTCACATTTTAGAGTTAACATTTGCTTCTTTGGAAGCAGCTGGGAATAAAAAATGGTCAATGTGACAGAGTCTGGACAACCGACAAAGTCAGAATATTTGTCATTATCATACGAAAAGAAGAGAAATGCCCGCAGTTCGAGAAATTGGATTTGTGAGCTCTGTTAGTGATATTAAATATGCTGGGCAAAATCGAGTCGTAATGTCTTAACTCAAATGTCTCATTCAAGATTTTCTCTATGTGATGGCCCACATTCTGCATTCTGTACTGTTAATTCTCTGAAATGCTCTCAAACTCAATTATTAATCATAGTCACAATATTGCAGATACTAAAGTCAGTTGTTTGTTGAAACAGATATTTTTATTCCTATTAATATTTTTTTATTCCTCTATGTCCATCCTCCTATTCACCTGTCCACTCCACCCCCTTCCATGAACCAATCACAATTACCCCCACCTGCATTCACCTATCACAATCTAACCTGCCCTTCCCCCAGCCCTACCCCCCTCTCCATTTATTTCTGAGCTCCCCTCCCCTTCCCTCCCCCGTCCTGATGAAGGATCCCAGCCCAAAACATCATCGACTTCCCTGCTCATCCAATGCAGACTGATCTGCTGTGCTTCTCCAGCTCCACACCTGTTGACTCATTTTTGTTTATCTCCAACGGATCATTTAACTTTGGACCAAACATATCTATCCAACTGAGAAGATTTTCCCACATGCAATCCATCATATTTCCAAGCTACATTCATAGCTCCATTTGTGAACAGATCAGAAATGAGAAATATAATACAAATAAAGCATCACATGGTTTCAAATAAGTTATCATCCTATTTCCCACTGCAGTCAGATATTCCATTGCATTCAGTTCCCCACAAACAATTAAAGTTTCTAGTCTGAGTTACTCCTCCTGAGGTCACGGGTATTCTGCTGTTAGTGCTCCACATTTACTCCAATGCTGTATTTACAGATACCCACAGAAGGTGAGGGGTGGAAGGTGTAGGGGGGATGTGAGGGGTAGGTTCTTTACCCAGAGAGTGGTGGGGCATGGAATGCGCTGCCTATGGGAGTGGCAGAGTCAAAAGCATTGGTGGTGACCTTTAAGCGGCAATTGGATAGGTACATAGATAGGTGCTTAAGCTAGGACAAATGCTCGGCACAACATTGTGGGCTGAGGGGCCTGTTCTGTGCTGTGTTCTATGAAACACAGAAACTAAGTTCTATGTTCTATGAAAAGCAAGAATACTGGCTCAGAAGTTCATACCTGAGCAGTTACCCCACACTCTGTACAATTCTACAATGAACATCCTCCCAGCAACATGAGGGTCCAGCCTAAGGTTTGTGATTCCCATTCAGTACAATTCCATGATCAGAGTGATGCCTGGAGATCTGGATCAACAGTACACAACATTCCAATCAATCTCTGGATAATGCAGAGTGTCTGTGAGCTACAGATAGATTTTCTTTCCTCAGCTGAGGAATTACACCACAGAGTAAGTTTGGAAATGTTAACTGCAGACATCAATCTCACACAGTGGAAACTCACATTAACCCAGTGATCTGTCCTCACCAATGTCATGACCCCTCACATCCATTGACTGATAAAAACCCACAGATGGTCAAAGCCATTTCTGCTGACCCTCACTTTTTACTCCATAATAACCTGCTGTACCCATTCATTACCCTGTTTATCTGGGCTCCCATTTGGAGCAAGCTGACTGAGGAAGATCCCTTTCCATCAAGGAATGGGAAACACCAGGTGTCACTGAGAGGTGGGTTGTTACAAAACCCATCTGACTGCTAGCAGGCTGTGAACTACCACAGAGAGAGGGTGGTCTTCCGAAACCCTTTCTAGACCAGCCAAGGCCAGTGCTCAGTCAAACTCCATCAATGTGGCCTCAGTGTAAACCCATTCTGCACAGTTTAGGGAAACACACATTACTGAGGAGCCTCCGAACTGATAAACTATTCACTTTAAACTCAGTCAAGTGAGGACATACATTATTGTCTGACGTCAGAATTTCCTTTGCTAAATGGAAATATAACAATTATCAGTCATAAGTGGAAATAACTATGTTTCAATGCAGTGATTTATATAATTTAAGTTATAACAAAACCTCCCAGGAACACCAACGACAGCAAGAGTTGTGTAGCATACTGCAGTGCAGTGATTCTTAGGCTTAAAAAATACATTTTGTTGTTTGTGAAACAGCCTCTCCCTTCCTGCTGCTGGCAATCGTCCAAATTGGAGAATCCTCTCAGAATTGGAGATGAGAGAGTTCCAGAGACTTTATTTTATATTGTGTTGCATCTCCACTGGAAAACTGTGATTGCACCTTCAGGCTTTTTATAATTTTGAACATAGCTTTAATGCTGTGATGCCATTGAGATTTAATCTGTAATTGAATACCCCAAAGACTGCATTAATCTGATCCTGGTCTCAACCGTTAATTCCAACTTGTCTTCAAACAACAATACTTAAATTATGTCAGGCACTATTAGCCACATCAATATCTCAATACCTGTTGATATCCTTTTCAGTGATGACCTTCATTCTGCTGAGGCTATTCAGACATTCAATACCTCATGTTGTCGAGCTCCTGGAGTGCTGTTCTACTGCACGCTGTTATCCCCCAGCTTTCCTTGTTCATTCAGTTTTATAACTCATTTGGGAAATTCTTTGCCTAATACTGTCAAAATTTGCCTTCCTTAACTTTGAGATCAGGTTGATCCTTTTCCACCATGACTTTAAAACTAGAAAGAACAAAGGCAAAGAAAATTACAGCACAGGAACAGGCCCTTCTGCCCTCCAAGCCTGCACCAATCCAACTCCTCTGTCTAAACCTGTTGCCTATTTTCTAAGGATCTGTATCTCTCTGCTTCCTGCCTATTCATGTATCTGTCTAGATACATCTTAAATGATGCTACTGAGCCCACCTCTCCCACCTTTGCTGGCAACTCTTGCCAGGCATCAACCATCCTCTGCATAAATAACTTTCCACGCATACCTCCCTGAAACATTTCCCCTCTCACCTTGAACTCATTACCCCTAGTAATTGAGACCCCCGCTCTGGGAAAAAGCTTCTTGTGATCCACCCTATTGAAATCTCTCATGATTTTGTAGACATCGATCTGATTCCCCCCTCAACCTGCAACTTTCTAAAGAAAATAATCCTAATCTAGTCAACCTTCCTTCATCGCGAGTGCCCTCCATACCAGGCAACATCCTGGTGAACTTCCTTTACACACTCTCCAAACCATCCACATGCTTTTGGTAATGTGGCAACCAGAACTGTACTCAGCATTCCAAATGTGGCTGAACCAAAGTCTTACATAACTGTAACATGACTTGCCAACTCTTGTACTCAATACCCCGTCCAATGTAGGAAAGCATGCTGTATGCCTTCATGACCACTGTATAGACCTGCATTGCCACCTTCAGGAAACAATGTGGGCGGCACAGTGGTTGGCACTGCTTTGTCCTTGAGTGGGCCAACCCTTTCTCTAGTTACCCTCTTGCTCCTTATATATGAATAAAAGGTTTCAGGATTTTCCTTAAACTTGTTTGCTAAAGATATTTCATGAGCCTTTTCAGCTCTCTAAATTCCTCATTTCAGATTGGTCCTACCCTCCAGATATTCTTCCAAAGCTTATGTACCTTCCTTATGTACGCTTATGTCGATCTTATGTCTCTCTTTTTCCTCTTTGCTCGTCTCACAATTTCACCTGTCATCCATGATTGCCTCATCTTGCCATTTCTGTCCTTCATTTTCACATGGACATATCTGTCCGGCTGTCTAATCAACCTCCCTTTAAAAGTCCCCCACATAGCAAAGAGAATTATAATCACTGACCCCAAAGTGCTATCCCATTGACTCCTCAGTCACTCGCCCTGATTTATTGCCCAAGGTCAAAACGGCTACCTGATGAAGGAGCAGCGCTCCGATAACTCGTACTTCCAAATACATGTTGGACTATAATCTGGACTTTCAACTTTGTCCACTCCAGTCCAACACTGGCACCTCCATATCTTTATTTCCCAAGAGTAGACCAAGTTTTGCTCCTTCTCTAGTTGCTATATCCACAGACTGATTATGAGAATTTTCTTGCACAGAATCTTCACCCAAGCCCTTGATACTATTAAAAGTAATATGAGCAAATTTTCTGGGTGGCAGGGTGAAATGTGGGGAGGATGTTAGGAGAATACAGGGTGACCTGGACAAGTTAGGTGAGTGGATGGATGCATGGCAGATGCAGTTTAATGTGGATAAATGTGTAGTTATTCGCTTTGGTGGCAAGAAAGGCAGATTACTACCTAATAGGAGTCAAGTTAGGTAAAGGGGCAGTACAACGAGATCTAGGTGTTCTTGTACATCAGTCAATGAAAGCAAGCATGCAGGTACAGCAGGCAGTGAAGAAAGTTAATAGCATGCTGGCCTTCAAAACAAGAGGAATTGAGTATAGAAGCAAAGAGGTCCTTCTGCAGCTGTACAGGGCCCTGGTGAGACCGCACCTGGAATATTGTGTGCAGTTTTGTTCTCCAAATTTGAGGAAAGACATTCTGGCTATTGAGGGAGTGCAGTGTAGGTTCATGAGATCAATTCCCGGGATGGCAGGACTATCTTATGCTGAAAGATTGGAGCGACTGGGCTTGTATACGCTTGAGTTTAGAAGGCTGGGAGGGGATCTGATTGAGAAGTATAAGATTATTAAAGAATTGGACACTCTGGAGGCAGGAAGCATGTTTCTGTTGATGGGTGAGTCCCAAACCAGCAGACACTGATTAAAAATAAGGGGTAGGCCACTTAGAACAGATTTAAGGAGAAACCACTTCACCCAGATAGTGGTGGGTGTATGGAATGTTCTGCCCCAGTAGGCTATGGAGGCCAAGTCTCTGGATACTTACAAGAAAGAGTTGGATACAGCTCTTAAGGATAGTGGAATCAAGGGTTCTGGGATAAGGCAGAAAGAGGATACTGATTGAGGATGATCTGCCTTGATTATAGTGAATGGTGGTGCTGGCTTGAAGGGCAGACTGGTCTACTTCTGCACCTATTGTCTATTGTCTATGGCAGTCGTAGTCTACTTTTGAAAGTTAAAATCTTCTACTCTTACCACCCCATTATTGTTACAGATAACTGTATTTTCCTTACAAATATGCTTTTCAATTTTATGCTGAAATATTTAGGAGTGAAACTACTGTCAGACACTTTGTTGAATTTGCATTGTAAAACACAAAGTTTGCTCTAAGGACCAAAATCTGTGAGATTGTGGTTTATCAGTCGATACCTGATACTGTATATGATTATTGCAATCAAGAAATGTTATTAATAGACACTTTACAATGTCAGTATCCATATTACTCATAAACACTGCACATTGTTACTATTATCAGTGAAAATAAACATTGGGGGCTGACTTTGATTCTATTCATATTTCTTTCAATTTTATCCAGGCTGTACAATGTTGATCTCACAGATTTTTGATCTAAAGATTTCTCCACTGCTGTTGTTGTGTACAGTTCAGTCACCACAATACCAGAAGGATGTGGATGCTTTGGAGAGGGTACAGAAAAGAATTACCAGAATGTTGGCTGGCCTGGGGGATTTTAGCGATGAAGAAAGGTTAGATAGACTGGCTTTGTTTTCAGTGGAATGCAGGAAGTGACCTGATAGAAGTTTATAAGATTGTGAATGGCATGGGTAGAATGGAAAGTATGAGCCTTTTTTCCAGGGTGGAGGTGCCAATTATTCAGAGAGACAGGTTCCAGGTGTCAGTGGGGGTGTGTTTAAAAGAGTGTGTGAGGCACGTTTTTCACACGAAGGGTAGTGAGTGATAGGAACACGCTACCAGAGATGGTAGAGGAAGCAGACACAATAGCAGTATTTTAGAAACACCTGTATCAACACATGAATAGGAAGAGAATAGAGGGATATTTGATCCTGTAAGTGAAGACAGTTTTAGTATAGAAGGGTAAAATATATCAACACAGGCATTGAGGACTGAATGGCCTATTCCAGTGCTGTATTGCTCTTTGTTCTTTGCTGGTACAAACCAGTCACAGAAAATTCTGGATTTGAGATCAAATTCATTCACAGATAAATTTGTCCCCACTGTCTCCTGCCTCATACATGTCTGCAGGTTTGGAAAAGATAGGGTTAGTGTCTGTCTTTTTGATGATGTAAAATATAATGTGATCCAGTCTCTTTTATCGGGAACATATGTCAAGGATTATTAAAATAGTACCTCAGTTTTATTTATGGTTGTGTTCAATCTGTTTATTTCCTGTTTTCTCTTCAATCTGTTTCTGGCTGTTTGGGAATCAGTTCAGGCCAAAGGGACAGAGACAATTGGAGTCAGCCTACTCATATTTACCCAAGGTTTAAGTTGGTGCCTTGGAGAGAACAGATAGACAAAGGCCACAATACAACAATACATTGAAGACTCCTAATGGATAACATAATATGGAGGTGCTGGTGATGGACTGAGGTGGACACAGTTAAAAATCCTACCCCACAAGCTACCTGAAGGAGCAGCTCTATGAAAGCTAGTACTTTTAAATGAACCTGTTAGATTATAACCTGATGTTGTGTGATTTTTAATTCAATGGATAACATGGGAGAGCTTGGACATAGCTTTGAAGAAATAACTTGAAACCATTTAAACCAGCTGGCAGATCCTCAGAAGACTTTAATACTCAGTTCAAAGTCCTGATGTCAGGGCTTGGGTTTCCACCATCTGACCAATTAGAACATGACATGTCACCTACTAACAGTTAATTAGAAATTAGTTAATTATGCAGTTAGCACTACAATATAATTTGATTCAGATAAAAATGTTAACCTTTTATTATCTTCAGGGCACTAAAAGAAAAAATGGCCAAACTAACACACAACGAAAAGGACACCACAACACACACCTGAGTTAAAAACCTTTCCCACAGACAGCTCACAGACACGGAAAGAACAATACTGACCAAAGGACTAAACTACAACCACAGGGAGGCCAAGACAGCAGACTTCCTAGCAGCACTAGAATGCACACTCAGGAACAATGGATTGACAGAAGAGACACAACAAACAGTGAGACAAAGTATCGTACCTATGATAACAAGAAAAAGACAAACACACACCCTCAACGCTAAGGAGAAAGAAGCACTAAAATCACTAAGAAACCATAAGACCATAATCATACTGCCAGCAGACAAAGGCAGAATGACTGTTATACTGGAAAAGTCAGACTACATATACAAAGCGAAACAACTACTTGCAGATACCAACACCTACCAAAAGAGGGAGCTTGACCCCACTCCACATCTCACCAATAGGATAAACAACACACTGAGAAACCTACAAAAAAACGGACAGATAACCAGGTCTGACCTACAAAGAATGAAACCGTAAAGCAACAATACCCCCAGATTCTATGGACTACCTAAAGTACACAAACCAGACATCCCACTCAGACCCATAGTATCACTACCAGGAACACCAACACACAAACTGGCTAAGGAACTACAACAGAAACTTAAACACCTGGTTAGCGGATCCAGACACTCTATACAGTCAACACAAGAATTTTTGGACAGCATTAGAAATATACACGTAGACAAGGAAGAAACCATGGTCTCATTCGATGTAACGGCACTGTTCATTTCTATTGACAAAACCCTAGCCAGAGAAACAATATCCAACTTGCTGGACATACATAACAGACAACAGGACTCTGAACCTATTAACAAAGACGGCATACTTAAACTACTAGACCTGTGCCTCACAACACACTTCACATTCAACAACCAGATATACGAACAAATTAACGGAACACCCATGGGCTCACCGATTTCCGGACTGATAGCAGAAGCAGTTATGCAAAGGTTAGAAAAAACAGTTTTACTGCAAATACAACCCAAACTATGGATCAGATACGTGGACGACACCTTTGTAATCATAAAAAACACAGACATAGAGAACATACACTGGATCATCATCGCCACACTCACAGGAATCCGATTCACGAGAGAGGAAGAAAAGGACAACCAGCTCCCATTCCTGGACGTAATGGTACAAAGAACACTGAATGGAGAATTCACCACGAAGGTTTACAGGAAAGCCACACACACAGACCAAGTCCTGAACTATGAAAGCAACCACCCCAACACACACAAACGAAGTTGCATCAGGACATTATTCAAAAGGGCCACAACACACTGCAGCGCACTGAATACAAGGTATTCAACAAAAACGGATACCCACACAATTCCATTAACAGATGCCTCAGGGAAAGACAACGAAATGAGGACATGCCACAACCCAAAGGACTGGCCACACTCCCATATATCAGGAGCATTTCTGAACTGACAGCCAGACTGCTGCGACCACTAGGACTCATAACAGCACACAAACCAACAGCCACTCTCAGACAACAACTTACCAGGACAAAGGACCCGATTCCCAGCATGAGCAAAACCAACGTGGTTTACAAAATCCCATGCAAGGACTGCACTAAACACTACATAGGACAAACAGGAGACAGCTAACAACCCGCATCCATGAACACCAACTGGCCATGAAACGACACGACCAGCTATCCCTAGTAGCCATACACTCAGATGACAAACAACATGAATTCGATTGGGACAATACCACCATTATAGGACAGGCCAAACAGAGAACAGCCAGGGGATTCCTAGAAGCATGGCACTCATCCACGAATTCGATCAACAGACACATTGACATAGACCCTATACACCGGCCACTGCAGCGGACAGCTACTGACAACCGGAAGCGGCAGATTCAAACCAGTATAAATGCCGGAGGAATCAGCACAGAAACGCTTCACAGGAGGCTCCCAAGCACTGAAGATGTCACCTAGAAAGGGGACGAAACGTTTGCAAGAAAAACTCCCAGCTCGGCGAACAGAACCACAACAACGAGCACCCGAGCTACAAATCTTCTCACAGACTAGTAAGTCAAGTGCCTCCTCTGGCGAGTCTGAAAGATACTAGATTTCAGCATGGAAGTTTGGGCATGGCGGTATAGGGGTAGGCAAAGGTCGATTAACCAGATTCCTCTTTGGCTTAGACAAAAAACAATAGAAGGTCTGCTTCATGCATAGGCGGATGACAATGTATATTCCTAAGATGAGACAAAGGACTATCAATACGTCCCATATGATCCACCCATATACCGACCATAGCCAGCAAGTAACACTCCATCCACATGAATCGGATAACGATGGGGCAGGTACCTTCCCTGTGTCTTGACCCGATTTATTGATAACGTCTGTGTTGTCCAAATGTCTTTGGAGAAATCATCGAAGTAGGTGCCACATTGCGGGCCAGTGACTGAACAAGCACCTTCTTTAGCAAGGAGGAAATCTAGCACGAGCTGATTCTGAAGCGTCATCATCCGGATCTCCTGTAACTCTTTGTTCACCAGCTTCAGAGCATGGGCAGTCGAGTTGGCAAATTTTTCTATGTCATATGCCAGGTCACTTATCTGATCTAGGGTCATCTCAACACGCCAGCCAGGAATATAAGGCCTCTCACCAACCTGGACCACCAGGCTTGTTGGTGGAAGAAGTTGTGTAAGTTTTGTTTTTCCTTCACCTTTTGTTCTGTACTGATTCACATGTTGGTAGGTGTTCCATTCATCATCTATTTCAGGCATTTCATGGTGGAGGGTAAAAAGTGGTAAGGTGTGCACTACGGCACAACTTCCGTACCAGTCATTGGGTAAATATGAGTAGGCTTTGTTTTCACATAGTCAATGAAGGCTAAAAGGAGTTCCAAGGGTGCACTTCTGTGAGTGAATGAGTCGTCCACTTAGAGTGAGAGCTGAATCTTATAAACAGTGAGTGCTACTAAATGTTCAGTTGTCCAAGGGTATTAACGGATGGAGAACAGGGGTATGTTCAGTGTCTTTGATAATATTTTTACATAGTTTTTGTTTCACTAGCCCCATATTGAGGGTACTAGAAGGTCTCTCAGTGCACCATTTTAACAGCCGAACAACATTAATATTGAATCCTTTAGGTTTGTACACTTTATACAGCGACGTGCTTCTTCTACCGAATGGGTGTTTCCATCACAAATGAGGGACTGCATAAGTGGATGAGTCCTATTTACACGCTGTACATCAGAATGATAGAAGAGTGAGTAGATAACACATGGATCAGGAGGTTTAGCTTAAATAAAGAAACCATTAGTAATAGGAGGAGGATTGGGAGTGCATAGCATTTTTGGTCTTGGTTCATCTTTCCAGCTTGCCTTGTCAATTACTGTAGTTACTGAATACAGGAAACGTGTAAAAGTATTGCTGTCAGTGGCGGTAGGTTGGATAGGAGAGGATTCCATTAAGGTGGAGATGGTCAGTCTCATTCGGTACTGTGTGCTCAATATTGCAATCTGTACAGATCAGTTTGAGAGGAATAGACAAACATTTCAAGTAACAGTTTTTGGTTGACAAAGCCGATGAGGTTGTGGAATTATGCCATCTCATGATGACTGGCAGAGAAGTGTTGTGAGGATGACAATAAGGTCGAGAGTGATATTTACTTACACAATGTGAGTAGTAGTTGAAATGAGTTTCAGCTGGGCGGCTGCATCCATAATTTCCCATGGTTTTAGTACAGGTTTCACTTGTACAGTCACACTGGAGTTTAGCCGGTCTGAGATATCACAGATGGGTTGGTTACAGCTGGGCGCATGTACTTGGGTTGGTTTTCATCAGATGCCAGTATCAGTACTAACACTAGGACTGTGAGGAAGATTCAAGCTTGCAATGTCCTTTGTTGACCATGTTGAATGTCCTTCTACCTTTACTGTAGTTTCAGTTGTCAGAAGAATTTGAAAAGGATCTTTCCAGCAGAGGCCCAATTCTTCATGATTAAAGTCTTTCAGTAGTAGGTAGTCACAAGGGTTAATGTGCTTAAACATTTTCCTTCTTCCTTCCCTGGTGCCTGATAGGCTTCTTTGACCTGTTGATGATAAGACTGCAATGCTTTGGTAAGCTTAATCAGGTACCTGAGCATCTCTTCTGTCATGGCACGTACATCAACAGGGAGTTGGGCAGTTAATGGTGCAGACCAGCAAGTCCTCAAAGGTTTTCCATATATCAGTTCAGCGGCTAAGAATCCCGTCTTTTTCTGTATAATGGTTGACATATTTAAAAGGGTAATTGGGAGTACTTGCAGCTAATCAAGAGCCGCTTAGAGTCATAGAGATGTACAGCATAGAAACAGACCGTTCAGTCCAACCCCTCCATGCCGAACAGATATCCCAACCCAATCTAGTCCCACCTGCCAGCACCCAACCCATATCCCTCCAAACCCTTCCTATTCATATACCCATCCAAATGCTTCTTAAATGTTGCAATTGTACCAGCCTCCACCACTTCCTCTGGCAGCTCATTCCATACACGTACCACCCTATGCGTGAAAACGTTGCCCGTTAGATCTCTTTTATATCTTTCCCCTCTCACCCTAAACCTATGCCCTCTAGTTCTGGACTCCCCGACTCCAGGGAAAAGACTTTGTCTATTTATCCTATCCATACCCCTCAATTTTGTAAACCTCTGTAAGGTCACCTCTCAGCTTCCGACACTCCAGGGAAAACAGCCCCAGCCTGTTCAGCTTCTCCCTGTAGCTCAGATCCTCCAACCCTGGCAACATCCTTGCAAATCTTTTCTGAACTCTTTCAAGTTTCACAATATCTTTCCGATAGGAAGGAGACTAGAATTACACGCAATGTTCCAACAGTGACCTATCCAATGTCCTGTACAGCCACAACATGACCTCCCAACTCCTGCACTCAATACTCTGACCAATAAAGGAAACGCCTTCATCACTATCCTATCTACCTACGACTCCACTTTCAATGAGCTATGATCCTGCACTCCAAGGTCTCTTTGTTCAGCAACACTCCCTAGGACCTTACCATTATGAGTATAAGTCTTGCTAAGATTTGCTTTCCCAAAATGCAGCACCTCGCATTTATCTGAATTAAACTCCATCTGCCACTTCTCAGCCCATTGGCCCAGCTGGTCAAGATCCTGTTGTAATCTGAGGTAATCGTCTTCGCTGTCCACTACACCTCCAATTTTGATGTCATCTGTAAACTTACTAACTGTACCTCGAATGCTCGCATCCAAATAATTTATGTAAATGACAAAAAGTAGAGGGCCCAGCACTGATCTTTGTGGCACTCCACTAGTCGCAGGCCTCCAGTCTGAAAAACAACCCTCCACTACCACCATCTGTCTTCTACCTTTGAGCCAGTTCTGTATCCAAATGGCTAGTTCTCCTTGTATTCCATGGGATATAACCTTGCTAATCAGTCTTCCATGGGGAACCTTGTCGAACGTCTTACTATAGATCACATCTACTACTCTGCCCTCATCAATCTTCTTTGTTACTTCTTCAAAAAACTCAATCCAGTTTGTGAGACATGATTTCCCACGCACAAAGCCATGTTGACTATCCCGAATCAGACCTTGCCTTTCCAAATACATGTACATCCTGTCCCTCCAGATTCCCTTCAACAAGTTGCACTACCGAGGTCAGGCTCACCGGTCTATAGTTCCCTGGCTAGTCTTTACCACCCTTCTTAAACAGTGGCACCACGTTTGATATGGGTGATGTAATTTCTGCAGTTTAACTAAGGGTTAATAAGTAAGGGCGAACTGTGAGACTGAATGTAAGTTAGCCTGGAAACAGGGAGAAACTGTTATGTCAAAAACATGGCGGTTTGTAACCTTGAATGAAACTGACGTAAACTGTTAATTAAAACTAGGCTGCTATGAAGCTAGGTAACCTTGGCAATAATACAATAGAAGCTCTTAAAATATTAGAAACATACAGATAACCAAGGCCTGGGATAGAGAAGCGTGAAATGTTTTAACCAATGGAATTGTCATTAATGTTTTTACATGTAAAAATAATGTATAAATATTAGTGCTGTAAAATCTTCCGTCGCGATTCTTCCGAAGCTCTTTTTTTTTTGGAAGCCGCCCAAACTTGCAAGTTTGAAATAAACATCCGTTGCTCATTTGTGAGTCTCGCAGCATTTCGATTTGCCACGGGAAAAGCGGTAGCCGGAGGGGATGAGGGCTGGTGCTGTCAGCTTGGAGTTTGCCTCCTAGGACGGGACCTTGTGGCCAGTCTCCCTTGAAGTCAAGGGTTAAAGGACAGTCCGCGGTCGGCAGAGTGTGGAGGCAGAACTCGGTTGATCTGAACCATAGCCCTAGTGTAGAGTAGTTAGCCGAGTGTCAGGGACTATTCTCCGGAGATTTAGAATACCTAGACAGAATTCACTTATAACAAATTTGGGGGCTCGTGTCCGGGATACTAAAAAGAACTCCCACGGGAGGCTCTGAATGATTCCGGGACACTGTGACACACACAGATATTTGAGCAAACGATGTGAATAGGAAGCGCTTATAATAAAGTAAAAGGTTGAAGTTTTGATAAGGTAACAGGTTGAAGTGTTATCTTGAGTCGGACAACTCCGTGTACGGATCAAGGTAAGAACCTTCTCTGGTATTTGGGGTTTTCGCGGAATTGAGAAGTGTACACTGCCTTGTCGACTCTGTGGTTGTGACAGGTAACCGGGAAATTAAGGGTTAACTTGGTAACCGGGATAAAAGGGTTGACTAAGTAACCAGAGTATAGAAAACAGGTTAGCCTGAAGACCAACCATGGGTGGCCAATGTTCCGGGTCGAAAAAGGAACGGGAAGACGAAACCCCGAAAATTCCCTCTGATAGATTCTACAGAGATTGTGGAGGGCGGAAGAGATTAGTTACAAACTGATAGTGTTGAACCCCGTTTCTGGATGGTCTCTATTATCTTTACATAGAAGCAGTATAAGGGGGACAACTGAAGTTTATTTTTACCAGCAGCTTGCAGTAAGACCGGCAGAGAGAGAGAGAGAGAGAGAGTGCGAGAACAACAAGCAAAACATTTAACCCTTTGTGATTTGGTTTGAATGCACATTTGTTTGTTGGTGATTGAATGAGGAAGTCTTATTCACTGGAGCTTGAGTTCCAGGATTGTTTTAAATGTGATTTTTATGTAAACATAACATGATTTTTTTTCAATATGTGAAGTACAGTTGAAGTTTTAGTTCAACAGTAGGCTGTCGGAAAAAAAAGACAATAACTTCCATGGTTATTATCTGAGACCTTGGATTCGGCCATTAGAATTTTTTTTTAACTTGAATTGACAAATTATTGTAATGTGATGTAATTTCTGCAGTTTAACTAAGGGTTAATAAGTAAGGGCGAACTGTGAGACTTGAATGTAAGTTAGCCTGGAAACAGGGAGAAACTGTTATGTCAAAAACATGGCGGTTTGTAACCTTGAATGAAACTGACGTAAGCTGTTAATTAAAACTAGGCTGCTATGAAGCTAGGTAACCTTGGCAATATTTCTTAAAAAAAGGAAGAACGTAACGACTAAAGTGCCGATAGGGGACAAGGAGATTGTGTTTGTGTATGACCCCCTCACCAGTGGGGAGGTCGGAACATTTAAAAGGAAATGACGGTCCTGGTTGAGAATCCGATAGGATTGTCAGAACAAATTAATTTATTTTTGAGGCCCGGTCTGTATATGTGGGCTGAGTTAATGTCTATTTTTGAATATACTATTTACTGGGGGAGAAAGGAGACTTATATGGGGATGCTGGATAGGGAAAGTGTTAATTGAGATTTTAATAAAAAAACTAGTAGCAGCGCTGGTATTGAGCTTGCCGGACAATTTGGCATGAGAGGGGGATGGTTAGGGGTGAGGACAAATATCCCCTTCAGAACCCTAACTGGGACCACCACAATATAGAAGGGATAATACGTCAGACTTGCGAAATTTGATAATCCAAGGGATACAAACTTGCATCCCCAAACAGCAAAATTTAGCCAAGGTTTTCGACCTGAGGCAGGGAAAGGACGAGTCTCCCTGTGCGTTCTTACACAGATTAAGGGAGTCCGTTAGGAAATGTTCGAGTATAGACCCAGATGGGGAAATAGGATGAGGGATGGTAAAGGTTCACTTCGTGACAAAGGCATGGCCTGATATCCAGAAGAAGTTACAGAAGATAGAGGACGGGAGCGGTAGAAATGAGTCGGAGTTGTTACAGGAGGTTCAGAAGGTATTTGTATAGAGAGACATAGTGGCGGAGAAACGGAAGGCTAAGATAATGATAGAAGGGAGGACTGTGAGTCCCTTGGGAGGATGAATGAAGGACACAAGGATGTTGCGGAAGGGATAGAGGAAGTTGGCAGAAGGGTGGTGAAGAGAAGTGGAATGCCCAGGGTAAGGGCTATGGACAATGGAGGCCGAAACCCGCAGGATGTTATCACTGTGGGAAACTAGGTCATTTCAAACGAGAATGCCCGGAGTTACGGAGAGAGAGAGAGGGCATCTACGGGATGGAATGTGAATAGGGAAAGGAGTCGGATAGATAAGGTGGATATTTAAATCTGAATATTTATGTATGTTTGAATGAGATGGGCCGGCCCGATTAGGAAGAACGAACGGAAGCTGCTAGTATAACTGGGTATGTGGATGTTTGAGTAAAATCTGTTTGTTGTAAGAGAGAGAGGATCTCTGTGTTGGTGAAGATCTATGTGTGTCTTTGTGTGTGTAAATCTGATTGTAAAAAAAAAGTAGTCTCTGTGGATGTGAGAATTTGTGTTTGTGTATGAATCTTTTTGTGTGAAATTCTCTGCGAAAATCTGTGTGGAGCTGTGGAAGTAAGAAACTATGTGTCATATCTCAAAAAGAGAGAGAGGAAGCTACTGCTGCAAGCTGTGAGAAAGAATCTAGCAGAAGGCTTCTCAGCTAACAAGCAGTTTAACACTTTGTGCTCTGGCTTGCATTCATCTGTTTGTTAATGGTTTTATGTTTAAAACTTGTTGTTTGTCATTTGATTCAGTGTGCTATTTTTGATTGTAATTTTATAAATGCTTAACGTTATTTTCTTTCATGATATAATTTTATTAGAACTTAAGGAGGGAAAGGAGGACCATTCATGAGATTGAGGGCGAGGTAGTAATAAGTTAGAACAATTCCAAATTCACATAAGGGGTGGTATCCACCTTCAGGAAAATGAGGCAGGGGAGCAGAGGCTCCGGGGGGGGAAAAAAATATGCCCAGTTACACAGAGAGATAGGCTGCCGGTGAGGCAGGGGGGAACAGAAACTCTGAGGGCAGATGCGAATTAATATGGGTAACTTGAGAGTGAGTTTCAGGACGTTGAGACAGTAAGTAGACTGTATTGCGGTGAGACTGTTCATGGGGGCTATACGGTGCATAGGGCTGCATTGAACAACTGTACGGGGGTGGGGACAGCGATAGGTAGGGAGCGGGAGCTCCGGGGGTGGATGCGCCCAGACACAGGGAAAACATTACATTTGACGACTGCGATGCACTTGAAAGAATCAAAATGTTACTGACAACCGACCCTGGACAGTTCCCTATGTAGAGCAGTGACCTCTGGGGAAGGGGGGGAAGATCTGCCACATGGGAACTGCCCAGGCAGCAGTACTGGAGACTGGGAGTGGAGATAGTTGGGGAAAAGAGTTAGCACTTGAAGACCTGGTGGTCGAGGGGAGGTCGCTATGAGCTCCGACGCACAGACACAGGAGACAGCGACAGGCAGACATAGACAGAGAGACCAACACCGTATGAGAGAGAGAGAGAGAGAGAGAGAGAGAGAGAGAGAGAGAGAGAGCGATCGGCTGTGTGTGAGGACCTACAGAGAGAGAACGGAAGCTATTACATTTTGTTGTGTTTCTGGCTGAAAGTCATCTGTTCGTTACTGCATGAATGTTTGAGTGTTTATCACCTAGAGCTTGAGTCACGAGATATGTGTATGTGTAAATATGTTGAGACCCTGGGCTTCGCTGTTTCTCGTTTACTCCACCAGGGACTCTTGACTCAGACTCCACCTCTGGATTTCGCTGTGCACACTATTGAACCCGGTGAAGGGGTTTTGATCAAACATTGGCAACAGCAAACTCTTGAACTTGTGTGGGACAGCCCGTTCCTAGTACTCCTCACCACTGAACGGCGGAGAAAGGCTGGCAAAGGGCCGATACCCTCTCCAGTTAAGAAAGGAGTCTGGACAGCCGAATCAACACGTGACCCACTGAAACTCAGACTGCACAGACTTTGAGTAACTGATTATACAGTGGCGACGCGAGCGCGGGGATTATTTCTGTAGAATTGTATGTTAAATTGTTTTGTGCTCCATTATGATGTTTCAGAGTTATGGTGCTAGACTGGGATTTGGGCAAATGTCTTTTTCTTATGTGGATGTATCATTGGTTGTTCCTGAGTCTAAAAATCCACAAGTGATAGAAGCTGATGCATGCAATTTAGTTGGTTGTTTGTCTGTAGATTTACAGAGACTATACCTCGGTACAAAGATACATTTTATTGACATGTTTGGGACTGGTAATGGGTATGAAGGTCTTGTCACGATACACAGGTCCCCCTTCCGTCCAGCTCGCAGTTGTCCCGATAGACAGTGTCACCCAATATACCTGATAATCAAGGAGACCTCATCGGACCAGTTTGGGGTGAGGTGAAGATAAACAAAAACATGGACAATTTGTTGGCTGCTGTTTTCGAGTTGATGTAGCGCAGAAAGAACTTGGGAACCCACTGGAAAGTTACAGAGGTAAAGGACTTGAGACGGACTTTCGCAATAGAAACGGAATATGGGGATACAAATGCCTGGGTAGAATGGGTAAAGTCTGAACAGAAGCAATTGTTATGCATGTGCCTCCGGCAGGCCGTTGGCCCAGGTGGCCCCCTTTCCGCTCGGGTGGGAGGAGGACATGCAGGGCATGGAATGTATGATAGCCCTGTATCAGGAAGAGACTGCATGGAGTGATGGGAATTGTACCTCCCTATCTCGGATATTCCCTCCTTTGAAGGCGAAAGAGGTACGTGCTCCCCCCCACATTTTCAGGATTTGGGGGAGCTGACATTGTGTACAGAGATTAACAATGTCACCGCAACAAAGGAAGGAGGGAACTATTCAGCACTACAGGTTCCCCGAGCGGATCAGTGGTGGTACTGTGGAGGGAAACTGTTGAGACCCACCCTTCCCCCAGATTGGGAAGGGATATGTGCAATTGTACAATTGGTAATTCCATTTACCCTGGCATTTGAGAAGGAAGACATAGTAGGGGAACAGGAAAGACATAAGAGCCAAGGGCGGTTTATTAACTTTACCAGAGACGCAGTCAAGGGGCTGGCGGAGCAACTGGACGCCACCAGTCGGATGGAGTGGGAGAATAGGCTAGCCTTGGATAGCAGAAAATTCGGGTGTAAATACTGATTGGACTGGCTGGAGCTGTGGTTCGGGAAATGGAAAGGGGTGATGGTCTCAGTTATAGTTTCGTTCCTGGTGGTAACAGGGGTCTTAGTCGTTCTGGCCTGTTGAATAATTCCCTGTGTGTGGGGTTTAATCACCCGCCTTATTGAGACGGCCCTGATGAAGGGCGACCCGCGTACAGTGGTGGGCATTCACCTCCAGACTGTTGCGGACGACCCTGAGGCTGATTGGGATAGACAGGCCATGATTATGCTGCAGAAATTACAGACCGTATAAAAAGACAGGGGGGATTGATATGGGTGATGTAATTTCTGCAGTTTAACTAAGGGTTAATAAGTAAGGGTGAACTGTGAGACTGAATGTAAGTTAGCCTGGAAACAGGGAGAAACTGTTATGTCAAAAACATGGCGGTTTGTAACCTTGAATGAAACTGACGTAAGCTGTTAATTAAAACTAGGCTGCTATGAAGCTAGGTAACCTTGGCAATAATACAATAGAAGCTCTTAAAATATTAGAAACATACAGATAACCAAGGCCTGGGATAGAGAAGCGTGAAATGTTTTAACCAATAGAATTGTAAAATAATATTTAATCAAAGAATTGGCAGAGAAAAGCGTGAAATGTTTTAACCAATGGAATTGTCATTAATGTTTTTACATGTAAAAATAATGTATAAATATTAGTGCTGTAAAATCTTCCGTCGCGATTCTTCCGAAGCTCTTTTTTTTTTGGAAGCCGCCCAAACTTGCAAGTTTGAAATAAACATCCGTTGCTCATTTGTGTGTCTCGCAGCATTTCGATTTGCCACGGGAAAAGCGGTAGCCGGAGGGGATGAGGGCTGGTGCTGTCAGCTTGGAGTTTGCCTCCTAGGACGGGACCTTGTGGACAGTCTCCCTTGAAGTCAAGGGTTAAAGGACAGTCCGCGGTCGGCAGAGTGTGGAGGCAGAACTCGGTTGATCTGAACCATAGCCCTAGTGTAGAGTAGTTAGCCGAGTGTCAGGGACTATTCTCCGGAGATTTAGAATACCTAGACAGAATTCGCTTATAACAACGTTTGCCAACCTCCAGTCTTCCGCCACCTCACCTGTGACTTTCGATGTAAAAATATCTCAGCAAGAGGCCCAGCAATCACTTCTCTAGCTTCCCAGAGTTCTCGGGTACAGCTGCTCAGGTCCTGGGATTTATCCACTTTTAACCATTTTGAGACATCCAGCACTTCCTCCTCTGTAATCTGGACATTTTGCAAGATGTCACCATCTATTTCCCTACAGTCTATATCTTCCATATCCTCTCCCACAGTAAATACTGATGCAAAATATTCATTTAGTATCTCCCCCATTTTCTGTGGCTCCACACAGAGGCTGCCTTGCTGATCTTTGAGGGGCCCTATTCTCTCCCTAGTTACCCTTTTGTCCATAATATATTTGTAAAAACCCTTTGGATTCTCCTTAATTCTATTTGCCAAAGCCATCTCATGTCCCCATTTTGCCCTCCTGATTTCCCTCTTAAGTATACTCCTACTTCCTTTATACTCTTCTAAGGATTTACTCGATCTATCCTGTCTATACTTGACATATGCCTCCTTTTTTTTCTTAACCAACCTCTCAATTTTTTTAGTCATCCAGCATTCCCTACACCGACCAGCCTTCCCTTCCACCCTGACAGGAATATACTTTCTCTGGATTCTTGTTATCTCATTTCTGAAGGCTTCCCATTTTCCAGCCATCCCTTTACATGCGAACATCTGCCTCCAATTAGCTTTCTTCTATCAATTTTCTTTCCTGACCTTTTAAGGTACCATTGGCTCTTTCTACAATTCCCGCTGCTTGGGGGAGGTTGGCATAATGGAACTTTTTATTCATATTCAAACTCTTACACAGTGCCTTGGCTAGCTCCGCACAGAAGTGGGGGCCATTGTTGGAGGAGACTGTTTCTGGTATTCCAAATCTGGGGATGATTTCCCTTAGTAGAATTTTACGAGTAGTTGTTGCAGTGCAGTCAGTACAGGGATAAGCTTCAATCTATTTACTAAATACATTGATTATCACTGAGCAATATTTAGAACAATGACATCTCGGTAACTCTACAAAATCTAACTGGATAGTATCAAAAGGTGCTCTTGGCAAGGGAGTTTCATCTGGTGGACACTTTACCCCTTTCCCGGGATTATGCTTTTAACAAATTAGGCAATTCACAGCTGCTTGTTTTGTTTTTTCTTGCAGGTGGGGATTCCACCAAATTTGGAGAATTCTGTCCACCATTCCTTCCTTACCTATATGCGTCTGTGTATGAACATAATCAACTAGAATAGGCAAAGTCACATTGGGCAAACATGTCTGTCCTACCAGCATAACCCAAAGCTTATTGTAACATAACAACCATGGTCTATCCATCTTTGTTTCTCCTCATCAGAGGTGTCCCCCTGATGGGTCCGTATTTGCTCTAGGTCAGACATGGTCAGGGTGTCAGAAGAGATTCCCTATTTGTCATTTGAGTAACCATATCTTTTTGCTCCAAATCTGCTTTCTTAGCCGCTTAGCAGAGTTGTTGCTTTGGGTGACATCGGAAGCATCAGAGGAGTGGTGAAGAAGGCGCTTGATATGCTTTCCTTTATTGGTCAGAGTTCAAAATTTGTGAGAAGATTTGTAGCTCGGGTGCTTGTTGTTGAGGTTCTGTTCGCCGAGCTTGGAATTTATGTTGCAGATGTTCCATCCCCTGTCTAGGTGACATCCTCAGGGCTTGGGAGCCTCCTGTGAAGCGCTTCTGTGATATTTCCTCCTGCATTTGTAGTGGTTTGAATCTGCCGCTTCCGGTTGTCAGTTCCTGCTGTCCGCTGCAGTGGTCGGTATATTGGGTCCAGGTCGATGTGCTTATTGATTGAATCTGTGGATGAGTGCCATGCCTCTAGGAATTCCCTGGCTGTTCTCTGTTTGGCTTGTCCTATAATAGTAGTGCTGTCCCAGTCGAATTCATGTTGCTTGTCATCTGCGTGTGTGGCTACTAAGGATAGCTGGTCGTGTCATTTCATGGCTAGTTGGTGTTCAGGGATGCGGATCATTAGCTGTCTCCCTGTTTGTCTTATGTAGTGTTTTGTGCAGTCCTTGCATGGGATTTTGTACACTACATTGGTTTTGCTCATGCTGGGTATCGGGTCCTTCGTTCTGCTGAGTTGCTGTCTGAGAGTGGCTGTTGGTTTGTGTGCTGTTATGAATCCAAGTGGTTGCAGTAGTCTGGCTGTCAGTTCAGAAATGCTCCTGATGTATGGTAGTGTGCCTAGTCCTTTGGGTTGCGGCATGTCCTCGTTCCGTTGTCTTTCCCTTAGGCATCTATTGATGAAATTGCGCAGGTATCCGTTTTTGGTGAATACATTGTATAGGTGTTCTTCCTCTTCTTGCAGTTCTGGTGTACTGCAGTGTGTTGTGGCCCTTTTGAATAGTGTCTTGATGCAACTTCTTTTGTGTTATTGGGGTGGTTGCTTTTGTAGTTTAGGACTTGGTCTGTGTGTGTGGCTTTCCTGTATACCTTTGTTGTGAATTCTCCGTTCAGTGTTCTCTGTACCATCACGTCTAGAAATGGGAGTTGGTTGTCCTTTCCTTCTTCTCTAGTGAATCGGATTCCTGTGAGTGTGGCGTTGGTGATCCGGTGTGTGTTCTTTATTTGTGTTTTTAATGATTACAAAGGTGTTATCCACAGATTCAATCAATCAGAACATCGACCTGGACCCAATATACCGACCACTGCAGCAGACAGCTGGAACTGACAACCGAAAGCGGCAGATTCAAACCACTACAAATGCTGGAGGAAAGATCACATAAATGCTTCACAGCATTGCGGATGTCATCTAAACAGGGGATGAAACATCTGCAACACAAATTCCAGCTCGGCGAACAGAACCACAACATTGGTCAGAGTATTGATTGCAGGAGTTGGGAGGTCATGTTGTGGCTGCACAGGACATTGGTTAGGCCATTTTTGGAATATTGCATGCAATTCTGGTCTCCTTCCTACTGGAAGGATGTAGAAAGGGCACAGAAAAGATTTACAAGGATGTTGCCAGGGCTGGAGGTTTGGAGCTGTAGGGAGAGGCTGAATAGGCTAGGGCTATTTTCCCTGGAGTGTCGGAGGCTGAGGGGTGACCTTCTAGAGATGTATAAAATTATGCGGGGCATGGATAGGATAAATAAGCAAAGGTCTTTCCCTAAGGTTGGGGAGTCCAGAATTAGAAGACATAGGTTTAGGGTGAGAGGGGAAAGATATAAAAGAGACCTAAGGGGCAACCTTTTCATGCAGAGAGTGGTACGTGTATGGAATGAGCTGCCAGAGGATGTGGTGGAGGCTGGTACAATTGCAACACTTAAAAGGCATCTGGATAAGTATATGAATAGGAAGGATTTAGAGGGCTATGGACCGGTGAGACTGGATTGGGTTGGGATGTCTGTTTGGCATGGATGAGTTGACCGAAGGGTCTGTTTCCCTGCTGTACATCTCTATAACTTTATGGGTGAACAGAACATTTGATAATTGCTGAGAGGGAAGTTGAATAGCACTGAGGAGATTAGCAACATAGGCAGCATTGAGGATAGGAGTTCCTGATGAGGCAAGGAAGCCACGCTGCTGCTAGAGTTGACCAAAATCATGGGCACATCCAAAGTGTAGTGGGAATCAGTCTAGATATTAGCTGACTTTCCTTTAGTAAGTGTACAGGCATGGGTGAAAGCAAGGAGTTCAACTTGTTAGGCAGAACAGGATGGGTCAACAGGTGGTACAGTGGTTAGCACTGCTGCCTCACAGCACCAGAGGCCTGGGTTCAATTCCCGCCTCAAGCGACTGACTGTGTGGAGTTTGCACGTTGTCTGCGTAGGTTTCCTCCGGGTGTTCCGGTTTCCTCCCACAGTCCAAAGATGTGCAGGTTAGGTGAATTGGCCACGCTAAATTGCCCATAGTGTTAGGTAAGGGGTACGGGTGGGTTGCGCTTCGGCGGGTCAGTGTGGACTTGTTGGGCCGAAGGGCCTGTTTCCACACTGTAAATAATCTAATCTAAAAATAAGCTTTGATTGCTTAGGACAAAGTGATGAACGCATATCCTGACATGCGTTTGTCCTTTGGAGACGAAGAAGAAGAACCATCGACATAAAGTGTAAGGTCAAGGTTAACAAGAGCCTGGTCCGTAACGTCAGGACATGGTTTAATAACAAGTTCATTTATGAGAACTCAATCATGGGGAGGATCAGGCAGTTCAAGAGGTTCTTCCTGCAGGAATGTACTGGGGTAAATTTTGGAGGAGTCTTCAAAGGAGAGAAGTGGATTCTGAAGTATTGAAATCTCATAGTGACAGAGTCGAGCCACAGTGAGATGTTGAGTACATTTAGAGGTCAGCAGGGATACCACAGAATGGGATGTACAGACTTCAACATTTTGATGTGAAGTTATATTAGGGACAGCCACTACCATAGCATGAATGGCGGAGAGAATTTGGGAGCAGTTTTAAAATAATCGTGTAGCAGCCACATGTACTTTCATCTTGAATGAATTAAATGTGGTCCCAGTAGAATGCCACAGGCTGTCTGTAAATATTAATTAGGAGGCAGAGTTGTAATTGCCAACCTGTACAGGGGCCTAATCCTTCTAATCAGAATGTTAAATTGCATTAGTTTGTATCTAACTTGCACTTCTGGTTGTTTTAAAGTCAAACTATAATACTTTTGTTTTGAAAAACTAGCAAAGTTTTGGTTCTTTCAGCAGTACATTGTTTTCTTTCTGGTTAAAGAGTATGAATTGGTTTTAAAAGCAGCAGTTAGATTTGATCAGAATCAGTGGCCTTAAGTTGACTTACCAGTGTAATTGTAACACTCCTAAAACACACAGGGACAAATGATTCATTGGGGGAAGGGCATGGGCCTTGGCACGTTGGTCCTCAGAGTGGGGGTGGGGTGTGGGGTTCAGGCGACTTTTTTTTATGAAGAGTGTTCACCTTGGCCGTACTGTGGGTGAGGTTTGAGGAGGTCCCCAGTGGGCAATCAGAGGAGATCAGCTGACTGGACAGGAAAATATTTCCTCCTCTGAATCTGAGTCCCATCACTCATCCGCGGATGGATCAGGATTTTTTTGTAATGGATGTTTGGGAGAGGTGAGGTATAAGGAACAGTCTTTGTCGTCCGTCTAGTCCTGCATGGCTGCAGCTACAATCTGTTGTTTATTCAGCCGTTTCCTTTCCTTTGGGCACCTGACATTTCAGCTTCGACTGTGATTCTTTGCTTAACCTTTTTATTATTTTTTTATTTTCTCCCTCGCCAATTCCAATTCTGCTTCTAAATCACGTGCTTCATATTTACATTTTAGTTCTGTCCAATTTAGTTCAGATCCTTCCTCAGTAAATGGACTAATTTCCCTTTTAATAAAGTTTGGTCTCCATGATGATTGCATGGATTTTTCCCGTTTTTCCTGAGCTACCTTTTTCCACACTGATATGGCTTCTTTCTGCTTAGTTCCCTTTCTTTTTTTCCCAAATCTATTCTGTTGAGCAGCTGTGGTTGATATTCTCCTTAATTGTTTCTCATAGTTAGGGTACAGAATTATTGTTTTTGTTAGGGGACATTTGTCTTCCATCTTACCTAGGGTTGCCCCATATTTATCTTATTTACTTTAAACCTTCACAAAACTACTGATCTACAGGGGATCGAACCCCAATTACTACAGGGGTCTCTAACCCCACAAAACACAGCAGCCTCTAACCCCATAATTTTCTGCTTGTAGTTAAACGATCTCATTTAGGGTTCCGTCAGGGTACCGTGAGAGTGAAATGGGGGAAGCAGCACACAAAGAGCAATCAAGATATAATCTTACCTTATGCGCCCGACCCTTAGGTAAAGCTCCTCTTTTCCAGTTTCATTCAAACGTGTCCCTTGTTGGAACCCTGCTCACAGCGCCAAATTGATAAAGTACAGACTTGAGATGGCCCAGGGAACCCCTTGTGAACTCAACCTGTTCGTCCCAGAGATCGTACTTTTTGGAAATCTGGAATTAATAAAAACCTCTTTCAGACAGTTTAGTTTAATTTTAGTCATCCTCTTTAATTACCAATAGCATCACTGTTACAACATAACACTGATATCTATAAGCCAGGCTAACTAGGTTCTAATAACTAAGGAGAGTAGAATATCAGCTCTCTACAGCCTTAGCAGTCTACGCTGCTGTACTGTCACAAACAGGCTTCGTTTATTCAAACCAAGTTTACAAAAACACTGCATGTTCTTAACTAGAAAGATAACAGTGAAGGACAATAATTCAGGAGAGAAGTTAATTGATACCGAGTTTCATTTAGAGGTCAGAATCAAACACTGTTCCTAATTTCACAAGGGACCAGCTATGAATGTTATCACTCTGTGTCCTGTTTACACAGATTCACTGATGTCAAGGTAAATTGCCTTACCTTCCCTGCCTGTCTATTTTCTAGTGTGCAGCAAATGTGTTCTATAATTCAACATTACGTTTTAGTCTAAATGTTTACAGACAAGTTTTAAGGCTACAGACTTTCTCAAAAGGAGAGGGTAGATCCTGTAACATGGTTCCCTGAGCAGATTGTCAAAAGTAACTTGGCAAAATGCCTCATCACCAGAACCTTCCAACAAACACCAAGGCATTGCTTGGCTGGCGGTGGGAAGGGCACTACCTGCGAGACCCTCTTGTCTTCCTAGACTGTGTGTGCCACCACAACACCGCCCTTGAAGCTGCTGCAGACTGAGTAGAGACTGTGTCACATCTTGTTCTGGAATGTACCTTTGCAAAGGAAGTCTGCAGAAAGATGCAGTGGTTTTTGTTGAAGTTCATCCCAAGCAGCTTCGTGAAGCAGAACTCTACATTCTAGGATTCTGTGATACACGCTGAGACAAACATTGGCTGTGCCTGGAGGACCATCAACATGGCCAAAGATGCTCTTTGTTCTGCCCAAAACTTGTTGGTCTTCCAAAACAAGGAGGTGACCGCCATCAAGTGTTGCAGACTGGCACATTCCAAGGTCCAGGACTACGTGCTGAGGGATGCACTAAAACTTAGGGCAGCTGCTATCAAGACACATTGGGGAAGGACTACTGTTTGAGGTCTTTCTGCTGAAGGCAAGTGGAGGTCCATTAAGTGATCGGACCCTTTGGGTACCTCAAAAATATATATATTCTTATACAAGTAAGCGATGCCTTTGGTTTGTTTATTAGATATAGTCCAACTTGAATGTTTGTCTTATTTTCTTTACTTGCTATTGTAAAGAATCAAACTTTAGTAACTATGGATATCTATATATTTTTCATGAATAAAGTGTAATTTTGAAATAAAAAGAATCCTTCCTTAGATACGGGACCCAAAACTGCTCACAATATTCCAAATACCTTATACTGCCTGAGTAACACATCCCTATTCTAACCTTCTCAAACAAGCCCTAACATTGCAGTTACTTTCCTAACTGCCAACTGAAACTGCATTTTAACATGAAGAGAATCCTGACCACGGACTAACAAGTCCCTTTGTGCTTCAGGTCGGGCAGTATCTGCCCAGACAGAGATAAAGCTGAGACAACGTTTGGGGTCCGGGGGCGGCCGTCATTCGGAAGATCGCGCTTTGGGACTTGATGCGGCGACACAATTTCTTCATCACTTTCACCTCCCGGCCTGTGAGAAGGAGTATTTTTCATCCTGAAACGTATTATTTTGTTTGGCGACACCGAAGTCGGCCCTTTTGAGTTTCTGTTTTCTCTCCTGAAAGGGTTGTTTCTCTTTAAAGAGTTTATCTTGTGAAGCAGCTGCTAACGGTCACTCGGGGCACGAGGCGGCCATTAACTGCCAAGTCGCACGTGGCAGGGGGGTGGGGCCTGGAGCGAAAATGGCGGCGGTCCCACCCAGAAAGGAAAAGGCTCAGAGGGAGAGCGGACTGTGTCAACAAAGTCCCTGTTTCCAAGGTAACGATGGTGGTTATTGGGGGATGGAGGGAGAGCGGACTGTGTCAACAAAGTCCCTGTTTCCAAGGTAACGATGATGGTTATTGGGGGATGGAAGGAGAGCAGACTGTGTCAGTAAAGTCCCTGTTCCCAAGATAACGATGGTGGTTATTGGGGGATGGAGGGAGGGTGGACTGTGTCGGTAAAGTCCCTGTTCCCAAGGTAATGATGTTGGTTATTGGGGGATGGAAGGAGAGCAGACTGTGTCAGTAAAGTCCTGTTCCTGAAGGTAATGATGTTGGACATTGGGGGCTGAGGGGGAGAGGATTGAGCCTGGTCCCTCCCCACAGTGAGACATCTTGCTGGTAAGCGGGGCCGGGTGACCGTTACCAGTTTTATTTTATATTCTATCCCCCACCCACCCCACCACTCACTTAGCTCCAAGGGTTTTTATTTACGCGGGAGGATATTATCTGATGGTGGGAATCTGATGCTGGTGAAGGAAGAGGGATGGCTGGCCACCGCGATGGCGAGGACCACACCGTTTTATTTTGCCGCTGGGACACGGTCCAGATGCAGGAGGATGCCCGGGGACTGAGGAAAGAAAGAGAACTTGGAGACGGGAAGAGTTTGGAAGGGTTTGGGACTCTGTACTTCAAACTGCAGTCTATACCAATACGATTGTAAATTTATATTTGACATAAGCAATGATTTTTATGAATCAGTGTATGGGGTCAAGGCAGACAAATGGAGTGAGGCCACAGATCAACCCTGAACTTATTGAGGGATTGGAACAGGATCTTGGGGCTGAATGGCCTGCTCCTGTTCCTGTGAAACTTGTTTACAAATTTACCAGAGCTCTTCAGTAAAATTGGAAGGTGATAAGTTAATAAGGATGGATAATCTCATGCCCCGGGGAAGCACAGTAACTCAGTGGTTAGCACTGCTGCCTCACAGCACCAGGGCCCCAGGTTCGATTCCAGCCTCGGGTGACTGTCTATGTGGAGTTCACATGTTCTCCCTGTATCTGCGTGGGTTTTCTCTGCGTGCTCCAGTTTCCTCCCACAGTCCAAAGATGTGCGGATCAGGTGGATTGGCCAAGCCAAAGTGCCCATAATATTAGGTACATTAGTCAGAGGGAAATGGGTCTGGGTGGGTTACTTTTCAAAGGGTCAGTGTGGACTGGTTGGGCGAAAGGGCCTGTTCCCGCACTGTAGGGGAATCTAATCTAAGACAGAGTTCACTCTGCTGAAACTGCTGGGATGGGACTGTGTATTTCTCATCTAACAGTTACTGTGTCACTGACCCCACTGTGTCACCCCACTGTGTCTGTGTCACTGACCCAGAGAAGGAAGGCTGATCCCACTTGTCTGTGTCACTGACCCCAGGGAGGGAAGACTGACCCCACTGTGTCGGTATCGCTGACTCCAAGGTGAGCAGGCTAATACTTTGTCCCTGATACCAAAAGGATGTGTTCTGTTTCTCTTGATGAGGGATATTATCAACCTGGTGCCCAGGTGTATGTTCCATGGAAAGCAGAGTAAATAATTTTGGGTTTTCTTAAATTACGACCAAAGCAGCATGAGGAAGTGGAGTCCGTCTCTCACTGATCCAGGGGCTCAGCGCTGCTTTCAGTTACTGAAGTTGCATTATTTGGTGTTGAAGCTATTAGTCACAGCTGTCACCTCTCTCTGCTGTCGGAAAAAAGCTTGAACCCTCTCTCTGCTGTAAGATTGATTATTTTGATATTCCTATCTTTTGGATTGGAGGAGATAGTAAGTGAGGGAAATCTGTTTTGCTGAATTTGCCTTTACTAGGGGTCTGTTTATAGGATGTGGCTGTATTGGAACAGTTGATGGGTAGAATTAAATAATATATTATTTTGATATGTATTCCAACAGGTTCAAGTTGTGCTTATTTTCGTTGTTTTGTGTAAAGTTTAGCAGTCTGACCAATTGAATTTCATCCAGAACAGAACACTCTAGAACTGTCCATGATGCTACAGCGATGTCTAAGGTTCGACATGATCATTCTTAAACTCACTTGAAATATTATTCAACAGAGTTCTGCACCTCCTAGAGGAGATGTGAGTGCATTGGAGAGGGAACAGAGGAGATTGACCAGGCCATTCCCTGGGCTTGGAGAGTTTTAGTTCTGAAGACAATTCAGAATTCTCTTCTGAACCCTGAAGACAATTCGGAATTATATGAATGATATTTTGAAATGCCACAGTGGACAAGACTGCAGACTGATGTAGACAGTGAAGCAAGAGAATATGACAGACAAGGAGTGAAACCCACACCTCTCTGTGTAGTGGTCCCAGACCCATACCCTCCCTGGCCTCACCCCTCCATCTCCCTTCAAACTGCTCCATCATCAGTCAACTATTTTGGGTTTCTTCACTGAGCATGCTCAATATTCTGCAGGGAACAAAGAATGATTCATCCCCAGCAGCTGCTGTACAGATCATGTGTGTCTCAGAGTCAGCTCTGAGACATCTCCTGGGCAGTCTCAATCTGTATCTGTGTGTCTCTGACTCTGTGTCATTGAGCATCATCCGTACACCCTAATGTCTATGTATGGAACTGCTTTGTATATTCTGGAATATGAACACATTGTAACCTGAGGAAGGTGAGGGTTTCGGTCCTCCCTGGCTTACTCCCTGTTTGATCGCAGTGAGGCCACTTGAACTGGACAGGTCAAAGTGTGACCTCACAGAACAAGTGTGACCTCACCGTGTACATCACAGAGAGTTCAGACATCACAACTGGTTTGTAAACTGGCTTCAACTGAGACACGAGGCTGTGTCAGTAAACACAGGGAAGGCTAGGTCACTGCACTGACCGTGTCTCTGGCTGATCTGTCTGGGAGTGAATGTGATCAGAGAGATAATCAAAACAGCTGGACATTACAAAGAGAAAGCAAAGCTTTGAGAACACCATTAACAATCTGATCAGGCAGACGATGGGGAAGTTTGAAAGGTTAGTGTAACATTCTTTCTCTTGCACTGACTGAGGATTTGGGGGTAATTATAGAGTCATAGAGTTATAGAGATGTACAACATGGAAACAGACCCTTTGGTCCAACCTGTCCACACCGACCAGATATCCCAACCCAATCTAGTCCCACCTACCAGCACCTGGCCCATATTCCTCTAAACCTTTCCTATTCATATACCCATCCAAATGCCTCTTAAATGTTGCAATTGTACCAGCCATCAGCACATCCTCTGGCAGCTCATTCCATACATGTACCACCCTCTGCATGAAAAAGTTGCCCCTTAGGTCTGTTTTATATCTTTCCCCTCTCACCCTAAACCTATGCCCTATAGTTCTGGACTCCCCAATCCCAGGGAAAAGACTTTGCCTAATTATCCCATCCATGCCCCACATAATTTTGTAAACCTGTATAAGGTCACCCCTCAGCCTCCGACGCTCCAGGGAAAACAACCCCAGCCTGTTCAGCCTCTCCCTATAGCTCAGATCCTCCAACCCTGGCAACATTCTTATGAATCTTTTCTGAACCCTTTCAAGTTTCACAACATCTTTCCAATAGGAAGGAGATGAGAATTGCAACCAATATTCCTAAAGCAGCCTAACCAATGTCCTGCACAGCTGCAACATGACCTCCCAACTCCTGTACTCAATACTCTGACCAATAAAGGAAAGCATACCAAACGCCTTCTTCACTATCCTATCTACCTGTGACTCCACTTTCGAAGAGCTATGAACCTGCACTCCAAGGTCTCTTTGTTCAGCAACACTCCCTAGGACCTTACCATTAAGTGTATATTTCCTGCTGGGATTTGCTTTCCCAAAATGCAGCACCTCGCATTTATCTGAATTAAACTCCATCTGCTACTTCTCAGCCCATTGGCCCAGATCCTGTTGTAATCTGAGGTAACCCTCTTCTCTGCCCACTACACCTCCAATTTTGGTGTCATCTGCAAACTTCCTAACTGTACCTCTTATGCTCGCATCCAAATCATATATGTAAATGACAAAAAGTAGCGGGCCCAGCACCAATCCTTGTGGCACTCCACTGGTTGCAGGCCTCCAGTCTGAAAAACAACACCACCACTCTCTGCCTTCTACCTTTGATCCAGTTCTGTATCCAAGTGGCTAGTTCTCCCTGTATTCCATGAGATCTGACCTCGCTAATCAGTTTCAAATGGGGAACATTGTCGAATGCCTCACTGAAGTTCATATAGATCACATCTACTGCTCTGCCCTCATCAATCTTCTTTGTTTCTTCTTCAAAAAACTCAATCCAGTTTGTGAGACATGATTTCCCGCACACAAAGCCACGTGGACTATCCCTAGTCAGTCCATGCCTTTCCAAATACTTGTACATCCTGTCCCTCAAGATTCTCTCCAACAACATGCCCACCACTGCGGTCACGTCCACTGGTCTATCATTCCCTGGCTTGTCTTTACTGCCTTATTTCCGGCACCTCACCTGTGACTATCGATGATACAAATATCTCAGCAAGAGGCCCAGCAATCACTTCTCCAGCTTCCTACTGAGTTCTTGGGTACACCTGATCAGGTCCTGGGGATTTATCCACCTTTGACCGTTTCAATACATCCAGCACTTCCTCCTCTGTAATCTGGGCATTTTGCAGGATGCCACCATCTATTTCCCTATAGTCGATATCTTCCATATCCTTTTCCACAGTACATACTGATGCAAAATATTAATTTAGTATCTCCCCCATTTTCTGTGGTTCGACACAAAGGCAGCCTTGCGGTTATTTCAGGGGCCCTATTCTCTCCCTCGTAACCCTTTTGTCCTTAATGTATTTGTAAAAACCCTATTGGATAATAATGCTCGAGAGATTTATTCTGAGAAAGATTGGGGCTTATTGAAACCGGTGAGATACACAGAACTGATTCTTAATGAGGGATAGAAACTGTCTCAGATGTCACTCTTTTCCTCGGACCTAGGCCAATACCTATGTTCGTCCTTTTGAAAAGGGTGGTAAAGATTGTTCAGTAGAGAACTGGTCTGCCAACAATTTGAGGTGAACCCAGAGACAATACGTGTCACTTGGAGGAAGACGGGTCAGAAATTGAGTTGGAGAGGGATCGATTGAAGTGGAGCTCCTTGTGAGAGATTAGGGTGGGAGAGGAGTCTGATGGTGAAGATTAGAGGTGAGAGCATTGTGGAGCGATAGTGCCCTGCTTCACATCATCATTGCCCTCAATTCCACCAATATTACCAAGGGTGTCAATCTCAAGAACTTGTGGAGATGCTAACCATTCTCAGCATGGAGCCATAGTACCCAATATTCCTCATTAGCGTTTAAAAAATATCTTTCCTCTCAATCTTGAGTATTGTTATTTACTTGGTTGGAGGTGACCGTGGATTTGAAAATCCGCACGCTCTCTTGTAACTCATCCTGCAGACATGACTTGGAAGTGCCCGTGTTGGACTGGAGTGGACAAAATTGGGGCGGCACGGTGGCACAGTGGTTAGCACTGCTGCCTCACAGCGCCAGGGACCTGGGTTCAATTCCCGCCTCAGGCGACTGACTGTGTGGAGTTTGCACGTTCTCCCCGTGTCTGCGTGGGTTTCCTCCGGGTGCTCCGGTTTCCTCCCACAGTCCAAAGATGTGCGGGTCAGGTGAATTGGCCATGCTAAATTGCCCGTAGTGTTAGGTAAGGGGTATAAGTTGGGGTATGGGTGGGTTGTCGCTTCGGCGGGTCGGTGTGAACTTGTTGGGCCGAAGGGCCTGTTTCCACACTGTAAGTAATCTAATCTAATCTAAAAGAAAAATTAAAAACCACACAACACCAGTTTATATCCAACAGGTTTATTTGGAAGCACTAGCTTTCGAAGCACAGCTCCTTCATCAGGTGGTTGTGATAAAGGAGCACCATTTTGAAAGCTGGTGCTTCCAAATAAATCTGTTGGACTATAACCTGGTGTTGTGATTTTTATCTTCTTTCTGCAGACACAGTTCACAGTCATGAAAGGGGAGATTACAGCAGCATTTACATGGAGAATGATGTCTTTCCAGTTTCAGGAAAACTCCTCCCCCTTCATTTCAGTGTAGATTTGTTACCATGAATTGCTGAATGTGGTAATATCCAGGACGAACAAGAATGTGTTTATGGAATTGATTCAGACACTTTCTTTTTATCTCATGATGTTCACTCTCTGCTGGAATGAACACCCACTCCATCACCATATTGTTCTCATAGTCAATCTATCTAGCCTGCACATCTTTGTGGGAGGAAATAGAGCACTTGAAGGCATGGAGAGAATGTATAAACTCCAGTAGGACAGTTACCCGAGGGTGGAATCAAATTCAAGTTCCTAGCGCCATGAAGCAGTAGTGCTAACCACTTCACCACTATGCTGCCCTGATCCATAATAGGTCCCCACATTGTGATTTCACCCTGTCTCCTCGAGTCTATCACCATTCCTCATCTGTTTTGGGTAACAGACCAAATCTTCTCTCTCCATCTTTCTGTCTGTCTTTCTCTGTTTTTTTTCCCACTGCTTGCTCCTGGATCCATCCTAACAGGGTTCAGACTTAACTCTGGATATGAACCTTTAGTTTCAGTTTTAATTTGGCTCTGAGATTTTTGCTGCTTCAGGCTCCAAACCAAAGCACCGTGGATGTAACCTTCCAAAAATGAAAAGACCACTGTCATTGAAAAGGACAAATTCCACAGACACTGAGGAACCCATCAATAGACTATATCACACTAGTTTGAATTTAAACGAGATCGCATTCCGTTCATGTTATTTGATCAAAAAGTCCCAGAAATTCCTCCTTAGTAATCCCATGGTTTATGTCCATCCTTCAGTCCACATTCCTCCAGAAAAAAGGATTTTCTCAGTTTAGTACATCCCAAAGGGATTTACAAAGATAAAGTTTATTAAGCCAGCTGAAGTGGCAGTCCCTGTTGTAATGTAGGGAAACGGCAGCTACTTTACACATAGCAAGCTTCCACAAACAGTAATATCATTGGAACCAGATCATCTTTTGTTTCTTGAGTGCTCTGTTATGAGGAAGAATTATTGGCCAGAAGACACATGGGCTATTTCTGGTATCTTCAATGTTTGGGAGAAGATTTGTAGCTTGGGTGCTCATTGTCGTGGTTCTGTTCGCAACACAAATTCCCAGCTCGGCAAACAGAATCACGTTTCTGGTATCTTTTGCAATAGTGACAATGGTCTGAGAGAAGAGATGGAGCACTTGATTTAAATGACTGAGGCAATTCAACCTTTCCTTTGTAGTGATCCTTCAATAGTGCAACAGCTCCTTTGTAGTGATCCTCAATAGTGCAACGGCTCCTTTGTAGTGATCCTCCAATAGTGCAACAGCTCCTCATTAATGAGCATGCAACCTTTTTCACTATCTTCAAACAAATTATCTGGAATGCGTTCTGATACACTCTCAGTACCACTTGCTCAATTGCAGCTTTGATTGTACACTGTCCTGAATCACAAAAGTAGAAGTCCTGCACAGATTTACAATGATCAAACCCAGCTATATCTCGCAATTATTATCAGATCATGTTATGTCAAAATATCTCCAGTTTTGTCAAGAATTGAGAATCAAAAAGTCATTACTTTGAGGTTTTATGATCATAAAAGTTATTTATAAATGTTGGAAGTGACCAATCGATCTGGACTGAGTGTTCACAAACAATTTGGAATGGTGAGGACAGTGAAAGGTGAGAGTTTCCTTTAATGCTTATTGTAACAGGCTTGAGCAGGACAACATACTATACAACTGACAATGTATCCAGCAATGGTCAGGTAACTGAACAACACAGACAGGTAAAATTTGAATAGCAATACATGCAACAGCATAACAATTTTCTTGAATTATATTTAGCATTATTCAGGGCACAAACATTATACATTGTTAACAAATTATTGACTATTTTACATGGGAGATCCAGGATACATTGTTGGTTACCATTATTCATTAGAACCTGACGCTTTCGTCCCTCTCCATTGATGTAGATAGGGGTCTGCCCTCCATCTTGCTTCCTGAAGTCAATGATCAGTTCTTCTGTTTTGCAGACATTGAGACGAAAATTGTTATCATTGCACTATGAAACCAAGCACGCTATCGACTTCCTATATTCTGACTCATCATTATTTGATATGCAGCCTACAACCATGATGTCATCAGCAAACTTGTAGATGTTCATATGAAATATGGCCAATCAGTCATGTGTACAGGGAGTGTTTGGGGGCTGAGGACGCATCCTCACGGGGCCGCAGTGTTGAGAATTATTATAGAAGAGGTGCAGTTAACTACCTTCACTGATTGCGGTCTGTACGTCAGGAAACTGACGATCCAGTTGCAGAAGTTAGAGCCATGCCCTAGGTCTCAGAGTTTTGAGATTAGTTTAATTGGGATTAAAATGTTGAAGGTGGAGCTGCAGTTGATTAGCAGGAGCCTGATGTAGGTATCCTTATTAGCTAGATATTCCGGGGACAAGTATAGGTCTAGGGAATTGTGTCCACTGTGGACCTGTTCTGTTGACAGGCAAATTGCAAGGGAATGAAGTAGTGTTATCATGTTGCTTCACCTCTTTCACCTTTCATTCCATTCCTCATGTGGACTCCTCGTTCCATTATCTGCTGCATCTAGTGTTGGCTCTCAGTTACTTGGATTTATTCCTCAATTGAATTATTTTTATAACTGGATATTTCACTGCATATATTAACTGGTCTCTGAATGCTCTCTGCGTCACCACATAAATAAAAGCATTTGTGCAGCAACTCAGGTTCCGCAGCATGAATGCAATTCCTTCAAATGTACGAAAAGCAGTGTAATACAAAGAATTAGCAGCACTAAACATATATAAAATGTACCCCAACCAGAGAAGTATGAAGCTTGCACATATGGCAAAGAGTAAAATGACAGATTTCTTTCTGCTCTCCAGCTCTGGATCATTCTCTATTTTTCTCTGACCTTTCAGTACCACACGCACCTTAATTGCCTCGAAGATGTGTCTGACAGTCAGGACATTGATAAATAAAATAAAAGTGAATGGGAACATTGGTGTTAAAAATTGTTCAAAATATTTGAAACTTGTCCACCGACGGCCATAATAACTACGTGTGGTAAAACAGTACCATGGAACATTGTTGATGATCCTTCTAGGTTTAAATCGGAAGTAGTTAGGAATATTCTTTAAGGAAAAGAAAATATAAATTGTTGCTAGAACCCTCATTGCAGTTTTCTCTGTGCAATACTTAGTTTTCATCTGATGAAAACAGATGGCAACAAATCGATCAAAAGAAAAAGCAGCAGTGAACCAGACAGAACAATCAATGGCCGAGCAGGTGAGGACATAGATTACACTGCAAACAGGAGTGATGTTCAGGAAACAGTGTGGATAATAATAAGACACAAATCTATCGAGTACGATATCAAAAACGATGAACAGTAGATCAGATGTTGCCATGGCCACCAGATAGCGACTAGTGCATGTAGAAAGACCACACTTGCCCTGAGCCAAGAGTGCAATCACCACTAGACTCGCTGTAAGAGAGAGAAAGGAGAAACTCGTTATGTTGAAGTTACTCTCTGTGCCTGATCCCAGATTGTAAGTAATGGCAAGAAGGTCGTTGTTGTTCCAGTCTCGAGAATCTGAACCTCAGTAGCAAACTCTCTCTAAATGAATCATTTGCACTTTTAAAAGACAGAGGTAAGAACATGAGCAACAATTTATTTGTAGCAACATGGTCACATATTCAATGTTTTGTTCGGGTTGGCAGTGGTTGATTTGAGCTACTTTATAGGTTACTCTGACTGGCTGGATTTTCCTACAGGACCACAACATCTACACAAAGGCACCCTGCATGTGTAAATCAACAATGTTGTACATTTAGCACAAACATTGATTGCAAAATTCTTGCAATCAGTTTTGGATTTCTACAGCTCAGATTTCGTCTAGAATTTTAGGTCCACACTGTATGAACTATAATATGAGAAATTAAGTCATTTCACAATGACCCAGAGTGGATGCACTCCACAATATGAAATTTTATAAAATGATAAAATTTTGAGTCCATCCCATGTGCACAGGGTGGAACATACCAACAATTCTATCCATGGAAGTATTCAGCAGTGAATCCAAGCATCATACTCCAGGTTAGGTGCCTACCACAATCATAAGAATTTCAATATTTGGCATGGAGTCCACGACCAGTCTGAGACTGTACTCCACTGCTCCCACCTAAATCCATGCAGCATTGGTTATTGCAACTTTCTCGTTTAGAATTCACACTTTTTATCTGGGATGAAGCAAAGCTTCCTGCCTGATGTCCAGACTCTCACACAAGCTCCTCTCCTTGTGAACAGAGATCCTCCTCCCATATTCAGAGCACATGCTGGGGCTAAGAATGTCCATAGGTTACCCAACACACACTTTGGAAATCACTAGAATTGTACTAAAGCTTGTTGTGGGAGACCCAAACATTGTTCCATTGCCTGGTTTCAGAGGCTCTCTCTGAATTCAGGCCAATATTAAAGGTTAGGGGAGATGATGGGCTCATGATCAAATACTAGATTCACAACAGTGTGGTGACTCTAAGATGATGGCTCCCTTTTTTAGACCACTTCTTGTGATAAGATATCCTTATGTGATGTTCATTTTCATGAGCGTGCAACTCCCAAAATCGACCCAGTTTTAAAGATAAGAGATCCTTAATTTGATTCAGTGTAATTTTCTAAAGTAAGGAACACCAATGCATAAACCCATAGACCACAGGGAAAAGGATCTGTCTTCTGGCTTATAGACCAGGAGTAGTTGGGAAATTCGTTGGACAAGACAAAATAAGCTTTAACATAGACCATCCACTGGAATAGCTGACATCCTGAATCCAGCAAGATATCAGAGCCAAGCTTCACTACTTTCCCCTTGGTTATTTCTCCTGCTGTCTCCCATGTGGGACATTCTTTTGGACAATAACCACAGCTCAGGTTCAGAGCTATCATCTTTCAGATGTGGGAATATTGTGCAGTACAAACAAAATTAACCAATGTGGTGCTTTGTAAATGTTGTTGGAGATGCTTTCAGTGAGACACATGGAAAGCATTCCATCCCACCCAAGCTATACTTACTGGATGGTAGACATGGATTGGAGAGACAGACAGGGAGCTTATTGCTGCAGTAATCAATATCTGCCATACTCCTGTGTCCACAGCACTTGCATGGCTGGACCAGATCATTTTCTGGTCAGTGTTTGGGCCAGGTTGTTGTTCACCATGCATTCAGTGACAGGAATGTCACTGTAAGCCAATGGCATATTGGTAAATTCTCACTTCTTGGGGATGGCTATTCCCTGGTGCTTGTGAGATACAAATGTTACTTGTCAATTACCAGACCAAGCTAGATGTTATCTCACTGTCCAATGACACAGATCTTTTCATTATCTAAGGAGATGTAATTGGTGCTGAATATTGTGCAAGCATGAACAAACCTCTCTACTTTGGAAATGGCAATGGAGGGAAAGGCATTGATGAGGCAGCTGCAGATTTTAAGGCCAAGGTACAAGTGTGAAGATCTCCTGCAGAGATGTGTGACGGCTGAGATGATTGACCTCCATCGACCGTAACTGTCTTCATCTGTGGTCAGGATGAAATGTGAGAGTGGTGTAATCTTGGTGAGTTCAGTTTTTCAAGGAGTCCTTATTGTGACTATGTGTTCACAATGTATATGTTTAAGAGCTGAGCATTTGTTGTCAGTAATTAAAATTTAACTGTAAAAAGAGCACCATCTGATTGAGATAAATACAATCAATACATCTGTTAATTCAAGTCAAATGATCCTGAGTTTGTCACACTAGAATAAAGATGTGGTTGTGCTGGAAGGTCAAAGGCTGAGGGAAAAAAACAGGTCAATGTGTGACAGTTTGAATGCCCAAGAAAAGTCAGAATGTTTGTCATTATCACACTAAAGGGATAGGAATTCTCCCAATTCTGGAAGTGGGCATTGTGAGCTGTCTTAGTGACATGTATACCAAGGGCAGGCAGAAATAACTCGTTATGTTGAAGGTAAAATTAATCAGTCATACTTTTCAATATTTCATGTACAGGTTGTTCTGTTACAATGTGTTTCGTTAGCACAAAATCTCTATAATGCAATTGACAACACTGTTTCTAAAGTGCAGAATTTTAAGGAGTGTCTTAGTTATAATACTATTCTGGCCCGATTAGTTCAAATGGTGCTCTTATTACGCAATTTTCTTATAACACGGGATTGCACAAAAATGGAATTACCACATTGTAGCAGAACTGACTGTAAGTGTCTCCTTATTCTGCAACGATGTTCCCTTGTTCAAGACTCCTACATAAGTGGAAACATCATCTCAACATCAACCCTGTCAAACCCCCTCAGAATTATGTATATTTCAATAAGATCACCCCTTACTTTTTCAAAATGCTAATGAGTAAAGACTTAATCTGGTTATCATTTTTCCTAAGTCAACCCTTCACCCCAGGAATCCATCTAGTCAATCTTTTGAACTGCCTCCAACACCAGCATCTCGTTTCATAAATATGGAAACCAGAATCATACACAGTACTAAAAGTGCAGTCTCAACAATCTGTACAGTTGTAATAAGACTTCCCTGTATTTACACTTCCAACCCATGGTAACAAAGCCCAAATTCCCCTTGTATCCTTAATTACTTGATGAACATGTATGCTAACCTTTTGTTTTACACACAAATCTCACTTTGCTGACCTTTTTGAAATCTTCCTCCATTTATAATTGTTTGCTTTTTGATTCTTCCTAGCAAAGTGTTTGACCTTACACTTTCCAGCATTAAAGCTCCAGCTTCCAAGTTTTTGCCCATTCACTCCATATATCTACAGATCCTTGCAGATTCCTTATGTTCTTACCAGAATGTACCCCCCACCACAGCTATTTATATATCATCAGTAAATTTGAATACATTATACTCTATTTCTTTCTTCAAGTCATTAACAGAGATAGCAAGGAATTGAGATGCTGGGACAGGTTCTGATGGCACTTCACAAATTACATCTTTCCAACAAAATGTCTATTAATCCCAACTCTCCATCTTCTGTGTGTCAATCCAGTCTCAATCCATGCTAATACATTACACTCAACACTGTGAGCTCCTGTCTTGAGCATTAACCTTCCATGCAGCACTTTAAAAAACCTTTGAAATCCAAATGCACTACATCTTCACTTTTGACTCCTCAAAGTCTGTCCACCAGCTAGAAGGCGCAAGTCAGGAATGTGATGGAATACTCCCTACAGTACCAACCTCAACCTCTTCCCTCATCTGAGGTCTGGTGGCCCTCACGTTAAATTACCAGCAGCTTCTGCTCTCTAATGACTATGGTGACACAATATATCGAACACTGTATTTTCCTTCAAGTGAATCATTATGGAATTGAAGAACGGTGTCATTATTACATGAAAGAGTTTGACCCACTGTGTTACTCCCCTGATGTAAAACACACTGTTCCAGACATGCCCCAGGCAGCAATGTTGATGAAGCAGCCCTGACATTTACAATGTACTGTGGGAACATTCAGCTTGGTGTTACTGTTACTGCAAACATTTATAAACTTCCAAGTGCTAGCTGGCATCAGCAAGACCCTTCCATACTACCTCTCATCCACTCCCAATTTAAATCCGATTCCTCAATAGCCATAAAACAATCTGAGATTACTCAGCACCTAAGTGTGATCTCCAATAAACCACCTCATACTGATGTAGAGATTCAATCAACATGGAAACTTTTATCCAACCAGAAGGGACTGAATGCACTGAACTGCCCTGTGTGGGGTCAGTTCCCTGAATGGCTAGGGTTAAGACATGAGTGACTTCCCACAAAGTGATTACAGGTGAGCAGTCATTCCCACTCACCTCAGCTTTCCAATCATTCAGAATGCGAAGAAAATATGACAACATTTCTAAGGGCAGATTGGCTCAAATTGATCAGCAAGATCTTGAATAGCATTGATGTAACATCTCACCTTATAACTGTAGCAACTGATATGTCTATGCAAGTCTGTCTTGATGGAGTAAACCACAATTACTGTTTGGACAGACGTCCTCCGTGACAATCGGTGCAATGATGTCCCACACCATGAGACAAAGAGCATCATGTAAATCACGGTCGACAGGTGATTCACATGAGAACACAGAACATCGAACTGTACAGCACAGGAACAGTCTTTATAAAGCTGAAATATGACATCTTGACTCTTGTACTCAATTTATCAGCCAATAAAGGCAAGCTGACCATACATCTTCTTTGCTACCCTATTTACTTGCATGGTCACTTGCAGGGAGCTATGGACTTGAACACCAAGATCACTGTATATCAATGTTGTTCAGGGTTCTGCCATTAACTGTATATCTTTTCCCTAACTTTCAATCTCCTAAAGTGCAGCGCCTCATACTTACCCAGTTTAAACTCCATCTGCCACCTTTCCACCCATATCAGCAATTGATCTCCACTGTATCTTTGACAACCTTATCCACAACTTCACTGATCGCTCTATCATCTGCAAATTAACAAAGGGCAGAGGTCCCATTATGGAACCTTGAGGAACACTACGAGTCACGACCCTCCAGCCAGAAAAACACCTTTCCTCACTATCCTCTGCTTTCTATGGGAATCGAAGTTCACCTCACCATGGATCCCATGTAGTGTAATCTTCAGGATGAGAAAGTGAGGACTGCAGATGCTGGAGATCAGAGCTGAAAATGTGTTGCTGGAAAAGTGCAGCAGGTCAGGCAGCATCCAAGGAACAGGAGAATCGACGTTTCGGGCATAACCCCTTCTTCAGGAATGAAGAAAGTGGGCTCATCCTGAAATCTTCAGGATGAGCCCACCATGAGGGACCATATTGGACGCCTTTACTGAAATCCATGAAGACAACATCCACTGCTCTACCCTCATCAATTGCCTTTGTCACTTCCTCAAGAGATTCAGTCAAGTTAGTAAGATATGACCTGCCTTGCATAATGCCATGCTGACTGTCCCTAATTAGGCCCTGCATTTCCAAATGCATGTAAACCCTATCCCTAAGAATCATCTCCAATAGTTTATTTTAATTTCTGTTCAGCAGTGTGCTGTTGATGGACTATGATTCAATTGATGATCCTGATACAGTATCTAACGCAGCAAGTCCCTCAATACTGAACATCAGGTCAGTTGGGTGTCACAGTAGCAGGGCTGACTTTCACTCCATATGGCCGGATGTTCTTGATCCAGATTGGAGCCTCGGAGCAGCACAACTATATCAAATATCCGAAATTGCTCATCAGTCATCCCAAACCAAAATGTCTTTCATCTACAAAAAATGATGTTGTACCACCCAATCTCCACCGTTCTGAGCCAGATACAATGACAGAGGTTTCACAAAGTTGATGGAGTACTGCAGTACATGGTGTAACACTCTAGCCTCAAGGTGAATCCGTCCAAAAATATATCCAGGGGTTTTAGTCTCTAAAACATCAGTCCTGACAAAACAGTTGTAGTAATAATGTTATAACAATGTTAATAATAATGATAGTAATTACATTTTTAAACTGACAGCCAAAGTCTAAATAATAATCCCGAATGAACGCAAATTGGAGGACCTTCACCTATCATTTGGGGAACATCAAAGGATAAAGCAAGAAAAGGCAAGATAGAAAACATCCTGTTGGACAATTTGATCCTCTGAGGCACCTAAAACCCCAGACCTCAGCGCTTATCCTATTGGGTTCTGCACCACAGCACTGTGCATCATGTTCCAAATGGCACACCTCACATAGCATTCACATAATTTCAACAATATACATTGTAGTTGGAACCTTGTGTTCAATAACCCTCCCAGTGATCTGTCCTCACAAATATCATAACCCCAGGCATCCACTGCCTGACAAAAACTCAAGATGGTCAAAGCCATCTGGGCTGATCCACCCTTATCATGAATAGATTTTCTACAGGGGGGAACATTTGGCACAAAAGGTCCACACTGACACTAATTAATGGACCTGACACTGTACGCAATTTAACATGGTCAATTCACCTGACCTACACATGTTTAGATTGTGGGAGGAAACCCACACAGACACAGGGAGAACATGCAAACTCCATGCAGACAATCACCAGAGGCAGGAACTGAACCCAGGTCACTGGTGCTGTGAGGCAGCAATGCTAATCACTGAGCCACCATGTCACAGGGAACCTAATCTAATCCAGCTGACTGAGAGCAGGCTTTAAGTGACCATGGAGAGAAAATGGTCTTGGTAAACCCTTTCTCGACCAGCTGGGGCCAGTGCTCAGCCAAACATCATCATTGAGGCCTCAGTGTAAACCCATTCTGCACAGTCCAGAGAAACAGACACTGCTACACGTTACTGAGAAACTTCCTAATCGGCAAACAATTCACTTTAAACTCTGTAAAGCACTTTCATCTGGCATTGGGATTTACCTTGCTAAATGGAAATTAAACCATCAGTAAATGCAGATCGGAAATATAGACTTATGTAACTTAAGTTGTTACAAGACTTACCGGGAACACCAACAGTGACAAGGATGGTGTCGTATATTTTTGAGATCATTATGTTTGGAAAATACATTTCGTTGTTTGTGAAACAACCTCTCCCTTCCTGCTGCTGGCATCTGTCGGAATTGGAGAATTCTTTCAAAATTAGAGATGAGACATATCCAGAGACATCGTTTTATATTTTGTGATTCATTTTATATTTTGTTGTATCCCTCCTGGGAAAATATGATTACACATTCACCTTTTTAATATCATTTTAAACAAAGAGATTACGACAACAGGTTTATTTTGATGATGTAATGTCATTGAAATTTAAGTCTACATTTGAATACCCCAAAGACTGGATGAATCTAATCTTATTTGGTCACAACCGTTCCTTGCAACTTGTCATCAAACAAGAATGCTTGCAGTGTTTCACACACTAATAGTCCCATCAACATATGAATATCTTTTGATATTCTTTTCTGTGATGACTTTTATTTTACTGAGGATATTCAATCATTCAATACCTCATGTTGTACCTTGACAGCTGTTCTACTGTGCACTGTTATACCACTACTTTCCTTGATAACTCAGTTCCACAACTCATTTGGGAAAGTCTGTCTGATCAAGCACTCGAATGCAGAAGCTGAAACTAATACTGACCACAACAATAACTGGTACTTACACTTGGTAATAATTTCTCAAAGCAAAGACAAAAAGAAATCAGAACCTTAACATCAAAATTATAGACTGATAGCACCATACAGGACAGAGGTGACCCATCGATCCATAAAGATTGTCCCTCCAAACATTACATGAAAAGCTGCACAAGTCCCACTCCCCACCACCGAGTCCACAGTCTTGAATGTTATGACATTTCAAGTGCTCATTCAAGTACTTTTTAAAGGTTTTGAGGATTTCCTCCTCAGTTACCCTCCTGGGCAATGCACTATAGGCCCCTGCCATACTCTGCATGTCATGTTCCCTCTAAACCTCCTGCCTTTCAGCTACACCTCAGTATTGACTCTCCACTAACTAGGATGCTACCTGGACTGGAAGCTTTGAGCTATAAGGTGGGGTTGAATAGATTGGGACTTTTTTTCCCCGGGAACGTAGGAGACTGAGAGGCAACCTTACTGAGGTCTATTAAATCTTGTGAGATACATATAAGATAGATAGCCAACAGATTTTCACCAGCATGTGAGAGTCAAAAATTAGAGGGCATAGGTTAAGGTGAGAGTGGAGAGATACAAAAGCGTACAGAGGGACACTTTGTTCAGACAGAGGGTGGTGAGTGCTTGTAACAGGCTGCCAGAAGTATTGGCAGAAGCAAGTACAATTTTGTGATTTAATTAGATTAGATTCCCTACTGTGTGGAAACAGGCCCTTCGGCCCAACAAGTCCACACTTGTTGCCCACCCAGACCCATTCCCCTGCACCTAACACTGGGTAATTTAGCATTGCCAATTCACCTAACCTGCACATCTTTGGACTGTGGGAGGAAACCGGAGCACCCAGAGGAAACCCACACAGACACAGGGAGAATGTGAAAACTCCACACAGACAGTTGCCCTGAGGAGGGAATTGAAACTGGGTGCCTGGCGCTCTGAGGCAGCAGCGATAAACACTGAGCCACCGTGTTGCCCTAAGAAACATTTAAATAGGTACATGGATGTGATAGGTATGGAGGGATATGGACCAAACCCAAGCAAATGGGACTAGTTTAATTGTGAAAACTGGGTGGCACGAGCAATTTGGGCCATGCTGTGAATCTATGACTTTATCTATTCCTGGACTGGTAAAGACACGTATCTTGTATGCCTTAACTATCCTATTACCCTGTCTTGCTGCCTTTGGGGATCTGTTAACAAGCACCTCAAGGTCCTTCTGTTTCTCTGAGCTTCCTAGTGTCCCACCACTCATTGCCTTATGTTGTGACTTCTGCTAAAGTGCATCACCTCACATTTGTCAGAGTTAAATTGCATCTGCCACTGATTTGCCCATCTGACCGGTCTATATTATTTATGGATATGACAAACAATAAGGGATTCAGCACTGATCTCTGTGATACACACTGTACATGAGCCTCTAATTACACAAACAGCCTTCTCTCAATATCCGCTGCCTCCTCTGACTGAGCCAAATTTCCAGCCAACTTGCCAAGTTACTCCAGCTGTCATATGCTTTTACCTTCATTCTCAATCCCTCATGTGGAACCTTGTCAAAGACTTTGCTAAAACCCATATAAACTACTTCAATTGTCCTACCCACATCCACAGACATGGTCACCTCCTCAAAAACTCCACCAGATTTGTTAGGCATGACCTCCATCTGACAAAGCCATGCTGACTATCCATAATCAAACCTTGTTTCTTTAATTGGAGATTAATCCTTTCTTTTGGAATTTTCTCCAATAATTTCTCTAACATTGATAGACACTCATTGGTCTGTTATTCCTGGACTACCTCTACCACATTTCTCAAAAAGTGAAAACCCATCAGCTGTCCTCCAGTTCTATGACACTTCCTCTGTGGCCGGAGAGGAATTAAACATTTCGGTCAGAATCCTTGTAATTTCTTCCCTTGTCTCCTTGGTTACAATCCTTCCAGACCTCAGGTTTTGTGTACTTTGAAGCCCCCCAGTCTTCAATAACTGTTCTCATCATATAGAAATCTGCTCAAGAGAGACTGAGGGTGAGATTGTTGTTTTGCATTTTGCATGTTTCCTTCCCAATGCTGTTCTCAACCTTACTGAGGTGGGGGCAAAATGTGTTCTTGGATCCCTGGGTTTCAAATTCCATTTTTTCAGATAAGCACATTCCAAAATCCTTTAAGACAAAGAGGAAGAAAGAGTTTAGATTAGACTTACAGTGTGGAAACAGGCCCTTCGGCCCAACAAGTCCACACCGACCCGCCGAAGCGAAACCCACCCATACCCCTACATTACCCCTTACCTAACACTACGGGCAATTTAGCATGGCCAATTCACCTGACCCACACATCTTTGGACTGTGGGAGGAAACCGGAGCACCCGGAGGAAACCCACGCAGACACGGGGAGAACGTGCAAACTCCACACAGTCAGTCGCCTGAGTCGGGAATTGAACCCGGGTCTTCAGGCGCTGCGAGGCAGCAGTGCTAACCACTGTGCCACCGTGCCGCCCAGTTCTTATTCATGCAGAAGAATTTCTTAGGTATTTTACACACAGAGACACAAAGACATGTACACTCTCTCGGCGGAGCAGGTAACGGCTGTCTGGTGGTGTTTTTTGAAGTCGCGGGTATAGTCCAGTTAGTGTTTTTTAACCGCTAAAATTTAAAGTTTTTTTAAGCGCCTAGCAGACCCGGAAGCTGGTGTCGCGCGAGGTTACCTGGGAAGGGTTTTTTTTCTTATATAAGCGCGCAGGTGAGGAACCCGAGGCACTACAGGGGTAGAGCCTCCCGCCCGCCCTCCTCCTCTAACCTAATAATAAGACCCCTTGTGGTAAACAGGTAAGTGCTCCATTTTGCTTGTTTGTTTCTTTAGATCTAGTTTTTAAAGTTTACGTTTTAGAGGGATGGCAGCGAAGGCAGTGCAATGTTCCTCTTGCAACATGTATGAGGTGAGGGAAGCCATTAGCGTCCCTGCTGATTACACTTGCAAGAAGTGCACCCATCTCCATCTCCTCCAAGACCGTGTTAGGGAACTGGAGCTGGAGTTGGATGAACTCCGGATCATTCGGGAGGCAGAGGTGGTCATAGATCAGAGCTTTAGGGAAGTAGTTACTCCGAAAGTTATAGAGAGATGGGTGACAGTGAAGGGGAGTGGGAGGAAGCAGCCAGTGCAGGGACCCCCTGCGGTCATTCCCCTCAAGAACAAGTATACCGTTTTGGATACTTGTGGAGGGGATGACTTACCAGGGGTAAGCAACGGGGTTCAGGCCTCTTGCACGGAGCCTGGCCCCGTTGCTCAGAAGGGAAGGGTGGAGAAAGGTAGAGCGATAGTTCTTGGGGACTCAATAGTGAGGGGCACAGACAGGCGGTTTTGTGGGGGTGACAGAGACTCACGATTGGTATGTTGCCTCCCAGGTGCAAGGGTACGTGATGTCTCTGATCGTGTTTTCCGGGTCCTTTAGGGGGAGGGGGAGCAGCCCCAGATCGTGGTCCACGTTGGCACCAACGACATAGGTAGGAAGAGGGGTGAGGATGTCAGGCAGGCCTTCAGGGAGCTAGGTTGGAAGCTCAGAGCTAGAACGAACAGAGTTGTTGTCTCTGGTTTGTTACCCGTGCCACGTGATAGAGAGTCGAGGAATAGGGAGAGAGAACAGTTAAATGCGTGGCTACAGGGATGGTGCAGGAGGGAGGGATTCCGGTTTCTGGACAACTGGGGTTCTTTCTGGGGAAGGTGGGACCTCTATAAACAGGATGGTCTACACCTGAACCTGAGGGGCACCAGTATCCTTGGGGGGAGGTTTGCTAGTGCTCTTTGGGAGGGTTTAAACTAACTCTGCAGGGGCATGGGAACCTGGACTGTAGCTTTATGGTACAGGACCTTGAGTGTAGGGAGGTTAGGAACAAGGCATCGATCTCGAAGGAGGGTGCCTGTAAACAGACAGGTGGCTTGAAGTGTGTATACTTCAATGCCAGAAGTATAAGAAATAAGGTAGGTGAACTTGCAGCGTGGGTTGGTACCTGGGACTTCGATGTTGTGGCCATTACAGAGACGTGGGTAGAACAGGGGCAGGAATGGCTGTTGCAGGTTCCAGGGTTTAAATGTTTTAGCAGGGTCAGAGATGGGGGTAAAAGAGGGGGTGGTGTGGCATTGCTCGTCAAGGATAGTATTACAGCGGTGGAAAGGATGATGGAAGAAGACTTGCCATGTGAGGTAGTTTGGGCTGAGGTTAGAAATAGGAAAGGTGAGGTCACCCTGTTAGGAGTTTTCTACAGGCCTCCCAATAGTCCGAGAGAAGTAGAGGAAAGTATTGCGAGGATGATTCAGGAGAAGAGTGAAAGTAGCAGGGTGGTTGTTATGGGAGACTTTAACTTCCCAGATATAGACTGGGAAAGCTATAGCTCGAGTTCGTTAGATGGGTCGGTGTTTGTCCAATGTGTGCAGGAGTGTTTCCTGACACAATATGTAGACAGGCCAACAAGAGGTGAGGCTATACTGGATTTGGTTCTAGGTAATGAACCAGGCCAGGTGTTAGACTTGGACGTAGGTGAGCACTTCGGGGACAGTGACCACAACTCGGTGACTTTTACTTTAGTGATGGAGAGGGATAAGTGTGCACTGCAGGGCACGAGTTATAGCTGGGGGCAGGGAAATTATGATGCGGTGAGGCATGACTTAGGATGCTTGGATTGGAAAAATAGGCTTCAAGGGAAGAACACAAATGATATGTGGAGATTGTTCAAGGAATGGTGTCCTTAATAAGTATGTACCAGTCAGGCAGGGAGTAAAGGGTCTTGTGAGGGAGCCGTGGTTTAATAAGGAATTGGAATCCCTTGTGAAAGGGAAGAGGGCGGCCTATGTAAAGATGAGGCGTGAAGGTTCAGTTGGGGCGATTGAGAGTTATAAGGTAGCCAGGAAGGATCTAAAGAGAGAGCTAAGAGCAGCGAGAAGGGGACATGAAAAGTCCTTAGTTGGTAGGATTATGGAAAACCCAAAGGCTTTCTATAGGTATGTCAGGAATAAAAGGATGACTAGGGTAGGTATCGGTCCAGTCAAGGATAGTCTTTGGAAGTTGTGCGTGGAGGCGGAGGAGATTGGAGAGACACTAAATCAGTACTTTTCATCAGTATTCACTCAGGAACAGGACACTATTGCTGATGTGAATATTGAGTCACAAGTGATTAGAATGGATGGCCTTGAGGTATGTAGGGAAGAGGTCTGGGGAATACAGGAAAGGATGAAAATAGATAAGCCCTCTGGGCCTGATGGCATTTATCCTAGGATCCTCTGGGAAGCTAGGGAGGAGATAGCAGAGCCATTGGCCTTGATTTTTATGTCGTCATTGTCTACGGGAATAGTGCCAGAAGACTGGAGGATAGCGAATGTGGTCCCCTTGTTCAAGAAGGGGAGTAGGGATAGCCCGAGTAACTATAGGCCAGTGAGTCTCACTTCTGTTGTGGGCAAAGTCTTAGAGAGAATTGTAAGGGATAGGATTTATGAACATCTGGATAGGAATAATGTGATCAAGGATAGTCAGCATGGTTTTGTGAAGGGCAGGTCGTGCCTCACAAACCTTGTTGAGTTCTTTGAGAAGGTGACTAAGGAGGTGGACGAGGGTAAAGCAGTAGATGTGGTGTATATGGATTTTAGCAAGGCGTTCGATAAAGTACCCCATGGTAGGCTAATGCAAAAACTACGGAGGTATGGCATTGAGGGTGCATTAGAGGTTTGGATTAGGAATTGGCTGGCTGGAAGGAGAGAGAGGGCAGTAGTTGATGGTATAGGTTCATCTTGGAGTGCAGTTACTAGCGGTGTTCCACAAGGATCTGTTTTGGGACCATTGCCGTTTGTCATCTTCATAAATGATCTAGAGGAGGGGCTTGAAAGCTGGGTGAGCAAGTTTGCGGATGACACGAAAGTCGGTGGAGTTGTGGACAGCGAAGAAGGATGTGGCAGGTTACAGCCGGATATAGATAAGTTGCAGAGCTGGGCAGAAAGGTGGCAAATGGAGTTCAATGTAGCTAAGTGTGAAGTCATTCACTTTGGTAGGAGTAACAAGAAGATGGATTACTGGGCTAATGGTAGACTACTTGGTAGTGTGGATGAGCAGAGGGATCTTGGTGTCCATGTACACAGATCTCTGAAAGTTGCCACCCAGGTAAATAGAGCTGTGAAGAAGGCATATGGTGTACTGGGCTTTATTGGTAGAGGAATTGAGTTCCGGAGTCCTGAGGTCATGTTGCAGTTGTATAAGACTCTGGTGCGGCCTCATCTGGAGTATTGTGTGCAGTTTTGGTCGCCATACTATAGGAAGGATGTGGAGGCATTGGAACGAGTGCAGAGGAGGTTTACCAGGATGTTGCCTGGCATGGTAGGAAGATCGTATGAGGAAAGGCTGAGGCACTTGGGGCTGTTCTCATTGGAGAAAAGAAGGTTTAGGGGAGATTTGATAGAGGTGTACAAGATGATTAGGGGTTTAGATAGGGTAGACACTGAGAACCTTTTTCTATTAATGGAGTCAGCTGTTACTAGGGGACACAGCTTTAAATTAAGGGGTGGTAGGTATAGGACAGATGTTAGGGGTAGATTCTTTACTCAGCGGGTTGTGAGTTCATGGAATGCCCTGCCAGTAGCAGTGGTGGACTCTCCCTCTTTATGGTCATTTAAGCGGGCATTGGATAAGCATATGGAGGTTATTAGGCTAGTGTAGGTTAGGTAGACTTTGGTCGGCGCAACATTGAGGGCCGAAGGGCCTGTACTGTGCTGTATTTTTCTATGTTCTATGTTCTATGTACACATGTGTGCACATACACACACACGCATCACATTTACCTCACACACATATAAATTATTCTTTTACCTTTCTACTCAATACCTCTCTCTGTATGGGAAAATAATTCCCTCTAATCATCCTTCGTTCCATTATAATTCCCACGGAGCAAATACACAAACCTATCTTGCCCTGATACAAACTGGATGTTCTCATAGTCAAGACAAATTCATGTAGTTGACCACTATCACTTAGTCTGTCGTATTTCAATTTTTTGGGATCAAATAGAAACAAATTAACTTATCACTCAATGGTAAAAAACAAATCTTAAAGCTTTATTGGGTAATTGGAACAGTGGTTAGCACTGCTGCCTCACAGCGCCAGAGACTCTGGTTCAATTCCCACCTCAGGCAACTGTCTGTGTGGAGTTTGCACATTCTCCCCGTGTCTGCATGGGTTTCCTCTGGGTGCTCCGGTTTCCCCCCACAGTCCAGAAATGTGCAGGTTAGGTGAATTGGCCATGCTAAATTGCCCATAGTGTTATATGAAGGGGCAAGTATAGGGGAATGGGTCTGAGTGGGTTGCACTTCGCTGGATCGGTGTGGACTTGTTGGGCTGAAGGGCCTGTTTCCACACTGTAAGTAATCTAATCTAAAAAAAAATCAAGTTGCGTTCCAAATCAGCCAGGAACCAAGCCATTGAATTAGCTCATATTCAGGTACTTCAGAAATACTATCATGGAATGGGTCAAATCCCAGCATTCATAATGATTTCATAATCAATTTCATAAGAATGTGGATTATAACTCTAATGTCAACCATGAAACTAATGTCAGTTGTCAAAGAAAATTCACATGGTTCATTAATATCCTTTAAGGAAAGATAACTACTGACCTTACCTGGTCTGGGCTACATGTGACTCCAGACCCACAGAAATTGGTGTGGTTTGTGGAGGTCAGCCATCTAAGCTCCAAGACCTCACAGCAGGAGGTTCTCAAGATTGTGTCCTAGCCCTAAGTATCTTTAGTGACTGTATAACTGACCTTCTCTCAATCAGAATGCCATATATCAAAGGGTTCGCTAATACTTGCACTATATTCAAAGCATCCTTACATCCTCAGATACTGAAGCACTCCATGTCGCTCTATCACAAGATCCCTGAAAATTCCAGCCTGGGCTGACAATTGGCAATTAACATTCATGCTATACAAATGGGAAGCAATTACCACCTTCAATAAGAGATCACCTGAATAATGCTTTGCTATTGCTGAATCCCCTATGATCAACAGTATCAGAGTTACCATTGAGCTGAAAATGAACTGGACTCATGAGATAAGCCCCGTTCACTGTGGGTAGAAGGGCAGGTCAGAGAGGAAAAATAATGCTGTGAGCGACGCAGTTCATGACACCAAACGCCTCTCTGCTGTCTACAAGGCACACATCAGGAATATGATGGAATACACCCCATTTGACTGGATGAAATGAATCTCCAACACCTAGTCAAGAAATTGAACACCACCATGATAAAAACACAATGCTGTAGACATTGAAGCCTGAAATGAAACCGGAAAGTGCTGGAGAAAGTCAACAAGCCTGGCAGCATTGGTGGAGAGAAATGCAGAATTGACTTTTTGATTCTAATGTAACTCCTCTTCAGAACAGTATTGAAGAGTCATGTAGGACTAGAAATATTAATTCTCTTTCTCTCTTAACATATACTACCAGACCTGCTGAATTTCTCCAGCACTTGCTTTTTTAGGACAAAGTAGCCAGTTTGATTGGCACCATATCTACAAGCATGCAGTGAATCCAACACCAATCTTCTATATCAGCCTTATGTATCATCAACTAGATGTGCTCCAGAAATTCACCAATGCTCCTTAGACAGCAAGTTCCGAATGTATGACCATACCTTTCTAAAGACAAAAGCAGTAGATGCATGAGAACACCAGTACCTACATGTTCCCTTCCAAGCCATTCAGTATCGTGCCCTTGGATATATATTCCTTCTATGTTGCCATAGTCATAGTGAACCACAGGCTGCTCTCTCATTAGCGAGACACGACTGATTGTGAGTTTAACCTGCGTGTCACCATGCCCCAGGGGAGGGGTGAGGTTGAGAAGGTGGGACCTTCATGGTGATCTCAACCCATGTGTGGGGATTGAACCTGTGCTGTCAGTGTCACTCTACATCATGAGCCAGCCATCCAGCCACCATTGCCACAGGGGGTCAGTTAGCACAGTTGGCTGGACGGCTGGTGTGAGATGTAAAGAGGTGAGGTGATTCTTAGGTTAAACTCACCACCAGTTGTCTCCCTCGCTCTCTCTCTCTCTAGAAGAGAGCAGCCACATGGATCTAGGGCGATTTCTTCGGTATCCCTTGTAACGACATGGGGTAAACCCTCCTGCTTAATTTAAAACCAGCAACACAGAAAAGATTGATCCTGTGCAGTAATCTGTAAACCTTCGAATGACCAAGGACTATTTAAAATAAAATTAGCAACTTTATTTCTTAAAATATAATAGAGAACAATTAACTAACCATATTTACAATTTCTTTCTCTAACCTATCTTCTACCTTCCCTTCTATAATACTAGTCCAATAAACTCCCAATTAAGATTTACAAAACAACACTTCTTATCTCAAAACCAGGCAGCTGTAGGTTTTTGTCTTCGGATCTTCCTGTGTCTGGAGTACTGAGAGACAGAAGTACTCTAACTCCCAATACTTCTGCTTAACAGAAATCTTAGTTTTCGCTCGTGAGTTAACAATTGATCAGATATCAATGTCTGTTTGTGGAAGGAAACTTCCATCACTTGCATCTACCTTCTAATTTATAAATGCTGGATAGAATTTGACAGTCACTCAGTATCTAGTCTCTGCCACATTCTCAAATCCACATTTATAATAATCAGACAGTTGAATATTTTCTTGTTGGAAATAGTGATTTCTTCATTAGTAAGTACTACCTGCCACACGATGTTGTCCAGGTCGTGCTGTAGGAGCCTTGTGAGCTGCCTTATTCTGGAAGGAATTGGGAATGGAGCTGAATGATGTATAATTGCTAATGAACATCACTGTGACTTTATATGATAAATGGAAGATTGTTGAAGGAACAGCTGAAAATGGGCAAGATGAGGATGCCACCTGGAAAAATTCCTGATCATAGAATCCCTACAATGTGGAGAAAGACCATTTGGCCCATTGAGTATATGCTGACCCTCCCAAGGGCTTTCTCCTCAGACCCCGCTCCCTACCCTACACTGTAATCACACATTTGCTATATTTAATCCACCTAACGTAACACCTTTGGACTGTGGGAGGACGCTGGAACACACGACGGAAACCCATGCAGAATACTGGGAGACTGTACAAACTCCACACAGACTGTCACCTAAGGTTGGAATTGAACCTGGATCCCTAGCACTGTGAGGCAGCAGTGCAAACCGCTGAGCCATCATGCCATGCCTGATGTCCCGAGAGAAAGGCAAAATGTTGCCAATGCTGGAAATCTGAAATTAAAAACACAAAATGCTTGGAAAGCACATGTGATCAGACTGTATCTGTGGAGAGAAACAGGTCAGGACCTTTCCACATGAAATGCAACCTTCTTGAGACATCCGAGATTTCCAGAGGACTTGCCAGGGTCGATGCAGAAAGATTGATATCTCTTGCAGAAGCAGAGGGCATAATCTCTGAATAATCTCTCACCTATCTAAGACAGATGAGATAGAATTTCTTCTGTGAGCATAATTAATCTATGGAATTATTTATCACAGAGGACTGTATAGGCTGTATCAGGACATTCAATACTGAGTGATTTTTAAAGGAATCAGTAAGCATCATATCAAATCGGTCATGATTTCATTGGATGACAAAGTGGACTTAAGGGTCAGCATGACCACCTTCTGCTGTGTGTTACTGCAAGGATTAACAGATATAATGGTCAAACTGTAAAGCCAATTCATATTAATCAGGGTTCACTGCTAAAACTATACTAATTTCAAAAAGGCAGGGATCAGAGACAAGGGTTTCTAATCTGTGAATGGAAACTGACCGAGGATTAAATGAATAAAAGACCCTAATAGTCTAAGCCAATTAGTATCAACATGTATAAAGCAAATTAATTTGAGAAACAACCTGTTTGGGAACAATAAAGGAACCGAGGATAAAAAGCTAATTAGACTTGAACAGGATGCTAAGAAATTCTCCTTGAAGAATTCAAGAAGCAGAATATGGTTGTCAAAGAAAAGCATGGGTTCAGTGCAATTTAGGAGATCAGTCCATGCACTGCTGCAAGAATGAAGACTTTAAGAAGTGTGGCCAGATAATATGAAAGTTTGAGGAACTATCAGTCAAATGGTAACAAGGTTACAGTCAGTGGAGAAACTCAGCAAGGAGCTGCATCTGAGAAGAGCGTGCTTTTGGGCCAAAGATATTAAATATATTAAATTAGAATGTGAACCATCAGGCATAGCATGGATTAGAGTTGGATAGCACATTGCTTACACATGATTCTCTGCCAGTTTTAACTGTATGGTGCTGCACCTTTAAAGATGTTAACATAGTCCAAAGCAACAGCTGGCTAGCGCTGCAGCCTCACAATGCCAGGGACCTGGGTTTGATTCCAGCCTCGGGTGACTGTGTGGAGTTTGCACATCCTCCCTGTGTCAGTGTGGGTTCCCTCTGGGGGCTCTGGTTTTATCCACAATCCAAAGATGTGCAGGTTAGGTGAATTGGCCATGTTAAATTGCCCATAGTGTTCAGGGATGTGTAACTTAAGTGTATTAGTGAATGGTAAATGTAGAGTAATGGGATATGGGTTTGGAGGATCAGTGTAGACTTGTTGGACCAAAGGACCTTTTCCCACACTGTAGGGATTCTAAGATTCTGAGTGAACAGTTCATGTTCAAGGGGTTACAGTGATACAAAACATGAACCTGCTGTGATAATCAATTCAGTTCACACCAACTGATAGCAAGTTGTGGCTGGGAGCATTGATAAATTGAAGACTACAGGTTCTGATAATATCTTGGCTGCAATATTCAAGACCGATCCATTGCATTGCCTCCTTCTTATTCAATGTATTCTAGTGTTTCTATACCCCTGGCATCCACCCAGCAATGTAGAGACGAAGCAAGTTAAGTTCTACCTAGATAAAAAAGATTATATTTAACCTAATCTTTCTATTCTCCTGCAAAACATCATAACACGGCAGTAGTTGTCAAGTAGTACATATCAACCAGCCATTTGGATACAGAACTGGCTTGAAGGCAGAAGACAGAGAGTGGTGATGGAGGGTTGCTTTTGCAGACTGGAGGCCTGGACCAGTGGTGTGTCACAAATATAGGAGCTGAGTCCACTGCTTTTCATCATTTACATAATTTATTTGGATGTGAACGCAGGACGTATAATGAGTGAGTTTGCAGATGACACCAACATTTGAGGTAAACTTCTTTACTGTACACTGCACCTTCAGAGTACAATGGGATCCTGATCAGATAGACCAATACACAAGGAGTGGCAGATGCAATGTAATTTAGATAAATGTGAGGTGCTACATTTTAGAAAGGTAAATCAGGGCAGGACTTATACACTTAATGGTAAGGTCCTGACGAGTGTTGCTTGGAGTGCAGAAAGGGTTCAGAAAAAATTTACAAGGATGTTGCCAGGGTTGGAGGGTTTCACCTGGAGAACTGAATCATAGCCTTACTCAGAAAACTTAAGAAATCAGGAGAATTAAACAAGACAGACTTCCAAAAAATGAAACCAGACAGATTCAACTTCTATGGATGCTTCTATGGACTACCCAAAGTTCACAAACCAGGCCCCCCTCAGACCCACAGTCTCACTACCAGGAACACCAACATACAGACTAGCCAAGGAACTCCACAAAAATCTAAAGCACTTAGTAGAGTACTCCTATCACTGCACCTAAGAACTCCTGAACCTCATCAAAGACACCAAGAAAGAAGTGGATGAAATAATGGTCTCCTTTGACTTAACAGCCCTGTTCCCATCCATCAACATCAACCTGGCCAAAGAAACACTGACTACGCTATTAGAAAAACCCGAGACACATACACCAAACGCCACCAACTTCATCAGCAAGGACAACATCATCAAGCTGGTGGAACTATGCCTCACCACCCACTTCACTTTCAGTAGCAGGACCCTCAAGCAAATCAATGGAACGCCCATGGGATCACTGATATCAGGGTTTCTCACAGAAACAGTAATGCAGAGACTCAAACAAATAACTCTCCCAACCATCTGAGCCACACTTTGAGTTCGTTGTGTGGATGGCACCTTTGTGATCACTAAACAAAACATTTTAGAGGAAACCTTCAAGATCATCAATAATATCCTTACTGGCATAAAATTCATAAAGGAGGAGAAAAACAACAATAACCTGCCATTTCTAGATGTCACAGTAGAGCGGACAGCCAATGGACACCTTCAAATGAGCATCCACAGGAAAACAACACATACAGAGCAAATACTGAACTACAGAAGCAATCATCTCAACACCCACGAACAAAGCTGCATTAGGACAGTATTTCAATGAGCCACCACACACTGCAGCACTATAGAACTTCAAAGAGCAGAAGAAAACCACCTATACAGTGTATTCAAGAAGAACAGGTACCCAATCAACACGTTCCGCCGATTTCTCAGCAACAAACCCAAACAAGCAGACAAAACAGGCCCAGAAGCCTTAGGCACTTTACCCTGCATCAAAGACATCTCTGAAATGTCTGCCAGCCTACTCAGACCTGTTGGCAGCATGGTAGCCCACAACCCAACAACACACTTAAACAGTAGCTAATGAACCAGACAGCATGCAAAACAAATGTCATCTACAAAATTGAGAATCGATGTTTCGGGCATAAGCCCTTCTTCAGGCTTATGCCCGAAATGTCGATTGTCCTGCTCCTTGGATGCTGTACTTTTCCAGCAACACATTTTTCAGCTCTAATCTCCAGCATCTGCAGTCTTCACTTTCTCCTAGTTATCTGCAAAATCTAGGACTGTAATAAACACTACATTTGACAAACAGGCAGAAAACTATCCACAAGGATTCATGAACATCAACTGGCCACAAAAAGACATGACTCACTTTCACTAGCATCCTTATATATAGATAAGGAAGGACACCACTTTGGCTGGGACAACACATCTATCTTAGGACAAGCCAAACAGAGACATGCACATGAATTCCAAGAAGCATGGCAACGGGAATTCTATCAACAAATGCATTGATTTGGAACCCATCTACCATCTTCTCAGAAAAAGAACTGGAAATGACATTACCAACCCAAACAAACCTAAACACGTAAATAGAAAGTGGGACAGAATACCAGCACTTCACTGAGGCTCACTGATGATGTTACCTAGCTGGTGACGAAACATCTGAAACCAAACCTTTCAGCTCAGCGAGCAAACTCACATCCAGAATCTCAACCTGAGTTACAAATCTTTTCAAAACTCGGTTTGAATTATTGAGAGAATGAAATAGGTTGTGGCTGTTAACCCTGGAGCATCAGAGGCTGAGAGGTGACCTTATAGAGGTATATAAATTCATGGCGGGTATGGATAGGGTAAAGAGACAAAGTCTGTTGGGGTGGGGAATCCAGGACTGGAGGGCAGAGGTTTAGAGTGAGAGGGGAAATTTTTAAAAGGGACCTAAAGGGCAACCTTTTCATGCTGAGGGTGATGTGTGAATGGAATGAGTTGCCAGAAGAAGTGGTGAAGGTTGGTACAATTACAATATCTAAAAGGCATCTGGATGATTATATGAACAAGAAGGGTTTAGAGGGATATGGTCCAAGTGCTGGCAAGTGGGACTAGATGAATTTAGGATATGTGGTTGGCGTGAACAGGTTGGACTGAAGAGTTTGTTGTCATGCTGTATGTTCTATGTCTCTGTCTCGAGTAACATCTGGCAGCTTCTACTCTCCAATGACCAGGTCAGTAAATCTTTGTTTACCTTCTGTTGGAATTATTGAACTCCCAGTTTCATCATAGCCTCAGTGGGCTGAGGGAAAATTGAGAAACTAACGCTAGAGGAAATGTGAGAATCATTGTTCTCAACACCAAGACTATTGAGTCAAGTATAGTGTCAAAGGAACCCAACAAAACAAACCAATAGATTGTTCAACATCGCCTTAGAATGCCAGGAATCAAAACAGAAAATTCTGGAAACACTTAACACATTAGTAGATAAAGAAACAGAGTTCACATTTCAGATTGTAACCTTTTAGTGATTCTGATAAAACCTGCCAATTAATGAAATCATGGCTAATCTGATAACCCTCAACTCTACTTGCCTGCCTTTTCCCCATAATGCCTGATTCCCTTATTGATTAAAGTCAATCTGTCTCGGCATTGAATTTTCTTCAAGCCCTCTGTGGTGTTGTATAGAAAGTACATCCGTTTATCACCCTGAAAGGTATTCCTTGAATTTTCACGCTTCTCTCTTATTTCTGGGCTGTTTTCCCTGACCTTTTCCCAGGGAAATAATCTCTCTTGACCTATCTTTACCTTAAATATTGATCAAGCTGATACAAATGTATATTATATAACCTGGCCTCCTTGAAACTTTTTAAATCTCAGAATCATTCTGCTGATTCTGTATTGCACCTCCCCCATGCTGCAGTGCCGAGTTGGGTACAGTGTCCCAGATCACGTGTGTGTGTGTGTGTGTGTGTGTGTGTGTGTAGTATATATTAATATATATATTTCTATACCTCGACCCCATAAAAACAGTCATTCAGATAGGAATGACAGCATTGAAAAGACAAAGATCATTGAAAAATGCCTTGTTAAAAAGGATATATTGCTTTGTGAAATTAGAGTTGAGTGCTTATTAAAGTCTGTGGGTAAACGGTCCAGTGATAATCCTGCCCGGCCATTGCCTCCCCCTAAATGAAAGACAATGTATTCATATCAAAACAGTGAGCATTTTGGCAGATATTTAAAACTTGTTTTTAAACTTTTTGACACCTTAAGTTCAAGGGGAGCTCATTGAGCCAACTGATTTGGTATAAATTTGATAATTAATTAATTTGATGAAAGTATTTGGCTTTATTGCTTCATCTTCAGCTACTGGATCACAATCATAGCAATAATGCAACCTGGGTCTGCAGACCAGCTAGTTTAAGGTTGGTTGTAGGAAAAATATTGCAATTTTTACTCAAAGCCATAATGGTAAAATATCCAGAACTGAGGATATAATAAAGAACAGTCAGCGCTGGTGTCAATCTTCGGGTAAAAAGTGAGATCTGCAGATGCTGGAGATCAGAGCTGAAAATGTGTTGCTGGTTAAAGCGCAGCAGGCCAGGCAGCATCCAAGGAACAGGAAATTCGACGTTTCGGGCATAAGCCCTTCATCAGGAATGACGAAAGTGTGTCCAGCAGGCTAAGATAAAAGGTAGGGAGAAGGGACTTGGGGGAGGGGCGATGGAGATGTGATAGATGGAAGGAGGTCAAGGTGAGGGTGGGGACGGAGAGGTCAGGAAGAAGATTGCAGGTTAGGAGGGCGGTGCTGAATTCGAGGGAATCGACTGAGACAAGGTGGGGGGAGGGGAAATGAGGAAACTGGAGAAATCTGAGTTCATCCCTTGTGATTGGAGGGTTCCCAGGCGGAAGATGAGGCGCTCTTCCTCCAACCGTCGTGTTGTTATGTTCTGGTGATGGAGGAGTCCAAGGACCTGCATGTCCTTCGTGGAGTGGGAGGGAAGTGTTGAGCCACGGGGTGGTTGGGTTGGTTGGTCCGGGTGTCCCAGAGGTGTTCCCTGAAGCGTTCCGCAAGTAGGCGGCCCGTCTCCCCAATATAGAGGAGTCGATATCGGGTGCAGCAGATGCAATAGATAATGTCTGTGGAGGTGCAGGTGAATTTGTGGCGGATATGGAAGGATCCCTTGGGGCCTTGGAGAGAAGTAAGGCAGGAGTCCCTGAAGCATTCCGCAAGTAGGCGGGTTCTCACCTACCACCCCACCAACCTCCGGATACAGCGTATCATCCGCTGTCATTTCCGCCACCTCCAAACGAACCCCACCACCAGGGATATATTTCCCTCCCCTCCCCTACCAGCGTTCCGCAAAGACCACTCCCTCCATGACTCCCTCGTCAGGTCCACACCCCCCACCAACCCAACCTCCACTCCCGGCACCTTCCCCTGAAACCACAGGAAATGCAAAACTTGCGCCCACACATCCTCCCTTACCTCTCTCCAAGGCCCCAAGGGATCCTTCCATATCCGCCACAAATTCACCTGCACCTCCACACACATCATCTATTGCATCCGCTGCACCCGATGTGGTCTCCTCTATATTGGGGAGACGGGCCGCCTACTTGCGGAACGCTTCAGGGAACACCTCTGGGATGCCCGGACCAACCAACCCAACCACCCCGTGGCTCAACACTTTAACTCTCCCTCCCACTCCACCACAGACATGCAGGTCCTTGGACTCCTCCATCGCCAGAACATAACAACACGACGGTTGGAGGAAGAGCGCCTCATCTTCCGCCTGGGAACCCTCCAACCACAAGGGATGAACTCAGATTTCTCCAGTTTCCTCATTTCCCCTCCCCCCACCTTGTCTCAGTCGATTCCCTCGAACTCAGCACCGCCCTCTTAACCTGCAATCTTCTTCCTGACCTCTCCGCTCCCACCCACTCCGGCCTATCACCCTCACCTTGACCTCCTTCCACCTGTCACATCTCCATCGCCCCTCCCCCAAGTCCCTCCTCCCTACCTTTTATCTTAGCCTGCTGGACACACTTTCCTCATTCCTGATGAAGGGCTTATGCCCGAAACGTTGAATTTCCTGTTCCTTGGATGTTGCCTGACCTGCTGCGCTTTAACCAGCAACACATTTTCAGCGCTGGTGTCGAACCTTATTGAATTGTTTGATGATATAACAGTATATCTAAAGGTATTGGGGAGGGTGTGTTTATGTGTGGACTTTTAAAAGATATGTTAATAGTAAATGAGAGTAACCACATGGATGCAGGAAAGAAGTAGCAGAATGGATAACAGTCGGGTTAGGAACAGAAAGTAAAGCTAAAAGTTAGTTGTTCAGACTGACAGAATGTGTTGTTCCACAGGGTACTAGTCCTGAAAGTAATTGTGCCTGGAGATCAGGGGTATAACAATTATGTGGATGACAGGAAATTGGCGATTATGGCTAATACTGAGGAGGGTTGTGGTAAAATAGCAGAGTCCAGAAAGGTGAGCAGAATGGGCAAGACCGTGGAAAATAATTTTAAGAGGTGGTGTATTCACATAGGAAGGAGAAGGAGGAAACTACTTAGATGTATGTTTAAAATTGAGGGGATTTGATGATGTGGGTGTAGAAAGGTGGTGTCTGCACATGAGGAATAAAAATCAGGTGACATCAATATCAGATGGTTACAATTAAGACCAATAAAGAATTCAAAAGAAATGTCTTCTCCAAAGAGCTTTCAGAATGTGGTGTTCAGTGCCACATGTAGTTGAGAGAAATATTGTAAGCGCCGTTTAAGGGGGTGTTCATCAAGTCCATGAGAAGAAAATGAAAACCTGTACAGAGGGTTAGATAGAAGCTTGAAGACTGAACAGAGCAGCTGAGCCTAATAAACTTCAAAGTCAATTATTCACATATTCTTTTCAATAAAAAAAGTAAGTTTGGGTAATTTGTATTATTATCTGTTTCAACCCCACCCACCCCCGAACTTTAGGCATGTCTACAGAAGAGACATCTGATGCTGGGCTTCAGTACCTGAGGACTGGATGATGGAGTAATGATGAAGTCATAGTCACCAACAACACAGGGAAGTGGGCAGCCATGTTCACCACAAATGCAATGCCATGGGTTGCAGTGATTGGCGACACCATCTATTATGGCATGGCTTTGGGAGAGGTCCACACTTCTGCCATTGAAGATATTTTCCTGTGAAATCAGTACAGAGGATGAAGTGACACCCGAGGGTATTTGTTCCTAGTTTCTATTGGATCATTTGTGAGTGTTCTCATGTACCTAATATCACTGGAGTTATTAACATTCATGCTCACTTCTTTCAGTCCATTCTTTCAGTCTCACAGAGCAGGAAGATCGATGGTTTCATCCTGGATTGATGCTGAGAAATCTGATTATCGACAATGATCAGCTTCAGTGATGTTTAATGAGTGACTATTGGAAATCCGTTGGGCTTCCCTCTTCCAATCACAAGGCAATGACCTCCCTGTAGCCTTGGGGTTTATGAATTTCAGTGAAGAAAGGATTTTGCTTTATTTCCTTCCATTATTGAATACTGCTCAATAACAGTGAGGTACCGGAAGGCAATTGTGGTCCGTGGAACATGAGTCAGGATCTTCAGCTTCTGATCAAAATAAAAGGAAACAGTGAATTAAACTACATTCTTAATCATCATATTTCCTAGAAAGGAAAGTTTGTGTGTTAAGTCTGAATATGAAGTTGAGGCTGTAATTTAACCTGGGATCATACAACAATCAAATTAGGGCACAACTGAGACTTCAGTCATTCATTGAATAGGAGCTAGGAGTCCTGAGGGACCAAGGTTGCATTCATCCTATTATCAATATCATCAAAACCGATTCCCTCTTACAATTTATGGGATTTGGTAGGTGCAACTTGATGGGTATGTTTTGCATAAATAACAATTGTGACTGCAGTTCAAAAGGAATTAGTTAATGGTGAAGACTCTTGGGGATAACCTGAAGTAATGAGATGGTGCCACATGAAATGACATCATATGCTTTTGTATTCCTATTTACTTTTACTCTTTATATCAAAGTTTGTGTGTTCTTTTGTTATGCTCCAGGTTAGTGCTGAGCCCAAATGACCCAAGTACTCCATCAGATTTCTAAACTAAATGGCATATTTTAGATAAATGACATGTTTTGTGGGGCTTTATAGATTGGTTTTTTAAGAGATTCTTTAAAGATTTGAAGTTTTTACCACCAATACATTATTAATGTAGTTGAAATCAAAAATGTTCTGGCAAATTTGGAATGCTTTACTTTAAATGTTATGTCGACCCTTTAATAAAGTCATAGTTAGACAGTGCAGAAAAGGCCATTTGTCCTATCGAGTTCTCACTAACATTAACTATCACCAAAAGCATGGTCGTCCCAAATCCCTGTCCTCGTCACATAGTCTTGAATGTTATGTTATTTCAAGTGCTCATTCAAATATTTTTAAAGGTTGTCAGATTTCCAGCCTCTCCTAATATACTGGCAGGGAGATTTCCTCGAGCTGCTCAGGAGGATTTAAACTAGTGCAGGGTGGGAAAGGGTGCAGAGGTGGGGTATGAGGGGGCTGTAGGGGGAAGACCTCGGGAGATATTGAGAAAAGAGATCAGTCTGAGACTGGTACGGTTGGGGAAAGGAGCAAGTCAAATAGGGTAGGCAGGAACAAAGCAGAGAATGAGATAGGACTGATAAATTAAGCTGCATTTGTTTCAATGCAAGAGGCATAACAGGGAACTCGGTGTGGTTGGGAAAAAGGGATTGGGATATCACAGCAATTATAGAGATGGGGCTCAGGGATGGACACAACTGGCAGCTTCATATTCCAGTTTATAGATGCTATAGGAAGGATAGAAAGGGGCAAGAGAGGTGGGGAGTGGCGTTTTTGATTAGGAATAACATTACTGCTGTACTTCGGGAGGATATTCCTAGGAATGCACACAGGAAAGTTATTTAGGTAGAACTGAGAAATAAGAAAAGGATGATCACCTTATTGGGATTATACGATAGAGCCCTTACACCCCCAATAGTCAGCAGGAAATTGAGAAACAAATTTGTAAGGAGATATCCGTTATCTGTAAGAATAATAGGGTGGTTATAGTAGGAATTTTAAATTTCCAAGCATCGACTGGGACTACCATACTGCTAAGGGCATGGATGGAGAGGAATTTGTTAAGTGTGTGCAAGAAATGTTTCTGATTCAGTATGTAGATATACCTACTAGAGAAGGTGCAAAACGTGACCTTCTTTTCGGGATAAGGCAGGGTAAGTGAATTAGGTATCAATGTAGTAAATTAGGTATCTGCTAGTTGTAAAATAGTGATGTAAAGGATAGACCAGATCTAAAAGTTAACATACAAAATTGAAGGAAGGCATATTTTGATGGTATTAGTCAACAACTTTCGAAAGTTGATTGTAGGTGGATACTCACAGGTAAAGGCACGGCTGAACAATGTCAAACTTTCAAAATGAGATAATGGGAGTCTAATATACCGTATGTTCCTACTCGGTTGAAGGGCAAGGCTGGTAGGTGTAGGGAATGCTGATAACTAGAGTAATTATGTTTCTGGTCAAGAAAAAGAAGGAAGCAGATGTCAGGTATTAACAGCAGGGATTGAGTAAATCCCGAGAAAAATATAAGGAACAATCCGCTCCTTCTGAGTATTAGCCTAGTAAACCTGTTCCTCTTCCAACACATTAACATAAGTACGGTGACCGGTACTGTACACAGCATTCCACATGAGGCCTTACCCACATCCTGGGTAAGTGAAGCAGAGCCTTTACACTCTTGCATTCAATTCCTCTCACAATAAAATGTGACACGATGAGCCTTCCTGATTACTTGCTGTACCTACAGATTACCTTTCTGTGATTTGTGTACAAAGACACCCAGATTCCTCTCCATCCTTGAACTCTTCAGCCATCGTATTGCAGTAATATGTTGCCTTATTATTCTTTCTGACAAAATGCACCATTTCACACTTTGCCACATTGTCATTTGCCAGATGTTTTGTCTTCACAACTCATTTTCCTACCCACCTTTTATGTCATCAGCAAATTGACTCCTGACTGCCCTTTGCACAATTAAGGATGGACAATGGTGGACATCAGAATGAACTGGCAATAGAGATAGATCGTGAGAGAGCAAACTAAACTGGGAAAGGGGAGAGACAGTGACAAGACATTGCCCTGGGAATGGGGAGAGACAGTGACAAGACATTGCCCTGGGAATGGAGAGAGACAGTGACAAGACATTGCCCTGGGAATGGAGAGAGACAGTGACAAGACATTGCCCTGGGAATGGAGAGAGACAGTGACAAGACATTGCCCTGGGAATGGGGAGAGACAGTGACAAGACATTGCCCTGGGAATGGGGAGAGACAGTGACAAGACAGTGAACTGTGATTAGAGACAGAAAGAGACAACACACTGAATTGGAAATAGAGACGTAATGATTAGATTACATTAATAACAGTGTGAAAACAGGCCCTTCGGCCCAACAAATCCACACCGACCCTCTGAAGAGCAACCCACCCAGACCCTACATTTACCCCTTCACCTAACACTACGGGCCAATTCACCTATTGTGGGAGGAAACCGGAGCACCTGGAGGAAATCCACACAGACATAGAGACAGTTGTCTGAGGCAGGAATTGAACCCGGGTCTCTGGCGATGTGAGGCAGTAGTGCTAACCACTGAGCTACCATGCCACCTAAAAAAAAAATTAAACGCACGCATTCCCTGACTGGGAATCGAACTCAGGCCATGATGGTGAATGCACCGGATCCTAACCACTAGACACCAGGTAATGAGAGACAGTGATTTGGGATTAGAGAGAGACAGAGTGGCAACACAATGAACTTGAAAATGGGAGACAGAGAGACAACTTACTGTATTGGGAATGCAGAGAGAGATGGAGTAACAACACAGAACTGGCAATAGCAACAGAGATACAACACTCTGAACTAGGAAAAGAGGGAAACAGGGTAACAAGACACTGAATTGGAAATAGTGAGAGATAGACAACATTGACAAAAGATGATTACACACTGAACTGGCAATAGAAGGAGATAAACTAACATCACAATGAACTGGCAATGGAGAGAGAGAATCAGAATGCATTGAACTGGGAGAGGTGAGAGACAAACTGAGAGCACACAACTTGGAGTCAAGAGAGATAGAGAGACAACACATTGAACTGGAACCGGGAGTGACAGAACTGTCAATAGAAAGAGATAGAGAACACCCTGAACTGGGAATAGAGATTAAGTGACCCACAGTGAACTAGAAATGGAGAGAGACAAAGAGCCAACACGTTGAACTGATAATACAGTAAGATAAACTGACAAAACACTGAACTGGGAATGGAGAAAGAGAGAAACAGAGAGCATACAAGTAAAGATAGAGAGAAACAGAGAGATAAAACACTGAACTGAGAATAGAGAGGACAGAGAGTGTGATAATACACTGAACTGGCAATAGTGAAAGACAGAGATACAACATACTGAACTGGGAACAGAGAGAGAGAAAAACAGAGACAACTGGAAAAAGTGAGAGACAAGCAGAGAACACACAACTGGGAAGAAAGAAAGATGGAGAGATAATACACTGACCGGTGAACACAGGGAGACAGAGAGTGTGACACTACACTGAACTGGGAACAGAGCGCGACATAATGAGAGACAGGACCTTGGAGTGAATGTCCACAAGTCCTTGAAGGTGAGTGGGAGGATTATACAGTGGTCACAAAATCATACATTTTCTTACTAGCTGAAGCACTGGAGGTTTTATTGATAGGTTAGGCTACAGCTGGAGTATGGAACACAGTTATGGTCAATGCACAACAGGAAAGATGTAATATTGCTGTTCAGTCCTGTAGCCAATGATTTCATCCAAACTAATACTGACTGTCCTACTTTATGAACTTCAACAGTGTCAGGAGCCTTTTATGTGGCATTTTTGTCAAATGTTTTCCAAAACAGCATCCAACATATTCCCTTCATCAAGTTTCACTGTTACTTCATCAAAAAATTCCATTAAATTAGTGAAGCACAATCCGCCTTTTACAATGTGTCTTGGCTCTGTGATTAACTAGAAATATCCCAGTGTTTATCAATTTTTGCCCAGATTATTACTTATAAAACTTGCCTCATCACTGACATTAAACTGACTGGCCTACCATTACGAGGACAGAGCTCACATCTTTTTGAGCAAGGATTGGAAATGTCTGATTCTGTAGCATCCTCCCTGAATCAAGTGAAGACTGGAAGTTCACAATGAGCCATATCCTATGTTCACATCCTGTTCCTTTTGCAGCCTAGGATGAAGAGTGGGGATCTCATCCCAGAGTTCTGTTCAATATTTACTCCCAGGTATTAATGCAGAAACCGGTGATTGGTCATTACCACATTGTGTTTGTGAACACTCAATGTCACATTTCCTACTGCAACTATACGTTGGAAGGTTTCATTGACCATAAAGCTGTTTGAAAAGACCTATCATTGTGACAAATATTCTATCAATGCAAATCATTCTTTTCCAAGTTGAATAGCTGGGATGGGTCTTGTCAATGAGAGTGAAGTGAGCTTGAGAGGGTATGGGGGAGAAACTACACGGTGCAACAGAACACAGTGAGTTAAAATAATGGAACATGTTCAGATATTGTGATTGATTGTTACTAAATTCCCAATCTCAATTTTGATATTGTGTTGAAACACGTGTACACCCAAACAATGAGGAAAACAGAATCACAGAATTGGCATAATGCAGCAGGAGGCCATTTGCTGCATCGTGCTGCACACGGGTATTCTGACCATCCCCTGGTGATCATCAGCTGATGATGGCTCTGAACCAACAGCCAACCAAGGGACAGTATGAGCACTCAAACAGGCTGTCACCAACTCGCACCTGATCCAAACTGTTTGATGACAGGATTATCACCATCTACACAATCTTCACTACCTTTACATTTCAATTAAGACCCTTGCACCTCTAAAAATGTTAGCAGTTCTCAATGTCATGGCATAATCTTCATATGTTATCAAGTCTGTCCCAATGTATTGAAGTGAAGCTGTTCCAATTCATCTATAATATTGACCCTGACTCTAACAGTGACCATACAATATGTCCTTCCCAAAAAGGAATGTATAAATCCAGTTGGACCAAATCTGCCTCAGTGACTAACCACCACGTTAACTAACTTAGCAACGGAAAATTAAACCTATGATGCATCAAGCCAGATTTGATTCTGGTGCAGTATTACCATCAGTTGGGGATCAGAGCAAGTTTCATTGTCTATATGGAAGAGTAGATGTCTACGTGTTCTCTGGATTCAATGGAACTCAAATCAAATGGGTCTATCACAAGTGGGTAAATTGCGGTCTGGGTGTTGAATATGAAAATTAATGCCTTAGAATAATATACATTTGATAAATTGAACAGTATGGGCTTGGATGGAAAGGAAGTTCTTAAAGAAAATTTTCTGATTCAGTGTGTGGATGTACCGACTAGAGAAGGTGTAAAACATGATGTCTTTTTGGGAAATAAGGCAGTCTGAGATGACTGTGGTGTCAGTGGGGGAGCACTTTGGGGCAAATGAGCATAATTCTATTAGTTTTAAAATAGTGATGGAAAAGCACTGACCTGATCTAAAGATTAAAGTTCTAAATTGGAGGAAGACCAATTTTGATGGTATTAGGCAAGAACTTTCAAAAGTTGTTTGGGGTGGGGCAGATGTTTGCAGGTAAAGGGATGGCTGGAAAATAGGATGTCTTCAAAAATGAAATAATGGAACTCCAGAGAAGGTATGTTCCTGTGAAGGTGTAGGGCAAGGTGGTAGGTGGAGGAAATGCTGGATGACTCGAGAAATGGAGGTTCTAGTCAAGAAAAAGAAGGAAGCAGAAGCCAGACATAGACGGAAGAGATTGGGTGAGGCCTTAGAAGAGGATAAAGACTATAGAATTATATTTAAGAGGAAAATCAGGAGGACATAAAGGGAACATGAGATAGCTTTGGCAAATAGGGTTAAGGAAAATCCAAAGGAACTTTACAAATACATTAAGGACAAAAGGGTAACCAGGGAGACAATAGGGCCCCTCAAAGATCAGCAAGGCAGCCTATGTGTGGAACCATGAGAAATGGGGGAGATAATAAATTAGTGTTTAGCATCAGTGTTTACTGTGGAAAGGAACATGGAAGATTTCAAACATGGAAAAATAACTAGTGATATCTTGAAACATGTCCATATTACAGATGGCTAGATGGCTTAAAATCCTTAAAAGTGGACAACTCTCCAGGCTCTGTGTACCCTAGACATCTGTGAGAATCTAGCGAAGTGATTGCTGGGCCCCTTGCTGAGATAAATGTGTCATCAATAGCTACAGGTGAGGTGCCGGAAGACTGACTAATGTGGTGTCAGTATTTAAAAAAGGTGGTAAGGAAAAGCTGGGAAACTATAGACCAATAAGCCTGACGTTGGAGGTGAGCGAGTTGCTGGAGGGAATCCTGAAGGACAGGATTTACATGTGTTTGGAAAGGCAGGATTGATTATGGATAGTCAGTTTGGCTTTGTGTGTGGAAAATCATGTCTCACCTACTTGATTGAGTTATTGAAGAAGTAACGAAGAGGATTGATCAGTACAGAGCAGAGGACATGTTGTATATGACAAGGTTCCTCATAGTAGCCTGGTTAGCACAGTTAGTTCACATGGAATACAGGAAAAAGCCATTTGGATACAGAACTGTCTTGAAGGTGGAAGACAGAGGTAGTAGTGGAGGGTTGTTTTTCAGACTGGAGGCCTGTGATGAGCAGTGTGCCACAGGGATTGGTGTTGGGTCCACTACCTTTTGTCATTTATATAAATGATTTGGATGTGAATAAAGGAGGTGTGATTAGTCAGTTTACAATAACAACAAATTTGCAGGTGCAGTGGATAGTGAACAAGGTCACCTCAGAGTAAAGTGGGACCTTGATCAAATGGGCCAATAGGCTGAGGAGTGGCAGTTGGAGTTTAGATAAATGTGAGGTACTGCGTTTTGGAAAGGCAAATCAGAGCAGGACTTATACACTAAATGGTAAAGTGCTGGAGTGTGTCCCTGAACAAATAGACCTTGGATTGCAGGTTCATAGTTCCTTGAAAGTGGAGTTGCAGGTTGACAGGATAGTGAAGAAAACATTTGGTATGCTTTCCTTTATTGGTCAGTGCAATGAGTAGGAGTTGGGAGGTCCTGGTGTGGCTGTAAGGACATTGGTTAGACCATTTTTGAATACCACATTCATTTCTGGTCTCTCTGCTATAGGAAGAATATTGTGAAACTTGAAAGGGTTCAGAAAAGATTTAGAAGGATATTGCCAGGGTTGGTGGGTTGGAGTGAAAGGGAGAGGCTGAATAGGCTGGGGCTGCTTTCCCTGGGCCATCAGAGGCTGAGGAGTGATCTTATCGAGGTTTATAAAATCCTGACGGGCATGGATAGGGTAAATAGACAAGGTATTTGCCCTGGAGTGGGGGAGTCCAGAACTGGAGTGTATAGATTTATGGTTTGAGGGGAAACATTTAAAAGGGACCTAAGGGGCAATTTTTTCATGCAGAGGTTGATGTGTGTATGGAATGAGCTGCCAGAGGAGGTGGTGGAGACTGGTACAATTGCAACATTTAAATGCCATCTGAATGTGTATATGATTAGGAAGGGTTGAGAGGGATTTGGTGCTAATGCTGGCAAATGGACTAGATTAATTTATGACATCTGGTCAGCATGGACAAGTTGTACCATGTTGTACCACCCTATGACTCGATGTCACCTTCCACCAACGTGTATCTAATATGAGCTTCTCCCTCCCTTGTGCTGGAAGCAATTACTGTCTCTCTTTAGACTGACAGGGAGATCATTGATAGAGAACACAACTAAGATAATTAGCAAAAGAATGATTCATAGTTCCTTGCAAGTGGGGCTATTTTGCCTGGAGCTTGGAGACTGGGGTGGGGGGAGATGGGGAGTGACCTTATTGAGGCTTATAAAATCATGAGAGGCGTGGATATGGTGAATAGCCAAGATTCTTTCCAAGGGTAAGGGAGCCGAAAACTGGAAGGCATAGTCAAGAGGGAAAAGGTTTAAAAGGGACCTAAAGAGCAACTTTTTCACACAGGTTGTTGCGTGTATGGAATGAGTTGCCAGAGAAAGTCGGTTGGGGGGAGAGCGGTGCTCGTGTAAATACACGTAAAAGGCATCTGGATGGGTCCATCTTTAGGAAGAGTTTAGAGGGATATGAGACAAATGCTAGCAAATGGGACTAGATGTGTTCAGGATATCTGGTCAACATGGACAAATTGGAATTAAGGGTCTGTTTCCATACGGTACATCTCTGTGACTCTATGCATTCCTTATCCTCAACTGTTTCTCCTCCTCCACTCTGGTTAACAGGGCCCTCATTGATATACTCAATGAATTTACAAAAGACGCGATAAGGGTTCAGCTGAGATCGTTTTAAAAAGGTGGCAGCCACACTGCTAGTAGTTTACAGGTGATGACCAAATCCTCTGAGGAAAACAGAAGAGTAGTATGTCAGACATTTTTGAATGTTTTGAAGTATTTGGGGATTTCACCTCTCAAACATCTCTCAATATGAACAGTGTGAAAGACACTGAGAGCAAAAAGATTATTGTATCATATTTAACTGACCTCTTTAGCACATAAGAGCTCAGTGAGAGGAAAAGCAATTCAGGAATTGATCTTCTGAAATGAAGCTGATCTTCTGGATGAACTAAGAGAGAGGGACTATTTTTGAGCTGCTGACATTAATACATTTACATTGAGCATAAATATGGAACAAGACAAACACAACAAGATTAAAACCTTGATGTCTGGGGGGACAAATCTCATGAGTCTGCCATGAGGGGTCATAGTTTTAAGGTGTTAGGAGGAAGGTATAGAGGAGACGTCAGAGTTAGGTTCTTCACGCAGGGAGTTGTGAGAGCACAGAATACATTGCCAGCGGTGATGGTGGAAGCAGATTCATTACGGACATTGAAGTGAAGGCTGGACTTGTACATGGACAACAGTGAATTGAGGGGTGTGTAGGTTAGTTTTTTTTATTTGAAATTAGGATTAATCCTCGACACAACATCTTGGGACAAAGGGCTTGTTCGGTGCTGTACGTTTCTATGTTCTATGTTCTTAATCTGAGAGATAATCTGACGAAATTGGACTGGATGCAGGTATTTGAAGATAAAATAATGACAAAGCAGTGGGAATCTGAAAAGTGAGATTCTAAAGAAACAGAGTAAACATGATCCAACAACAGATAACATTATATTTCCACATCTCATGCTCCATAGGTGTCCCAAGCATACAGGATGACAGGAAACAGTAAAAGAAAGATACTGATCCTGACAAAACAATTCAGAAATGATGGGAAGCTTAGCCTAGAATCTAAATGGGTAAACTGAAAACTAAAAAAAACTTAGAAAAGTCAAGGAAGTACAGGGAAATTGTTAATGGGTAAAATCGACAGGAAAATAAATGTTTTATAGTTGATTAAGACCAAAAAGGTAACTATGAAAATGATAGGGGTGTCAAAGAAGTGCAAGATGATTAATGTTGCCTATGCACATTCGCACACTAATTCACATACACAAACCATGATAATCCAATGCATTGCTTCTTGTATTATTACTTTAATCATAGTGAATCATGTCACTGTGTTTGTGATGTATTCCATATTCATGAATATAAATCTGATGTGGTGAAGACCAGTGTGAAAGATTTGTCTCAGGCATCATCCAGATATTTCTTAAATGCTGTAATTGTAGCAGCCTTCACCACTTTCTCTGGCAGCTCATTCCATACACACACCACCCTCCGTGGTATTGAAGTAGAAATTCTCCTTAGATCAAAGAACTGCATTGAGAGAAGATAGATCAGAACATAAACACCGTATTGGGAACTGTGTCCCATTGTTACTGTGACCATTAAGATAAGGTATTTGGAAATGACAGCCCAGACAGCTGCACATATTTCTTCAACCACAACCTGGAAGAGAGGAGGAGGGAGATAGCACCTGGGAATGGCTTCAAACCAAAAAAAGGCCGATACTAGGAATTTCCTAACATGACAGTCATAGTAGAAGAAAGAGCATGAAGATCTAACTTGGAATATAATCCCTGAAAGTTGCCACCCAGGTTGATAGGGTTGTTAAGAAGACATATGGCGTGTGAGCTTTTATTGGTAGAGGGATTGAGTTTCGGAGCCATGAGGTAATGCTGCAGCTGATGTGGCTACATTGGGGTATTGCATACAGTTCTGGTCACCACATTACAGGCAGGATGTGGAAGCTTTGGAAAGAGTTCAGAAGATTTACTAGGATGTTCGCTGGTGTGGAGGGAAGGTCTTATGAGGAAAGGCTGTTTTCATTAGAGAGAAGGTTGAGAGGTGACTGAATTGAGCCATACAACATAATTAGAGGATTAGATAGGGTGGACAGTGAGAGTTTTCTTTTTTGGAAGGTGATGGCTAGCACGAGGGGACATAGCTTTAAACTGAGGGGTAGGACAGATGTCAGAGATAGTTCCAGGATAGGAACCTGGAATGCACTGCCTGCAACAGTAGTAGACTCGCCAACTTTAAGTGCATTTATATGGTCATTGGATAAACATATGGAAGAAAATGGAATAGCGTCGGATAAATAGGCTTCAGATTAGTTCCACAGGTCGGCGCAACGTCAAGGGCTGAAGGGCCTGTACTGCCCTGCAATGTTCTATGTTCTATGACTCGCTGCTGAAGCTGGGTAAACCGCAGGCACAATTGCTAGAGAAACTTAGCAGGTCTGGCAACCTATGTGGAGAGAAAACAGCGTTAATATTTCAAGTCCAGTGACTCTTCATCAGAAGTAGTAAGATCAGATACTCCAAAATCGAGCTCAATGATCTGTTCATTAGAAAGATAGAAGGGGAGGCAACAGAAGAGGGGGAGTGGCTATTTTGATTCGGGAAAACATCACACCAGGACTGAGAGAGGATGTTCCTGAGGGATCGCCCAGTGAAACAACATGTGTGGATCTGAGAAAAAAAGAAAGGTTTGATCACTTTGATGGGATCGTACCATAGATTCCCCAGTAGTCAGCGGGAAACTGAGGAGCAAATAGATGATTAACTGGTACGAGAAGTCATAGTTTGAAGATATTAGGAGGAAAGTATAAAGGAGACATCAGAGGTTGGTTCTTTACGCAGAGAGTTGTGAATGCATGGAATACATTGCCAGTTGAGGTGGTGAAGGCGAAGAAATGGGGACATTTAAGTGACTGCTGGACATGCACATGGATAGCAGTGAGTTGAGGGGTGCGTAGGTTAAGTTAATATATTTTACATTAGGATTAAATCTCGGCACAACATCGTGGTCTAAGGGCCTGTTCTGTGATGCACATTTTTTTAGATTAGATGAGATTACTTACAGCGTGGAAACAGGCCCTTCGGCCCAACACCGACCTGCCGAAGCACAACCCACTCAGACCCATTCCCCTACCTTAACCCCTTCAACTAACACTACGGGCAATTTAGCATGTCCAATTCACCTAACCTGCACATTTTTGGACTGTGGGAGGAAACCGGAGCACCCGGAGAAAACACACACAGACACGGGGAGAATGTGCAGACTCCACAGAGACAGTCGCCTGAGGCAGGAATTGAATCCGAGTCTCTGGCGTGTGAGGCAGCAGTGCTAACCACTGAGATACCATGCCACCCACCATGTGTCTAGGTTCTAAATATGCAGGGAGGTCGCTGATAGCTGTAAGAATAATAAAGTTATAATAGAAAGAGATCTTAACTTTTCAAACATAGACTGGTAATGGATGGGAGGAATTTGTTAAATTTATTCAATAAATACTTCTCAATCGATAAGTAGATGGCTGTCCGAGAGAAAGGGCAAAATTTAACGTTAGTGTGGAAACTCTCACCACAATTTTATCAGTTTTAAAATAGCTATGGAAAAGGATAAGCCTGATCCAAAAGTTAAAGATTTTCGAATTGACAGTGGGAATAATTCAATCTCTGGACATTCCAGCCTGTAAATCTGATGTGTTGAGTTTGTTTCCCAGTCTTTGATATTGTACATGAAGTGAGGCCACTCAGCACTCAAATCTCTGTTATTCTTTGTAAGCCTGATGGATTATGTTCATATATTTAATGTTTATCTCCACATTTATGTTTGTAATTGTATCTTTAATATTGTAAAGTACAAATAGATTTCTGGTGTATATCAATCATAAATAACCAGAACTCTATGGGAATACCTGTTTTAATTAAATAACGTGTGTGCATTCTGAACATGGAGCGAACCTACATGATGTAAAACAGAAAGTTCTGCAAATACTCAGCAGATCAAACAGCATTTGTGGAGAGAGAAACACAAGGAATGTTTCTGGTCTATGACCTTTCATCAGAGAAAATGAGTGAGTATTTCTAGCAGTCTCTGTTTTTATTTAATATTCACAGCATCTGGACAATACAGCTTTTCCAATTATAAACCTTCACAAAGTATTATTCAGTTGGTTGATGTGGGTAACTATTGAGAGATTAACGCAGTCCTTTTTATCTTATAGTCGCTGTGATTTGGAGGCTAGGATTTGTCTACAGCTTAAAAATGTGTTGCTGGAAAAGTGCAGCAGGTCAGGCAGCATCAAAGGAGCAGGACAATTGATGTTTCGGACATAAGCCCTTCTTCAGGAATGTTTCAGCTCTGATCTCCAGCATCTGCAGTCCTCACTTTCTCCTAGGATTTGTCTACAGACCAGCATGCAGTGAATTGGAAATGACTTATTTCTCTGTTGCTCTGTTTGAATGTTAGAATAGAAATATGTCACTGGATTGTGAGATCGGAGTGGGACTGAACACAGTTTCTGTTTGAGCCTGTGGTTTGATGATCTCTCTGTATCTCTGTGAGTGATAATGTACTGACTGCGGGAGAGAAGGAACCACCTGCATTATTCTTTGGATCTCAGGAGAAAGGTGGGAAGGAAAGCAGAAGGGAAAGTCTGTGATGGGTGGAGGGCAGGAGAGACTTCAATGATGGAATGACCAAAATGGTGCAAGGACTGGGGTGGGCAGGGGAAATCAATAAATGAAGAAACAAAAGCTGAGGGAGTAAATGACAGGATCTTCAAAAGTTGTTGTCCAAAAGCGATCAAACCGAAAGAAAATGGTGACAGAAATAACAATTGGAGGTACTCTGTCATGACCTTGTTATTGTTTACAGGGTACACAGTTACCGTCAGCTTCTGAATGAAGTCTGCCTGGTTTCTCATCACCAACTCGTGTTTGGCCAGTTACTGTCAGTTTTAAAGTATCTTGTTTCAGCAAAAGGAGCTGGAGTCAAGCAGCCAATTCATTGTTGGAAGGAAATTCCATTCCAGCCCAGCTTCAGTGGGAAGACACAGGGAAATGTCCTCTCCCTGCTGATGTGATGGCCCCTTCCTCACAGGGCACTATTATATCCAGGGACATCTGCATTAAACAAAGACAGACTGTGTCTGTTGATGAGCAATCTTTGTGCATGAGATGAGTCTCCTATTTGTGAACTGTATATTACAGACACAGTTTGCAGTGAAGGGGCTGGAGGAGGATACAGGGATAGGGAATGGGGATAGGAAAGAACATAGAACATGGAACATTACAGCGCAGTACAGGCCCTTTGGCCCTCGATGTGCTGAAGTGAAAAATCAATCTGAAACTCATCTCACCTTCACAATTCCATTTTCATCCATGTTTATCCAATGAACATTTAAATGCCCTTAAAGTTGGCAAGTCTACTGCTATTGCAGGCAGTGTTCCATGCCCCCTACTACATTCTGAGTAAAGAAACTCCCCCTGACATCTGTCCTACATCTATCATTCCTCAATTTAAAGCTATGTCCCCTTATGTTAACCATCACCATTCAAGAAAAAAAGGATTCCCACTCTATCTAACCCTCTGATTATCTTACAGGTCTCAATTAAGTCACCTCTCAACTTTCTACTCTCTGTCAAAAACAGCCTCAAGTCCTTCAGCTTTTCCTCATAAGACCTTCCCTCCATACCTGGTCACATTCTAGTAAATCTCATCTGAACCCTTCCAAAGCTTCGACATCCTTCCTATCATGCAGTGACCGGAACTGTACGCAATACTCCAAAAGCAGAGTTTTGGACAACTGCAACATGTCCTCATGGCTCCGAAGATCAATCCCTCCACCAATAAAAGCTACTACGCCATATGCTTTCTTAACAATCATATCACCCTGGGTGGAAACTTTCAGGGATCTATGTTTGGGAACACCGAGATCTCTCTGTTCATCTACACTGCCAAGAATCTTACCATTAACCCAGTACTCTGTATTCCTGTTCCTCCTTCCAAAGTGAATCACCTCACAATTTTCCACATTAAACTCCATTTGCCACCTCTCAGCTCAGCTGTGCAGCTTATCTATGTCCCTCTGTAACCTGCAACATCCTTTGGCAATATCCACAACTCCACCTACCTTAGTGTCATCCACAAATTTACTATGCCCTCATCCAGTTCATTTATAAAAATGACAAACAGAAATGTCCCCAAAACAGGCCTTGCAGTACCCCACTAGTAACTGAACTCTAGGTTGAACATTTCCCATCAACCACCATCCTCTGTCTTCTTTCAGTTGGCCAATGTCTGATCCAAACTGCTAAATCACTGTCAATCCCATGCCTCTGTATTTTGTGCAATAACCTACCATGGGAAAACTTATCAAGCCCTTTACTGAAATTCATAAACACCACATCAATCACTTTACCCTCATCCAGCCGTTTGGTCACCTTCTCAAAGAACTCAATAAGGTTTGTGTGGCATGACCTACCCTTCACAAAACCATGTTGACTATCCCTAATCAACTTATTCCTTTCGAGGTGATTATAAATCCTATCTCTTCTAATCATTTCCAGCACTTTACCCACAACTGAAGTAAGGCTCACTGGGAGATAGTTACCAGGGTTGTCTCTACTCCCCTTCTTGTACAAGGGGACAATACTTGCTATCCTCCAGTCTTCTGGCACTATCTCTATTGACAATGACAACATAAAGTTCAAAGCTGAAAATGTGTTGCTGGAAAAGCGCAGCAGGTCAGGCAGCATCCAAGGAACAGGAGATTTGACGTTTTGGGCATAAGCCCTTCTTCAGGAATCCTGAAGAAGGGCTTATGCCCGAAACGTCGAATCTCCTGTTCCTTGGATGCTGCCTGACCTGCTGCGCTTTTCCAGCAACACATTTTCACCTCTGATCTCCAGCATCTGCAGACCTCACTTTCTCCTCCAACATAAAGTTCAAAGCCAATGGCTGTGCAATCTCCTCCGTGGCTTCCCAGAGAATCCAAGGATAAATACCATCTGCCTGAGGGGACTTATTTATTTTCCTACTTTCCAGAATTGCTAACAACTCCTCCTTGTGAACCTCAATCTCGTCTAGTCTAGTCACCTGCATCTCAGTATTCTCTGAGATAACGTAGTCATTTTCCAATGTGAGTACATTGAAAAAAATTCAGTTAGCGCTTCTCCTATCTCCTCGGATTCCACGCACAACCTCCCACTACTGTCCTTGTTTGGCCCCAAACTCACTCTAGTCATTCTTTTATTCTTGATGTACCTGTAGAAACCTTTAGGTTTTTCCTTGATCCTACCTGCCAATGACTTTTTACATCCCCTCCTGGCTCTTCTTAGCTCTTTCTTTAGGTCTTTCTTGGCTAACCTAAAACTCTCAAACACTCTAACTGAGCCTTCACATCTCATCCTAACATAAACCTTCTTCTTTCTCTTGACAAGAGATTCAACTTCTTTTGTGGACCACGACTCCCTTACTCAACCACTTCCTCCCTGCCTGACAGGTACATACTTATCAAGGATGCGCAGTAGCTGTTCCCTGAATAAGCCTCACATTTCAATTTTGCCCATCCCATGAAGTTTCCTTCCCCATCCTATGCATCCTAAGTCTTTCCTAATTGCAACAGTTATGCCACTGCTATAACTCTTGCCCCATGGTACTTTCCTAACCCTTTCCATTGCTAAAGTAAACACAATCAAATGTGGGCATTTTCACCAAATGCTCACTAACCTCTGAATCTAATACTTGGCTAGGTTCCTTACCCAGTACCAAATCCAATATGGTCTCGTCCCTTGTTGGCCTGTCTACATACTGTGTCAGGAAAACCTTCTGCACATATTGGACAAAAACTGACCCATCTAAAGGACTCCAACTATAGTATTTCCAGTCAATATTTGGAAAGTTAAAGACCCCATAACAACTACCCTGTTACTCTCGCTCCTATCCAGAATAATCTCTGCTCTTCTTTCCTCTACTATTTGGAACTATTTGGAGGCCAGTAGAAAAGTCCCAACAAGGTGACATCCCCTTTCCTGTTTCTAACCTCAGCCCATACTACCTTAGTAGACGAGTCCTCAAATGTACCTTCTGCCACCGTAGTACTGTCCTGACAAACAATGCCACACCTCCCACTCTTTTACCATCTTCTCTGTTCTTACTGAACCATCTAAATCCCGGAACGTGCACAAACCATTCCTGTCCCTGCTCTATCCATGTCTCTGAAATGGCCATAACATCGAAGTCCCAGGTACCAACCCATACTGCAAGTTCACCCACCTTATTCAGGATGCTCCTGGCACTGAAGTAGACAAACATCAAACCACTTCTTGCATGCCACTGCATTCTTGCAACCTTGAAACCATATTTCTGATCTCACCACTCTCACCCTCTTGGACAGTGTAACTACAGTTCAGGTTTCCACCCCCCCTGCTGAATTAGTTTAAACCCTCCCGAAGAGCATTAGGAAATTTCCACACACCGCCCCCCTCCCCAGCCCAGGATATTGGTACCCCTCTGGTTCAGGTGGAGACCATCCTGTTTTCTCCAAATGATGTTGTTAGTGTTTATGTGGACCACCTTGGGGGGCTGCCATCCCTCCCCTCAAGGATCCCAAAAACACGATCGGAGACATCCCAAAACTTGGACCTGTGAGGCATCACACCAACTGTGAATCTCTCTCCATTGGAACCTCCAATCTGTCCTCCTAGCTATGGAGTCCCCACTGACTAATGCTCTGCTCATCTCCCTGCTTCCCTTCTGAGCAACAGGAACTGACTCTGTGCCAGGGATCTGTACCCCATGGCTTACCCTTGGAAAGTCTTTCCCCCCCGCCCCCCGACCCGCCCACCAACAGTATCCAAAATTTTATACTTGTTATTGAGGGGAATGGCCACAGGAGTTCCCTGCACTGTCTGCCTGGTCCCTTTTCATCCCCGGAGAGTAATCCATCTGCCTCCTTCTTGTATCCGAGGATCAGCTACCTCCCTGTAACTCCTCTCAATAACTCCCACCGCCTCCTGAATGATCCGAAGTTCATCCAGCTCCAGCCTCAGTTCCCTGACACGATTTTCGAAATGCTGGGGTTGGGTGCACTTCCCGCAGATGCAGTCAGCAGGGACACTAGCGGTGACACTTACCTCCCACATTCTGCAGGAGGAACATTCAACTGCCCGAACCTCCATTATCACTATTCTAAATTCCCAGAGAGACTATTGAAAAAGAAACAATAAAAGAAACGAGTGATCTGGACATGGTTGCAATGATAAGGTGGTGTTCTGGGGTTATACAGATACATTGAAGAGTACAGGTCCTGGTGAAGATTATATTGATAGGGAAGTGTGTTATTATTACTTGTTTTCAGGGGCGGAGGGTGGAGCAGAGCTGCAAGTATATAACTAACTGACCGCGGGGAATCAAGACGTTGCTTTCAGGGGCAGAGGGTGGAGCAGAACTGTAAGTATATAACTAAATGACCACGGGGATTCACGGCCTTATTTTCAGGGATGGAGGGTAACGCACAGCTAAAAGTATATAACTAACTGACCGTGGGGATTCACGGACTTGTTTTCAGTGATGGAGAGTAACGCGAAGCTAAAAGTACATAACTAACTGACCGCGGGGATTCATGGCCTTGTTTTCAGGGGTGCAGGGTAATGCACAGCTAAAAGTAAATAACTAACTGACAGTGGGGATACACGGCCTTGTTTTCAGGGGTGGAGGATAGAGTACAGCTAAAAGTAAATAACTAACTGACTGCGGGAATTCACGGCCTTGATTTCTGGGGTGGAGGGTAACGCACCGCTAAAATTATATAACTAACTGACCGCGGGGATTCACGGACTGTTTTCAGCGGTGGAGGTAAATGCACAGCTAAAAGTATATGACTAAATGACTGCGGGGATTCATGGCCCTGTTTTCAGGGGTGGAGGGTAACGCACAGCTAAAAGTATAGAACTAACCGACCGCGGGGTTTCACAGCCTTGTTTTCAGGGGTGGAGGGTAAGGTACAGCTAAAAGTAAATAACTAACTGACCACAGGGATTCACGGCCTTGTTTTCAGGGGTGGAGGGTAAAGTACAGCTAAAAGTATAAAACTAACTGACTGAGTGGATTCACGGCGTGTTTTCAGTGGTGGAGAGTAATGCACAGCTAAAAGTACATAACTAACTGACCGCGGGGATTCACGGCCTTGATTTCAGAGGTGGAGGGTAAAGTACAGCTTAAAGAAAATAACTAACTGACTGCAGGGTTTGACGGCCTTGTTTTCAAAGGTGGAGGGTAATGCACAGCTAAAAGTACATAACTAACTGACTGCGGGGATTCACGGCCTTGATTTCAGAGGTGGAGGGTAAAGTACAGCTAAAAGTAAATAACTAACTGACCGCGGGGATACACGGCCTTGTTTTCAGGGGTGGAGGGGAAAGCACAACTAAAAATATATAACTAACTGACCGTGGGGATTCACAGCCGTGTTTTCAGGGGTGGAGGGTAAAGTACAGCTAAAAGTATATAACTAACTGACTGCGGGGTTTCACAGCCTTGTTTTCAGGGATGGAGGGTAATGCAACGCTAAAAGTATAGAACTAACTGACCACGTGGATTCACGACCTGTTTTCAGGGTTGGAGGCTAATGCACAGCTAAAAGTACATAACTAACTGACTGCGGGGATTCACGACCTTGTTTTCAGGGGTGGAATTTAATGCACAGCTACAAGTATAAAACTAACTGACAGCGGGAATTCACCGCCTTGTTTTCAGAAATGGAGTGTAACGCACAACTAAAAGTATATAACTAACTGACCGCCTGGATTCACGGCGTTGTTTTCAGGCGTGGAGGGTAATGCACAGCTAAAGGTACATAACTAACTGGCCACAGGGATTCAAGGCTTTGTTTTCAGGGTTAGAGTACAGCTAAAAGTATATAACTAGCTGACAGCGGGGTTTCACGGCCTTGTTTTCAAGGGTGGAGGGTAAGGCACAGCTAAAAGTATATAACTAACTGACCGTGGGGATTCACGGCCTTGTTTTCAGGGATGGAAAGTAACGCACAGCTAAAAGCAAATAACTAACTGGCTGCGTGGATTCACGTCGTTGTTTTCTGGGGTGGAGGGTAAAGTTCAGCTAAAAGTATATAACTAACGGCCGCGGGGATTCACGGCCTTGTTTTCAGGGGCAGAGGGTAACACACAGCTAAAAGTATATAACTAACTGACAGCGGGGATTCACGGCCTTAATTTCAGTGGTGGAGGGTAACGCACAGCTAAAAGTAAATAACTAACTGACCGCGGGGATTCACGGCCTTGATTTCAGAGATGGAGGGTAAAGTACAGCTTAAAGAAAATAAATAACTGACTGCGGGGATTCACGGCCTTGTTTTCAGGAGTGGAGGGTAATGCACCGCTAAAAGTATACAACCAACTGACCGCATGGATTCACGACCTGTTTTCAGGGTTGGAGGGTAATGCACTGCTAAATGTATATAACTTACTGACCGCGTGGATTCACGACTTGTGTTCAGGGTTGGAGGGTAATGCACAGCTAAAAGTACATAACTAACTGACTGCGGGGATTCACGAGCTTGTTTTCAGGGGTGGAGGGTAACGCACAGCTAAAAGTATATAACTAACTGATCACAGGGTTTCACAGCCTTGTTTTCAGGGGTGGAGGCTACTGCACAGCTAAAAGTAAATAACTAACTGACAGTGGGGATACACGGCCTTGTTTTCAGGGGTGGAGGGAAAATCACAGCTAAAAATAAATAACTAACTGACCGTGGGGATTCACGGCCTTGTTTTCGTGGTGGTGGGTAGAGTACAGCTAAACGTATATAACTAACTGCGGGGTTTCACGGACTTGTTTTCAGGGGTGGAGGATAAGGCACAGCTAAAAGTATATAACTAACTGACCGTGGGGATTCACGGACTTGTTTTCAGTGATGGAGAGTAACGCGAAGCTAAAAGTACATAACTAACTGACCGCGGGGATTCATGGCCTTGTTTTCAGGGGTGCAGGGTAATGCACAGCTAAAAGTAAATAACTAACTGACAGTGGGGATACACGGCCTTGTTTTCAGGGGTGGAGGATAGAGTACAGCTAAAAGTAAATAACTAACTGACTGCGGGAATTCACGGCCTTGATTTCTGGGGTGGAGGGTAACGCACCGCTAAAATTATATAACTAACTGACCGCGGGGATTCACGGACTGTTTTCAGCGGTGGAGGTAAATGCACAGCTAAAAGTATATGACTAAATGACTGCGGGGATTCATGGCCCTGTTTTCAGGGGTGGAGGGTAACGCACAGCTAAAAGTATAGAACTAACCGACCGCGGGGTTTCACAGCCTTGTTTTCAGGGGTGGAGGGTAAGGTACAGCTAAAAGTAAATAACTAACTGACCACAGGGATTCACGGCCTTGTTTTCAGGGGTGGAGGGTAAAGTACAGCTAAAAGTATAAAACTAACTGACTGAGTGGATTCACGGCGTGTTTTCAGTGGTGGAGAGTAATGCACAGCTAAAAGTACATAACTAACTGACCGCGGGGATTCACGGCCTTGATTTCAGAGGTGGAGGGTAAAGTACAGCTTAAAGAAAATAACTAACTGACTGCAGGGTTTGACGGCCTTGTTTTCAAAGGTGGAGGGTAATGCACAGCTAAAAGTACATAACTAACTGACTGCGGGGATTCACGGCCTTGATTTCAGAGGTGGAGGGTAAAGTACAGCTAAAAGTAAATAACTAACTGACCGCGGGGATACACGGCCTTGTTTTCAGGGGTGGAGGGGAAAGCACAACTAAAAATATATAACTAACTGACCGTGGGGATTCACAGCCGTGTTTTCAGGGGTGGAGGGTAAAGTACAGCTAAAAGTATATAACTAACTGACTGCGGGGTTTCACAGCCTTGTTTTCAGGGATGGAGGGTAATGCAACGCTAAAAGTATAGAACTAACTGACCACGTGGATTCACGACCTGTTTTCAGGGTTGGAGGCTAATGCACAGCTAAAAGTACATAACTAACTGACTGCGGGGATTCACGACCTTGTTTTCAGGGGTGGAATTTAATGCACAGCTACAAGTATAAAACTAACTGACAGCGGGAATTCACCGCCTTGTTTTCAGGAATGGAGTGTAACGCACAACTAAAAGTATATAACTAACTGACCGCTTGGATTCACGGCGTTGTTTTCAGGCGTGGAGGGTAATGCACAGCTAAAGGTACATAACTAACTGGCCACAGGGATTCAAGGCTTTGTTTTCAGGGTTAGAGTACAGCTAAAAGTATATAACGAGCTGACAGCGGGGTTTCACGGCCTTGTTTTCAAGGGTGGAGGGTAAGGCACAGCTAAAAGTATATAACTAACTGACCGTGGGGATTCACGGCCTTGTTTTCAGGGATGGAAAGTAACGCACAGCTAAAAGCAAATAACTAACTGGCTGCGTGGATTCACGTCGTTGTTTTCTGGGGTGGAGGGTAAAGTTCAGCTAAAAGTATATAACTAATGGCCGCGGGGATTCACGGCCTTGTTTTCAGGGGCAGAGGGTAACACACAGCTAAAAGTATATAACTAACTGACAGCGGGGATTCACGGCCTTAATTTCAGTGGTGGAGGGTAACGCACAGCTAAAAGTAAATAACTAACTGACCGCGGGGATTCACGGCCTTGATTTCAGAGATGGAGGGTAAAGTACAGCTTAAAGAAAATAAATAACTGACTGCGGGGATTCACGGCCTTGTTTTCAGGAGTGGAGGGTAATGCACCGCTAAAAGTATACAACCAACTGACCGCATGGATTCACGACCTGTTTTCAGGGTTGGAGGGTAATGCACTGCTAAATGTATATAACTTACTGACCGCGTGGATTCACGACTTGTGTTCAGGGTTGGAGGGTAATGCACAGCTAAAAGTACATAACTAACTGACTGCGGGGATTCACGAGCTTGTTTTCAGGGGTGGAGGGTAACGCACAGCTAAAAGTATATAACTAACTGATCACAGGGTTTCACAGCCTTGTTTTCAGGGGTGGAGGCTACTGCACAGCTAAAAGTAAATAACTAACTGACAGTGGGGATACACGGCCTTGTTTTCAGGGGTGGAGGGGAAATCACAGCTAAAAATAAATAACTAACTGACCGTGGGGATTCACGGCCTTGTTTTCGTGGTGGTGGGTAGAGTACAGCTAAACGTATATAACTAACTGCGGGGTTTCACGGACTTGTTTTCAGGGGTGGAGGATAAGGCACAGCTAAAAGTATATAACTAACTGACCGTGGGGATTCACGGACTTGTTTTCAGTGATGGAGAGTAACGCGAAGCTAAAAGTACATAACTAACTGACCGCGATGATTCATGGCCTTGTTTTCAGGGGTGCAGGGTAATGCACAGCTAAAAGTAAATAACTAACTGACAGTGGGGATACACGGCCTTGTTTTCAGGGGTGGAGGATAGAGTACAGCTAAAAGTAAATAACTAACTGACTGCGGGAATTCACGGCCTTGATTTCAGGGGTGGAGGGTAACGCACCGCTAAAATTATATAACTAACTGACCGCGGGGATTCACGGACTGTTTTCAGCGGTGGAGGTAAATGCACAGCTAAAAGTATATGACTAAATGACTGCGGGGATTCATGGCCCTGTTTTCAGGGGTGGAGGGTAACGCACAGCTAAAAGTATAGAACTAACCGACCGCGGGGTTTCACAGCCTTGTTTTCAGGGGTGGAGGGTAAGGTACAGCTAAAAGTAAATAACTAACTGACCACAGGGATCACGGCCTTGTTTTCAGGGGTGGAGGGTAAAGTACAGCTAAAAGTATAAAACTAACTGACTGAGTGGATTCACGGCGTGTTTTCAGTGGTGGAGAGTAATGCACAGCTAAAAGTACATAACTAACTGACCGCGGGGATTCACGGCCTTGATTTCAGAGGTGGAGGGTAAAGTACAGCTTAAAGAAAATAACTAACTGACTGCAGGGTTTGACGGCCTTGTTTTCAAAGGTGGAGGGTAATGCACAGCTAAAAGTACATAACTAACTGACTGCGGGGATTCACGGCCTTGTTTTCAGGAGTGGAGGGTAACGCACAGTTCAAAGTATATAACTAACTGATCACGGGGATTCACGAGCTTGTTTTCAGGGGTGGAGGGTAACGCACAGCTAAAAGTATATAACTAACTGATCATGGGGTTTCACAGCCTTGTTTTCAGTGGTGGAGGCTAATGCACAGCTAAAAGTAAATAACTAACTGACAGTGGGGATACACGGCCTTGTTTTCAGGGGTGCAGGGTAATGCACAGCTAAAAGTAAATAACTAACTGACAGTGGGGATACACGGCCTTGTTTTCAAGGGTGGAGGGGAAAGCACAGCTAAAAATAAATAACTAACTGACCGTGGGGATTCACGGCCTTGTTTTCAGGGGTGGAGGGTAAGGCACAGCTAAAAGTATATAACTAACTGACTGCGGGGATTCATGACCTTGTTTTCAGGGGTGCAGGGTAATGCACATCTAAAAGTAAATAACTAACTGACCGCGGGGATACACAGCCTTGTTTTCAGGGGTGGAGAGTAATGCACAGCTAAAAGTACATAACTAACTGACCGCGGGGATTCACGGCCTTGATTTCAGAGGTGGAGGGTAAAGTACAGCTTAAAGAAAATAACTAACTGACTGCAGGGTTTGACGGCCTTGTTTTCAAAGGTGGAGGGTAATGCACAGCTAAAAGTACATAACTAACTGACTGCGGGGATTCACGGCCTTGATTTCAGAGGTGGAGGGTAAAGTACAGCTAAAAGTAAATAACTAACTGACCGCGGGGATACACGGCCTTGTTTTCAGGGGTGGAGGGGAAAGCACAACTAAAAATATATAACTAACTGACCGTGGGGATTCACGGCCGTGTTTTCAGGGGTGGAGGGTAAAGTACAGCTAAAAGTATATAACTAACTGACTGCGGGGTTTCACAGCCTTGTTTTCAGGGTTGGAGGCTAATGCACAGCTAAAAGTACATAACTAACTGACTGCGGGGATTCACGACCTTGTTTTCAGGGGTGGAATTTAATGCACAGCTACAAGTATAAAACTAACTGACAGCGGGAATTCACCGCCTTGTTTTCAGGAATGGAGTGTAACGCACAACTAAACGTATATAACTAACTGACCGCTTGGATTCACGGCGTTGTTTTCAGGCGTGGAGGGTAATGCACAGCTAAAGGTACATAACTAACTGGCCACAGGGATTCAAGGCTTTGTTTTCAGGGTTAGAGTACAGCTAAAAGTATATAACTAGCTGACAGCGGGGTTTCACGGCCTTGTTTTCAAGGGTGGAGGGTAAGGCACAGCTAAAAGTATATAACTAACTGACCGTGGGGATTCACGGCCTTGTTTTCAGGGATGGAAAGTAACGCACAGCTAAAAGCAAATAACTAACTGGCTGCGTGGATTCACGTCGTTGTTTTCTGGGGTGGAGGGTAAAGTTCAGCTAAAAGTATATAACTAACGGCCGCGGGGATTCACGGCCTTGTTTTCAGGGGCAGAGGGTAACACACAGCTAAAAGTATATAACTAACTGACAGCGGGGATTCACGGCCTTAATTTCAGTGGTGGAGGGTAACGCACAGCTAAAAGTAAATAACTAACTGACCGCGGGGATTCACGGCCTTGATTTCAGAGATGGAGGGTAAAGTACAGCTTAAAGAAAATAAATAACTGACTGCGGGGATTCACGGCCTTGTTTTCAGGAATGGAGGGTAATGCACCGCTAAAAGTATACAACCAACTGACCGCATGGATTCACGACCTGTTTTCAGGGTTGGAGGGTAATGCACTGCTAAATGTATATAACTTACTGACCGCGTGGATTCACGACTTGTGTTCAGGGTTGGAGGGTAATGCACAGCTAAAAGTACATAACTAACTGACTGCGGGGATTCACGAGCTTGTTTTCAGGGGTGGAGGGTAACGCACAGCTAAAAGTATATAACTAACTGATCACAGGGTTTCACAGCCTTGTTTTCAGGGGTGGAGGCTACTGCACAGCTAAAAGTAAATAACTAACTGACAGTGGGGATACACGGCCTTGTTTTCAGGGGTGGAGGGGAAATCACAGCTAAAAATAAATAACTAACTGACCGTGGGGATTCACGGCCTTGTTTTCGTGGTGGTGGGTAGAGTACAGCTAAACGTATATAACTAACTGCGGGGTTTCACGGACTTGTTTTCAGGGGTGGAGGATAAGGCACAGCTAAAAGTATATAACTAACTGACCGTGGGGATTCACGGACTTGTTTTCAGTGATGGAGAGTAACGCGAAGCTAAAAGTACATAACTAACTGACCGCGGGGATTCATGGCCTTGTTTTCAGGGGTGCAGGGTAATGCACAGCTAAAAGTAAATAACTAACTGACAGTGGGGATACACGGCCTTGTTTTCAGGGGTGGAGGATAGAGTACAGCTAAAAGTAAATAACTAACTGACCGCGGGGATTCACGGCCTTGATTTCAGAGATGGAGGGTAAAGTACAGCTTAAAGAAAATAACTAACTGACTGCAGGGTTTGACGGCCTTGTTTTCAAAGGTGGAGGGTAATGCACAGCTAAAAGTACATAACTAACTGACTGCGGGGATTCACGGCCTTGTTTTCAGGAGTGGAGGGTAACGCACAGCTCAAAGTATATAACTAACTGATCACGGGGATTCACGAGCTTGTTTTCAGGGGTGGAGGGTAACGCACAGCTAAAAGTATATAACTAACTGATCATGGGGTTTCACAGCCTTGTTTTCAGTGGTGGAGGCTAATGCACAGCTAAAAGTAAATAACTAACTGACAGTGGGGATACACGGCCTTGTTTTCAGGGGTGCAGGGTAATGCACAGCTAAAAGTAAATAACTAACTGACAGTGGGGATACACGGCCTTGTTTTCAAGGGTGGAGGGGAAAGCACAGCTAAAAATAAATAACTAACTGACCGTGGGGATTCACGGCCTTGTTTTCAGGGGTGGAGGGTAAGGCACAGCTAAAAGTATATAACTAACTGACTGCGGGGATTCATGACCTTGTTTTCAGGGGTGGAGGGTAATGCACATCTAAAAGTAAATAACTAACTGACCGCGGGGATACACAGCCTTGTTTTCAGGGGTGGAGGAGAAAGCACAACTAAATGTAAATAACTAACTGATCGTGGGGATTCACGGCTGTGTTTTCAGGGGTGGAGGGTAGAGTACAGCTAAATGTATATAACTAACTGACCGCGGGGATTCACGACCTGTTTTCAGGGTTGGAGGATAATGCACAGCTAAAAGTACATAACTAACTGACTGCGGGGATTCACGGCCTTGATTTCAGGGGTGGAGGGTAGAGTACAGCTAAAAGTCTATAACTAACTGACTGCGGGGTTTCACAGACTTGTTTTCAGGGGTGGAGGGTAACGCACAGCTAAAAGTATATAACTAACTGACCGCGGGGATTCACGGCCTTGTTTTCAGGGATGGAGGGTAACGCACAGCTAAAAGTACATAAGTAACTGACCGAGGGGATTCACGGCCTTGATTTCAGAGATGGAGGGTAAAGTACAGCTTAAAGAAAATAACTAACTGACTGCAGGGATTCACGGCCTTGTTTTCAGGAGTGGAGGGTAATGCACCGCTTAACGTATATAACCAACTGACCGCGTGGATTCACGACCTGTTTTCAGGGTTGGAGGGTAATGCACCGCTAAATGTATATAACCAACTGACCGCGTGGATTCACGACCTGTTTTCAGGGATGGAGGGTAATGCACCGCTAAATGTATATAACTTACTGACCGCGTGGATTCACGACTTGTTTTCAGGGTTGGAGGGTAACGCACAGCTAAAAGTACATAACTAACTGACTGCGGGGATTCACGAGCTTGTTTTCAGGGGTGGAGGGTAACGCACAGCTCAAAGTATATAACTAACTGATCACGGGGATTCACGAGCTTGTTTTCAGGGGTGGAGGGTAACGCACAGCTAAAAGTATATAACTAACTGATCATGGGGTTTCACAGCCTTGTTTTCAGTGGTGGAGGCTAATGCACAGCTAAAAGTAAATAACTAACTGACAGTGGGGATACACGGCCTTGTTTTCAGGGGTGGAGGGGAAAGCACAGCTAAAAATAAATAACTAACTGACCGTGGGGATTCACGGCCTTGTTTTCAGGGGTGGAGGGTAAGGCACAGCTAAAAGTATATAACTAACTGACCGTGGGGATTCACGGCCTTGTTTTCAGGGGTGGAGGGTAACGCACAGCTAATGGTGTATAACTAACTGACTGCGGGTATTCATGGCCTTGTTTTCAGGGGTGGAGGTAAAAAACAACTAAAAGTAAATAAGTAACTGACAGCGGGGATTCTCGGCCTTGTTTTCAGGGTGGAGGGTAATGCACAGCTAAAAGTATAGAATTAACTGACCGCAGGTATTCACAGCATTGTTTCCAGGGGTGGATGGTAAAGTACAGCTAAAAGTAAATAACTAACTGACCACGGGGATTCACGGCCTTGTTTTCAGGGGTGGAGGGTAACGCACAGCTAAAAGTATATAACTAACTGACCGCGGGGTTTCACGGCCTTGTTTACAGGGGTGGAGGGGAAAGCACAGCTAAAAGTATATAACTGACTGACCGCGGGGTTCACGGCCTAGTTTTCAGGGGTGGATGGTAACGCACAGCTAAAAGTAAATAACTAACTGACCGCGGGGTTCACGGCCTTGTTTTCAAGGGTGGAGGGTAACGCACAGCTAAAAGTATATAACTAACTGACCGTGGGGATTCACGGCCTTGTTTTCTGGGGTGGAGGGTAGAGTACAGCTAAAAGTCTATAACTAACTGACTGCGGGGTTTCACAGACTTGTTTTCAGGGGTGGAGGGTAACGCACAGCTAAAAGTATATAACTAACTGACCGCGGGGATTCACGGCCTTGTTTTCAGGGATGGAGGGTAACGCACAGCTAAAAGTACATAAGTAACTGACCGAGGGGATTCACGGCCTTGATTTCAGAGATGGAGGGTAAAGTACAGCTTAAAGAAAATAACTAACTGACTGCAGGGATTCACGGCCTTGTTTTCAGGAGTGGAGGGTAATGCACCGCTTAACGTATATAACCAACTGACCGCGTGGATTCACGACCTGTTTTCAGGGTTGGAGGGTAATGCACCGCTAAATGTATATAACCAACTGACCGCGTGGATTCACGACCTGTTTTCAGGGATGGAGGGTAATGCACCGCTAAATGTATATAACTTACTGACCGCGTGGATTCACGACTTGTTTTCAGGGTTGGAGGGTAACGCACAGCTAAAAGTACATAACTAACTGACTGCGGGGATTCACGAGCTTGTTTTCAGGGGTGGAGGGTAACGCACAGCTCAAAGTATATAACTAACTGATCACGGGGATTCACGAGCTTGTTTTCAGGGGTGGAGGGTAACGCACAGCTAAAAGTATATAACTAACTGATCATGGGGTTTCACAGCCTTGTTTTCAGTGGTGGAGGCTAATGCACAGCTAAAAGTAAATAACTAACTGACAGTGGGGATACACGGCCTTGTTTTCAGGGTGGAGGGGAAAGCACAGCTAAAAATAAATAACTAACTGACCGTGGGGATTCACGGCCTTGTTTTCAGGGGTGGAGGGTAAGGCACAGCTAAAAGTATATAACTAACTGACCGTGGGGATTCACGGCCTTGTTTTCAGGGGTGGAGGGTAACGCACAGCTAATGGTGTATAACTAACTGACTGCGGGTATTCATGGCCTTGTTTTCAGGGGTGGAGGTAAAAAACAACTAAAAGTAAATAAGTAACTGACAGCGGGGATTCTCGGCCTTGTTTTCAGGGTGGAGGGTAATGCACAGCTAAAAGTATAGAATTAACTGACCGCAGGTATTCACAGCATTGTTTCCAGGGGTGGATGGTAAAGTACAGCTAAAAGTAAATAACTAACTGACCACGGGGATTCACGGCCTTGTTTTCAGGGGTGGAGGGTAACGCACAGCTAAAAGTATATAACTAACTGACCGCGGGGTTTCACGGCCTTGTTTACAGGGGTGGAGGGGAAAGCACAGCTAAAAGTATATAACTGACTGACCGCGGGGTTCACGGCCTAGTTTTCAGGGGTGGATGGTAACGCACAGCTAAAAGTAAATAACTAACTGACCGCGGGGTTCACGGCCTTGTTTTCAAGGGTGGAGGGTAACGCACAGCTAAAAGTATATAACTAACTGACCGTGGGGATTCACGGCCTTGTTTTCTGGGGTGGAGGGTAACGCACAGCTAAAAGTATATAACTAACTGACAGCGGGGTTTCACGGCCTTGTTTTCAGGGGAGCATGGTAACGCACTGCTAAAAGTATATAACTAGCTGACCGTGGGGATTTACGGACTTGTTTTCAGGGGTGGAGGGTAACGCACAGCTAAAAGTATATAACTTACTGACCGTGGGGATTTACGGCCTTGTTTTCAGGGGTGGAGGGTAATGCACAGCTAAAAGTATATAACTACCTGACCGTGGGGATTCACGGCCTTGTTTTCAGGGGTGGAGGGTAACGCACAGCTAAAAGTATATAACTAACTGACTGCAGCGATTCATGGCCTTGTTTTCAGGGGCAGAGGCTAGAGCAGAGCTGTAAACATATGACTAACTGACCGCGGGGATTTACGGCCTTGTTTTCAGGGGTGGAAGATAGCGCACAGCTAAAAGTAAATAATTAACTAACTGTGGGGATTCACGGCTTTGTTTTCTGAGGCAGAGAGTGGAGCAGAGCTATAAATATATAACTAACTGACTGCGGGGATTCACCGCCTTTTTTTCAGGGGTGGAGTTTAATTCACAGTTAAAAGTATATAACTAACTGACCGCGGGGATTCACTGCCTTATTTTCAGGGATGGAGGGTAACGCACAGCTAAAAGTATATAACTAACTGACCGCGGGGATTCACGGCCTTGTTTTCAGGGATGGAGGGTATGGTACAGCTAAAAGTAAATAATTAACTGACTGTAGGGATTCACGGCCTTGATTTCAGGGGTGGAGTGGGAAGTACAGCTAAATGTATACAACTAACTGACCGTGGGGATTTGCGGCCTTGTTTTCAGGGGTGGAGGGTGGAGCAGGGCTTTTAAGTATATAATTTACTGACCGCGGGAATTCACGGCCTGTTTTCAGGGGTGGATGGTAACGCACAGTTCAAAGTATATAACTAACTGACCGTGGGAATTCACAGCCTGGTTTTCAGGGGTGGAGGGTACTGCACAGCTAAAAGTAAATAACTAACTGACAGCGGGAATTCACGGCCTTGTTTTCAGGGATTGAGGGTACTGCACAGCTAAAAGTAAATAACTAATTGACTGCGGGGTTTCACCACCTTGTTTTCAGGGATGGAGGGTAACGCACAGCTAAAAGTAAATAACTAACTCTCCGTGGGGATAAACAGCCTTGTTTTCAGGGGCAGAGGGGTAATGCACAGCGAAAAGTATATAACTAACTGACCGTGGGGATTCACGGCCTTGTTTTCAGGGGTGGAGGGTAATGCACAGCTAAAAGTATATAACTAACTGACTGCAGGGATTCACGGCCTTGTTTTCAGGGGTGGAGAGTAACGCACAGCTAAAAGTAAATAATTAACTGACCGCGGGGATTCATAGCATTGTTTTCAGGGGTGGAGGGAAAAACACATCTCAGAATAAATAACTAACTGACCGTGGGGATTCATGGCCTGGTTTTCAGGGTTGGAGGGTAGAGTACAGTTAAAAGTATATAACTAACTTACTGCAGGGTTTTTATGGCCTTGTTTTCAGGGATGGATGGTATCGCACAGCTAAATGTAAATAACTAACTGACTGTGTGGATTCACGTCGTTGTTTTCAGGGGTGGAGGGTAAAGTACAGATTAAAGAAAATAACTAACTGACTGCAGGGATTCACGGCCTTGTTTTCAGGAGTGGAGGGTAATGCACCGCTTAACGTATATAACCAACTGACCGCGTGGATTCACGACCTGTTTTCAGGGATGGAGGGTAATGCACCGCTAAATGTATATAACTTAGTGACCGCATGGATTCACGACTTGTTTTCAGGGTTGGAGGGTAACGCACAGCTAAAAGTACATAACTAACTGACTGCGGGGATTCACGAGCTTGTTTTCAGGGGTGGAGGGTAACGCACAGCTAAAAGTATATAACTAACTGATCATGGGGTTTCACAGCCTTGTTTTCAGTGGTGGAGGCTAATGCACAGCTAAAAGTAAATAACTAACTGACAGTGGGGATACACGGCCTTGTTTTCAGGGGTGCAGGGTAATGCACAGCTTAAAGTAAATAACTGACAGTGGGGATACACGGCCTTGTTTTCAGGGGTGGAGGGGAAAGCACAGCTAAAAATAAATAACTAACTGACCGTGGGGATTCACGGCCGTGTTTTCAGGGGTGGAGGGTAGAGTACAGCTAAATGTATATAACTAACTGACCGCGTGGATTCACGACCTGTTTTCAGGGTTGGAGGATAATGCACAGCTAAAAGTACATAACTAACTGACTGCGGGGATTCACGGCCTTGATTTCAGAGGTGGAGGGTAACGCACAGCTAAAAGTGTATAACTAACTGACCATGGGGATCCATGGCCTTGTTTTCAGGGGTGGAGGGTAACGCACAGCTAAAAGTATATAACTAACTGACCGCGGGATACACGGCCTTGTTTTCAGGGGTGGAGGGGAAAGCACAGCTAAAAATAAATAACTAACTGACCGTGGGGATTCATGGCCTTGTTTTCAGGGGTGGAGGGTAATGCAAAACTAAAAGTAAATAACTAACTGACAGTGGGGATATACGGCCTTGTTTTCAGGGGTGATGGGGAAAGCACAACTAAAAGTAAATAACTAACTGATCGTGGGGATTCACGGCCGTGTTTTCAGGGGTGGAGGGTAGAGTACAGCTAAAAGTATATAACTAACTGACCACGGGGATTCACGGTCTTGTTTTCAGGAATGGAGAGTAACGCACAGCTAAAAGCAAATAACTAACTGGCTGCGTGGATTCACGTCGTTGTTTTCTGGGGTGGAGGGTAAGGCACAGCTAAAAGTATATAACTAACGGCCGCAGGGATTCACGGCCTTGTTTTCGGGGGCAGAGGGTAACGCACAGCTAAAAGTATATAACTAACTCACAGCGGGGTTCACGGCCTTATTTTCAGTGGTGGAGGGTAACGCACAGCTAAAAATAAATAACTAACTGACCGCGGGATCCATGGCCTTGTTTTCATGGGGGAAGGGGAAAGCACAGCTAAAAATAAATAACTAACTGACTGTGGGGATTCACGGCCTTGTTTTCAGGGGTGGAGGGTAGAGTACAGCTAAAAGTATATAACTAACTGACTGCGGGGTTTCACAGACTTGTTTTCAGGGATGGAGGGTAACGCACAGCTAAAAGTACATAAGTAACTGACCGAGGGGATTCACGGCCTTGATTTCAGAGATGGAGGGTAAAGTACAGCTTAAAGAAAATAACTAACTGACTGCAGGGATTCACGGCCTTGTTTTCAGGAGTGGAGGGTAATGCACCGCTTAACGTATATAACCAACTGACCGCGTGGATTCACGACCTGTTTTCAGGGATGGAGGGTAATGCACCGCTAAATGTATATAACTTACTGACCGCGTGGATTCACGATTTGTTTTCAGGGTTGGAGGGTAACGCACAGCTAAAAGTACATAACTAACTGACTGCGGGGATTCACGAGCTTGTTTTCAGGGGTGGAGGGTAACGCACTGCTAAAAGTATATAACTAACTGATCACGGGTTTTCACAGCCTTGTTTTCAGTGGTGGAGGCTAATGCACAGCTAAAAGTAAATAACTAACTGACAATGGGGATACACGGCCTTGTTTTCAGGGGTGGAGGGTAAGGCACAGCTAAAAGTATATAACTAACTGACCGTGGGGATTCACGGCCTTGTTTTCAGGGATGGAGAGTAACGCACAGCTAAAAGTATATAACTAACTGACCGCGGGATTCACCACCTTGTTTTCAGGGATGGAGGGTAACGCACAGCTAATGGTGTATAACTAACTGACCACGGGGATTCACGGCCTAGTTTTCAGGGGTGGATGGTAACGCACAGCTAAAAGTAAATAACTAACTGACCGCGGGGTTCACGGCCTTGTTTTCAAGGGTGGAGGGTAACGCACAGCTAAAAGTATATAACTAACTGACCGTGGGGATTCACGGCCTTGTTTTCTGGGGTGGAGGGTAACGCACAGCTAAAAGTATATAACTAACTGACCGTGGGGTTTCACGGCCTTGTTTTCAGGGGAGCATGGTAACGCACTGCTAAAAGTATATAACTAGCTGACCAAGGGGATTCACGTCCTTGTTTTCAGGTTTGGAGTGTATGGTACAGCTAAAAGTATATAACTAACTGACCGTGGGGATTTACGGCCTTGTTTTCAGGGGTGGAGGGTAATGCACAGCTAAAAGTATATAACTAACTGACCGTGGGGATTTACGGCCTTGTTTTCAGGGGTGGAGGGTAACGCACAGCTAAAAGTATGTAACTCACTGACCGTGGGGTTTCACGGCCTTGTTTTCAGGGGAGCATGGTAACGCACTGCTAAAAGTATATAACTAGCTGACCAAGGGGATTCACGTCCTTGTTTTCAGGGTTGGAGTGTATGGTACAGCTAAAAGTATATAACTAACTGACCATGGGGATTTACGGCCTTGTTTCCAGGTGTGGAGGGTAACGCACAGCTAAAAGTATATAACTAACTGACCGTGGGGATTTACGGCCTTGTTTTCAGGGGTGGAGGGTAATGCACAGCTAAAAGTATATAACTACCTGACCGTGGGGATTCACGGCCTTGTTTTCAGGGGTGGAGGGTAACGCACAGCTAAAAGTATGTAACTCACTGACCGTGGGGTTTCACGGCCTTGTTTTCAGGGGTGCATGGTAACACACTGCTAAAAGTCAATAACTAACTGACCACGGGGATTTACGACCTTGTTTTCAGGGGTGGAGGGTAGAGTACAGCTAAACGTAAATATCTAACTGACCGCGGGGATTCACAGCCTTGTTTTCATGGGTGGAGGGTAAAAACGCAGCTGAAAGTATATAACTAACTGACTGCGGGGATTCACAGCCTTGTTTTCAGGGTTGGAGGGTAACGCACAGCTAAAAGTAAATAATTAATTTACTGCGTGGATTCACGTCGTTGTTTTCAGGGGTGGAGGGTAGAGTACAGCTATAAATATATAACTAACTGACTGCGGGGATACACGGCCTTGTTTTCAGGGGTGGAGGGTAACGCACAGCTAAAAGTAAATAACTAACTGACTGCGGGGATTCACAGCCTTGTTTTCAAGTGTGGAGGGTAAAACGCAGCTAAAAGTATATAACTAACTGACCGCGGGGATTCACAGCCTTGTTTTCAGGGGTGGAGGGTTATACACAGCTAAAAGTAAATAACTAACTGACTGCGGGGATTCACGGCCTTGTTTTCAGGGGTGGAGGGTAATGCACAGCTAAAAGTATATAACTAACTGACCGTGGGGATTTACGGCCTTGTTTTCAGGGGTGGAGGGTAACGCACAGCTAAAAGTATGTAACTCACTGACCGTGGGGTTTCACGGCCTTGTTTTCAGGGGAGCATGGTAACGCACTGCTAAAAGTATATAACTAGCTGACCAAGGGGATTCACGTCCTTGTTTTCAGGGTTGGAGTGTATGGTACAGCTAAAAGTATATAACTAACTGACCATGGGGATTTACGGCCTTGTTTCCAGGTGTGGAGGGTAACGCACAGCTAAAAGTATATAACTAACTGACCGTGGGGATTTACGGCCTTGTTTTCAGGGGTGGAGGGTAATGCACAGCTAAAAGTATATAACTACCTGACCGTGGGGATTCACGGCCTTGTTTTCAGGGGTGGAGGGTAACGCACAGCTAAAAGTATGTAACTCACTGACCGTGGGGTTTCACGGCCTTGTTTTCAGGGGTGCATGGTAACACACTGCTAAAAGTCAATAACTAACTGACCACGGGGATTTACGACCTTGTTTTCAGGGGTGGAGGGTAGAGTACAGCTAAACGTAAATATCTAACTGACCGCGGGGATTCACAGCCTTGTTTTCATGGGTGGAGGGTAAAAACGCAGCTGAAAGTATATAACTAACTGACTGCGGGGATTCACAGCCTTGTTTTCAGGGTTGGAGGGTAACGCACAGCTAAAAGTAAATAATTAATTTACTGCGTGGATTCACGTCGTTGTTTTCAGGGGTGGAGGGTAGAGTACAGCTATAAATATATAACTTACTGACTGCGGGGATACACGGCCTTGTTTTCAGGGGTGGAGGGTAACGCACAGCTAAAAGTAAATAACTAACTGACTGCGGGGATTCACAGCCTTGTTTTCAAGTGTGGAGGGTAAAACGCAGCTAAAAGTATATAACTAACTGACCGCGGGGATTCACAGCCTTGTTTTCAGGGGTGGAGGGTTATACACAGCTAAAAGTAAATAACTAACTGACTGCGGGGATTCACGGCCTTGTTTTCAGGGGTGGAGGGTAACGCACAGCTAAAAGTATATAACTAACTGACTGCAGCGATTCATGGCCTTGTTTTCAGGGGCAGAGGCTAGAGCAGAGCTGTAAACATATAACTAACTGACTGCGGGGATTCACAGCCTTGTTTTCAGGGGCGGAGTTTAATTCACAGTTAAAAGTATATAACTAACTGACCGCGGGGATTCACCGCCTTATTTTCAGGGATGGAGGGTAACGCACAGCTAAAAGTATATAACTAACTGACCGCGGGGATTCACGGCCTTGTTTTCAGGGATGGAGGGTATGGCACAGCTAAAAGTAAATAATTAACTGACTGTGGGGATTCACGGCCTTGATTTCAGGGGTGGAGTGGGAAGTACAGCTAAATGTATACAACTAACTGACAGTGGGGATTTGCGGCCTTGTTTTCAGGGGTGGAGGGTGGAGCAGGGCTTATAAGTATATAATTTACTGACCGCGGGGATTCACGGCCTGTTTTCAGGGGTGGAGGATAATGCCCAGCAATAAGTACATAACTAACTGATCGTGGGGATTCACAGCGTTGTTTTCAGGGGTGGCGTGTAAAGTACAGCTTAAAGTAAATAACTAACTGACCATGGGGATTCACGGCCTTGTTTTCAGGGGTGGAGGGTAACACACAGCTAAAAGTATATAAGTAACTGACCGCAGGGATTCACGGCCTTGTTTCCAGGGGTGGATGGTAAAGTACAGCTAAAAGTATATAACTAACTGACCGCGGGGATTCACGGCCTTGTTTTCAGGAGTGGAGGATAATGCACAGCTAAAAGTAAATAATTAACTAACTGCTGGGAATCACGGCCTTGTTTTCGGAGGCAGAAGGTGGAGCAGGTCTATAAGTATATCACACACTGACTGCGGGGATTCACGGCCTTGTTTTCAGGGGTGGAGGGTAGCGCACAGCTATCAATATATAACTAATTGACCGTGGGGATTCATAGCCTTGTTTTCAGGGGTGGAGGGTAACGCACAGCTAAAAATATATAACTAACTGACCGCAGGGATTCACGGCCTTGTTTCCAGGGGTGGAGGGTAAAGTACAGCTAAAAGTAAATAATTAACTAACTGCTGGGAATCACGGCCTTGTTTTCAGAGGCAGAAGGTGGAGCAGGGCTATAAGTATATAACACACTGACTGTGGGGATTCCAGCATCTGCTGACCTCATTTTTTACGCGGGGATTCACGGCCTTGTTTTCAGGGGTGGAGGGTAACGCACAGCTAAAAGTATATAATTAACTGACCGCGGGGATTCACGTCCTTGTTTTCAGGGGTGGAGGGTAGCGCACAGCTATCAGTATATAACTAATTGACCGTGGGGATTCACAGCCTTGTTTTCAGGGGTGGAGGGTAAGGTACAGCTGAAAGTAAATAACTGACTGCAGGGATTCACGGCCTTGTTTTCAGGGGTGGAGGGTAACGCACAGTTCAAAGTATATAACTAACTGACTGCGGGGATTCACGGCCTTGTTTTCAGGGGTGGAGGGTAAAGTACAGCTTTAAGTAAATAACTGACTGCGGGGATTCACGGCCTTGTTTTCAGGGGTGGAGGGTAACGCACAGTTCAAAGTATCTAACTAACTGACCGTGGGAATTCACAGCCTGGTTTTCAGGGGTGGAGGGTACTGCACAGCTAAAAGTAAATAGCTAACTGACTGCGGGGTTACACGGCCTTGTTTTCAGGGGTAAAGGGTAACGCACAGCTGTAAGTATATAACTAACTGACAGCTGGAATTCATGGCCTTGTTTTCAGGGATTGAGGGTACTGCACAGCTAAAAGTAAATAACTAATTGACCGCGTGGATTCACGGCGTTGTTTTCAGGGGTGGAGGGTAGAGTTCAGCTAAAGGTATATAACTAACTCTCCGCGGGGATAAACGGCCTTGTTTTCAGGGGCAGAGGGTAACGCACAGCGAAAAGTATATAACTAACTGACCGTGGGGATTCACGGCCTTGTTTTCAGGGGTGGAGGGTAATGCACAGCTAAAAGTATATAACTAACTGACCGCGGGGATTCATGGCCTTGTTTTCAGGGGTGGAGGGTAAAGTACAGCTAAAAGTAAATAACTAACTGATCGTGGGGATTCATGGCCTTGTTTTCAGGGGTGGAGGGTAAAGTTCAGCTTAAAGTAAATAACTAACTGACTGCGGGGATTCAAGGCCTTGTTTTCAGGGGTGGAGGGTAACGCACAGTTCAAAGTATATAACTAACTGACCGTGGGATTTCACAGCCTGGTTTTCAGGGGTGGAGGGGAAAGCACAGCTAAAAGTATATAACTCACTGACTGCTGTGATTCATGGCCTTGTTTTCAGGGGTGCAGGGTAAAGTACAACTAAAAGTATATAACTAACTGACCGCGGGGATTCACGGCCTTGTTTTCAGGAGTGGAGGGTAAGGTACAGCTAAAAGTATATAACTGACCGACCGCGGGGAACACAGGGAGTAATTGAAAGCAAACTGAAAACGTAGTGTCACAAGAGAACTGTCACCTGATTGGCTGATAGACAATCCGTCTGAAAATTGAAAAAAAATCTCCAAATGAACTAGATTAACTAACCAGGGATAAACTAAGTAATAAGTTAACTAACTCTGTAGAGATGGCGGGTCAGGTGATGTAATGTAGCTGTGTGCTGTGGGAGCTGGCTGATCCCAATGGAAGCTGCAGTCACCCCCTCTGCAGCAAGTGTTGTTTGCTGGAAGTACTCTAGCTCAGAGTTGATGAGCTGGAATCTGAGCTTCTAACACTGTGGCATATCTGGGTGAGTGCCTTGTTTGTGTGCTGCATACTACAAGACGGTAAGGGAACGTGGAAGCTGAACACCAAGCTGCTGACACTGGGAAACATTGAGGAGCTCAAGAGGGACTACGCAAGTTGGAGAACCATGAGGCCCCTCTTTGAGTACCCAGCGGACTGGTGGGAAACAGTAAAAGGGAACATCAAGAGGTTCTTCATCCTCAAAGGTGTTCAGGAGGTGAGAGAGATGTGGGGAAAACTGCCCCAGCTCCAGGAAAGTATGCAGAACCTGCTCCTGCTGCAGACAAGGGGGGACGATGTCACGGAGGACCTCAAGGAAGTGAAGGGCCAGCAAGCCTCGCTCTTTGCCTCGGAGGCATCCAAGATAATCTTCCAATCCAGGATCCGCTTGGTGGAGCAGGACGAGACGTGCTCACGTTTCTTCTTCCAGAAGGTGCACAAAGAGAGCTCCGTTCTCAGCAGCCTGAAGGAAGAAGACGGCTCGATAACGTCATCTCAGGCTGACGTCATGAGGATCAGCAAATTCTTCTATGCCAGTCTGTATGACTCAAAGGCAACCGACAGCGCGGCCTCCCAGTCGTTCCTGTCCTTTATCACGGAGGTCTTAGATGACAGAACACGCATCCTTCGAAAAGAATAAAACTCTTGGAAGCAACGGCTTACCGGTCGAGCTCTATTCCGCTCTGTGGGACTTGAGTGGCCAGAACCTGCTGGAGGTGTATGTCAGTATGCTTCGGGCAGGTACCATTAGTGAATCCATGAGGAAAGGCATCATCACCCTTATCTACAAGCGGAAGGGGGTGAGGGAGGAACTCAAAAATTGGAGACCAATCACACTGTTGAATGTGGATTACAAAATTCTGTCAAAGGTCATCACCAACCGGGTCAGGTCTGCTCTGGGGTCGGTGATTCACCCTGACCAAACCTCTGCTGTACTGGGCAGGAAGATCGCTGAGAGTCTCACACTCCTCAGGGGAACGATTGCCTGTGTGCAGGACAGAGGGTTGGACACCTGCCTGATCAGCCTGGACCTATAAAAAGCCTTTGACAAGATATCACACAGGTATATGAGAGATAATCTCTCCAAAATGGGCTTTGGGGAGGGAATCTGCAATTGGATCAGACTGCACTACACCAACATTGTCAGTGCAGTCTCAATCAATGGGTGGGAATCAGATAGCTTCCCAGTCCGATCTGGAGTCAGGCAGGGCTGCCCTCTCTCTCCTGCCTTGTTTGTGTGCTGCATAGAGCCATTTGCCGAGTCCGTCAGGAAGGATGCGAGCCTGAGAGGGGTGACTATTCCTGGCAGCAGGGGCCTGCAGGTTAAGGCCTCCCTGTACATGGATGACGTCGCCGTCTTCTACTCGGATCCGTTGTCCGTGCACAGACTCCTGTGCATATGTGACCAGTTCGAACGGGCCTCGGGGACAAAGGTAAACAGAGGCAAGAGCGAGGCCATGCTCTTCGGGAGCTGGGCCAACCAATCCTCGATCCCTTCACCGTCAGGACAGACCACCTGAAGGTGCTGGATATTTGGATCGGGGGGGGGCTGGGGCGTGCGCCAAGTCTTGGGAGAAGTGTATCAGTAAAGTGAGGCAGAAACTGGGCAGATGGAAGCTACGGTCACTCTCCATCGCAGGAAAAAAACCTGGTCATCAGGTGTGAGACACTGTCATCACTGTTATACATGACACAGACCTGGCATATTCCCAGAACCTGTACCACTGCAATCAGCCGGGCCATCTTCCAAATTATATGGAGATCAAAGATGGACCGGGTCCAAAAGGACTCGATGTATAAAGATTTGGGCAACGGGGGATAAAATACATCCAATGCCACCCTCACCCTGATGGCCACATCAAGCTGTGCGTGGATTCCCCCGTACACAAACACCAAGTGTAACTACATACTGAAGTTCTACCTGTCCCCGGTGTTGCAAAGGATGGGCCTGGCCTCGCTGCTGCAGAACGCTTGAGTAGTTGGACCGTTCCGTATCACCTGTCCTTCGTGGAGAAGTTTATGAAGAAAAACACCTGTGACCACAAGTCCATCAGGAAGTGGTCAGCACGAAGTGTCCTTGAGATCCTTCAGGAAAAGGAGAGGGTGGATCCTATCGAGCAGTTCCCTGAGCAGTCTGTCAAAGCCATTTGGCAGAATGCCTCATTGCCAGAATTTTCCAACAAGCACCAAGACATGGCTTGGCTGGTGGTGAGAAGGGCTCTGCCTGTGAGATCCTTTATGCATGCCTGGACTCTCAGCCGCACCGCACGCTGCCCTTGAAGCGACTGCGGGGGGGACGAGACTGTCACACACCTCCTTCTGGAATGTGCCTATGCAGAAGTCTGGAGAGGAATGCAGTGGTGTTTGTCGAGGTTCATCCCGAGCCGTGACGCGGGATTCGGTGCTCTATGGTCTGTTCCCCGGGACGCAAACCGAAATGAACATCAACTGTGCGTGGAGGACCATCAAATTGGAGAAAGATGCTCGGGGCGGTCCGCAATCTGTTGATCTTCCAACTGAATGAGTTGACCCCAACTGAGTGTTGCAGACTGGCACTTCCCAAGGTCCAGGACTATGTGTTGAGGGACGCGCTGAAGCTTGGGGCAGCTGCCGCCAAGGTACGGTGGGGAAAGACCGTAGCATCTGCCTGCCTAAGAACAGGGGGCCCACGCAGTAAGGGGGCTCTGCTGACCCCCCAGCTAAATATGTGGAGAGTAATCGTACAGACCTGTATATATGAATGATTACTCTGTCTCTGTAGGTCAAGAAATGGTATGTTTACGTATGTATGGCATGACCAATTGTACAGATCATCAAAATATTTTATGAATAAAGTATATTTTTGAAATAAAAAAAAGAGGGAGAAGTCTCTGGAAGCTGTGTTTCAGCAGGCAGTCACACCTGGTAGATTAAGTAGCATAAATTCTATCAGAGGCCAAGGACAGCATGGTGTGTTTGAAAGTGAAGCTGGTAGAGGGATCCAGGTAGAGGAGCCTCAGCTTTTGTCCTTGTCCAACAGGTACGAGGTACGTGCATTCTGTGTGGGTGAGGAACAGAACTGTAGGGAGGATGAGCCAGTTGACCATGGCACAGTGACACATGACGCCATTCAAGAGGGGGGAGCATGAAGGCAAGTGGTAGTTGTAAGGGGTTCTATAATGGGGAGGATTGATAGCATCCTTTATAAGCAGGACCGAGAGTCCTGCATGGTGCATCGCCTGCCCTGTGTCAGGGCACAGGAGATCTCTGACCAGCTTGAAAGGAGATTGGAGCGGGAGGGTGAGGATCCAGTTGTTGTAGTCCACATTGTGACTAACAACATAGGCAAGGCTAGGAAGGAGGTGCTCTTTGGGGATTATCAAGCACTAGGAACAAAATTAAGGAGTTATAATCTTCATGTTACTACCCGAGCCAAGTGTAAATTGTCTTGGGGATAAAAAAATTTGGGAAGTGAACATGTGACTAACAGAGTGGTGTGAGAAAGTGGGGTTCCATTTTGTGGGCGATTGGCATCAGTTTTGGAACCACAGGAATCTGAACCAATGGGACAGCCTCCACCTGAACTGATCTCAAACCAGTGTTCTCGTGAAAAGGATAAATAGGGTGGTCACTCGGACTTTAAACTTGTGAACTGGTGATAAGGGAAGGGGGAAAACGACAGGAGGTATGATGGCAAATAGAAAGGAAAGTAACAGGTTAGCATGTGTGCAGGAGGGTTTAACTACATGGCAGACTATGAAAGAAGCTAAAAGGAAGCATAACTGAGGAGATAATGTTAATGAAGGTGTTAGAATTCAGGAAGTGGTTATAAAAACTAGCAGAAAGGCATTTTTACCTGAATGCTCATAGCATTCAAAACAAAGTAGATGAGTTAACGGCACAAAACATTGCAAATGAGTCTGATTTGGTAGCCATTACAGAGACATGGTTGCAGGATGGTCATGACTGGGAGTAAAATATCCAGGGATCAGACTATTCAGAACAACAGACAGGAAGGTAAGGGAGGTGGTGTAGCTCTGACATTTAAGGATGACATCAGGGCAGTGCTGAGAGATGATATTGATTCCATGGAAAATAGGGTTGAATCCATTTGGGTGGAAATTAGAAATTCTAAGAACAAAAAGTCACTGATAGGCATAGTCTACTGTCCAGCAAATAATATTACATTGGGGAAGGAAATAAGCAAAGAGATAACTAACGCCTGTAAAAACGGTACAGCAATTATCATGGGGGATTTTAATCTACATTGGTCGAACCAGGTCAGTCAGGGTAGCCTTGAGGAGGAGTTCATTGAATTTATCTGCGATCGTTTGCTTGAACAGCGTGTAATGGAACTGATGAGGGAATAAACTCTCCATGATCTGGTCCTGTGTAATGAGACAGGAATGATGAATGATCATAGTTAGGGATCCTCTGGAAGGAGTGATCACAGGTTGGTTGAATTTAGAATACAGTTGGAAAGTATGAAGATAAAATCCAATACCAGTGTCCTGTGCTTCAACAAAGGAGACTACAATAGGATGAGGGAAGAGTTGGCCAAAGTAGGCTGGAAGCAAAGATTTTATGGTGAGACTGTTGACAAGGGGGACTTTCTAAGCAATTCTTCAAAGTGCTCAGCAGAAGTATATACAGTGGAAAGGGAGGACTCTAGGAAAAGTGGTAATCAGCCATGGGTGTCTGAGGAAATAAGGGAGGCTATCAAATTGAAAGGAAAAGCAGACTAAGTAGGAAACTAAAAGACTGGGAAAACTTTAAAGGTCAACAGAAAACCACAGAGAAAGTGATAAAGAAAAGTAATAAAGACTATGAGAGTAAATTAGCTCAGAATATAAAGACAGGTAGCAAAAGCTTCTATAAATATATAAAACAAAAAAGTGGCTAAAGTACACATTGGTCCTTTACAGGATGAGAAGGGGGATTTAATATTGGATATGAGGAAATGGCTGAGACATTGAACATTGAACATTGAGATATTGTGGGGGTCTTCATCGTGGAGGACATGAATAACATGCCAGTAATTGACAAAGAGATGAAGGTAGGTGTGGACCTGGAAACAATCATCACAAAAGAGGTAGTGTTGAGCAAGTTAATGGAGCTCAGGGTAGACAAGTCTCCTGGCCCTGATGGAATACATCCCAGGGTGCTGAAAGAGTTGGCAGGAGAAATAACAAATGCACTTGTTGTAATTATCCAAAATGTATTGGGACAGTTGCAGCAGTCAAGTGGTGCTGGTAAAGCACAGCAGGTCAAGCAGCATCCAAGGAGCAGGAGAATCAATGTTTCAGGCATAAGCCTTTCAACAGGCAGTTCTAGCCATCTGGAAAACAGCAAATGTGATATCACTGTTTCAAAAGGAGATAGACAAAGATGGGGAATTATAGACCGCTTAGCTTAACTTCTGTAGTGGGGAAAATGCTTGTATATATTATCAAGGAAGAAATAGCATGGCACCTAGATGGAAATTGTCCCATTGGACAGACATAGCATGGGTTCATAAAAGGCAAGACATGCTTAACTAATGAATTGAATTCAGTGAAGACATTGTGAGCATGGTGGACGACAGGGACCCAGTGGTTGGGGTGTATCTACATTTCCAAAAGGCATTGGACAAGGTGCTGCACAAAAGGCTGCTGCATAAGGTAAAGATGCCTGGCACTACGGATAATGTATTAGCATAGATAGAGGATTGGTTAACTAACAGGAAGCAATGAGTGGAAACAAATGAGTGCTTTTCTGGTTGGCAATCAGTGAATAGTGGTGTTGGGACTGCAATTATTCACAATTTATATCGATGATTTGGAGTTGGGGAGCATATATAGTGTGTCAAAGTTTGCAGATGACACTAAGATGAGTGATAGAGCCAAGTATGCAGAGGACTGTGAAATTTTGCAAAGCGACATAGATAGTTTAAGTGAGCAGGCAAAGGTCTGGCAGATGGAGTACAATGTTAATTATGTGAAATCATCCATTTTGGTAGGAATAACGGTAAAAAGGACTATTAATCGAATGGTAAAAAATTGTAGCATGTTGCCGTGCAGAAGGACCTGGGTGTCCTTGTTCATGAATCACAGAAGGTTGGTCTGCAGGTACAACAGGTAACTCGGAAGGCAAATGGAATTGTGTCCATCATTGCGAAAGGGGTTGAGTTTAAAAACAGGGAGGTTATGCTGCAGCTGGCACAGGGCGGCACGGTGGCACAGTGGTTAGCACTGCTGCCTCACAGCACCAGAGACCCGGGTTCAATTCCCAACTCAGGCGACTGACTGTGTGGAGTTTGCACATTCTCCCCGTGTCTGCGTGGGTTTCCTCCGGGTGCTCCGGTTTCCTCCCACAGTCACAAAGATGTGCAGGTCAGGTGAATGGACCAGCTAAATTGCCCGTAGTGTTAGGTAAAGGGGTAAATGTAGGGGTATGGGTGGGTTGTGCTTTGGCGGGTTGGTATGGACTTGTTGGGCCGAAGGGCCTGTTTCCACACTGTAAGTAATCTAATCTAATCTAATCTAAAAGCTGGATAGAGTGCTGGTGAGGGTGCACCTGGAGTACTGTGAGCAGCTTCGTCTCCTTACTTAAGAAAGGAAGTACGAGCACTAAAAATGTTCCAGAAGAGATTCACGAGGTTGATTCCAGAGTTGAGGGGGTTGGCTTATGAGGTGAGACTGAGTAGACCGGGATCATATCCATTGGAATTTAGAAATATGAGGAGGGTGTACTATCGGAATTTAATTAGCAGGAATCTGTGAGAGTAACAGAAATCAGCAATACTCAAAAGAAAAAAAATCAATTGAACTGACAATAATCAGCCTTTATTGTAAATACTGGCGCAGTTTGACTGAAACTTGAGAAGAGGAGGTATCCAAATCATTCCCTATTTCCCTTCCAAGTTGTGCAACTTTACGCGTGTTATATATTTTAAGAGATGCTGATGAATTTACAGATTATCATGAAATGTATGTCATCTGTAACATTGAACCTTAGTCCTAAAAACATTAATCATTTGAGACATTGCATAACTCTGTTTCTGTTATACGGGCCTTTTGTTTCAGCTAACATCTGCAGTTTGAAATATACAAGGAGCCATTAAGAAGATTTCTAAAGTCTCAACAAACTTGTGGAATTTGTTTACATTCAGCCTGGTCCTGAAAGCTGTTTCTGAGCTTTTGCACAGTCCTTTTATCTGACTTAATTATAACTCAAGAGTTTGACCAATCTTTCCCATCATGTAATACTATATATTCCCCGTAATACCACATTTCCCCTCTTTGTCATATCACGACAATCAATCAGTAATATCGGCACATTGAAAATCCGACTGAAAATCCATTGGCACGAGCAAACACGTAACCCTATTCCTACTAGCAATAGTACTGTGAGCAAAAAGGCTTTAAAGATCAAATTAAACATTCTGTGAACCAACCAACTCAATGAACTGCATGGGATATAATCGTGGAGTACTTTAACAACACCTTGTATGTTGCTTAATATGTTCAACTAGGTTGGTCATATTTCCAGAGGTATCTGGAATGGAAGTACAGCACTCCTGACCGACAACAGCACATCTTCCCCCTTGCGAGGCTAGCAGATAATCCAAAGCCAGTTGATTCTGCAGTGCTGCTGGCCCGACAGCCATGAGCTCAGCTGACACCACAGTCAGTGCTTGTCCAGTTCCCTTGGTTTATGAAGCTGTCTCATTGGCCAGGTGCTCCAGTGCTGAGGCCGTGTGAACCAATTCGCTGGATACTCGTCCCATTCCGTACAATGGAAAAGACAACATGAGGAACTGGTCTAGCCCGGTAATGGCTCTCGTAATTTGTGGATGGTAGTGCTTAAGGGAGGTGAGATGATGCATGTAGGATACAACATAATCCAGATAGCAGGATCTTATCCAATTGATAGCAAGCCATGGGTGCACTTTGGTGTCACAAATAAAGTAAGTGCCACTGTAGAATGTAAAATCATCAGCCAATGTCATCCAAGGCTTCCTGGTGGAATCGGCCGATGGACTATCAGATGTAATATTCCACAACCTGGTCCAATCATAATTAAACATCCAATTTCTCAAAATATTAACGACTGGGCCTTGCCAATCAAATGTCAGGTTACATTTGCTTTGCTTCACTGGCATTCCTTATCCTGATTTTCTAAAGCACAGGGACCCTGCCACATTATTCGAATGACCGTAAGGGAAGGAGGAACTGATTGATGACTCTATGCGGCTAAGACCATGTTGGATTTTCAAAGTGCCTGTATAACTGATTGTCATGAAATGACAAAAGGGGAATGTTTGGCCTTGCTTGATGGGAAAACATTGGTCAAACCCTCGAGTTGAATTCAGTAATTTAGAAGGACTGTGGCGAAAGGGCAGAAACAGTTGCGTGGATGTTACAACGGAATCACACAGGGCTTAATCGGGAAATGAGGACATGGGAATCAGCAGTTTATGAAATGACTACATTTTTGATATTTGGCATTGAGACAGAAAACCAAATCATCTGGGTGAATTCTATCAGGGACTGAAGAAGAGATCCAGCTGCAGCCGAGGGATATGGGTCAGACCTGGGCATCTGAGGTAAGCATTAAAACCTGGGTCTAACTGTCTCCCTTGGCTGTGACCCCTCACCCGTTGCAGAGGACACTCACAGCTGATGGTTTCCAAATCTAAATTCTAAAATCTTCAGTGGATTGTGATTGAGTGGAATGGATCAGGATCCAGTTGTTGGTTGACCCGGGAAGTTCGTGCTGGGATTTTTTGTTTATGTTTTTTTTCTTTTTCAAATGGGGCCCTTATCTCTGATTGTTTTTGGTACCAGGAATAACATAGCACTGTGCGCTGTAGTACCGGACAGAGCTGAGATAAGACTGAGATTAATTCATCCTTCACCTTTATGTGTTCGAAATTCCCGGAGAATGAGCAGGACTTGTGTCGGCTGTTGATAACATTGTATAAAAAATTGGGTAAAAACGCCTGGCCACTGAGAGGCATCCGGGACGGGGAAAATTGCAAATACGCTGAAAAACAAATTCCAGTCCTAAATGGAAAACTATTATCTCACACTCGGCGAAGGAATCCATTAGGCACCTCGAGAACTGACGATTGATGAGTTGGAGGGATAATGCTCGAAACAGGGATCAGTAACAGGGACACAGTGGGGTCACTCTGCTCTCCCCTGGGTCAATGTCAGACACACACTGGGGTCACTCTGCTCTCCCCTGGGTCAGTAACAGAAACACAGTGGGGTCAGGCTGTTCTCCCCTGGGTCAGTGACAGAGACACAGTGGGGTCAGTCTGCTCTCTCTTGGGTCAGTGACAGATACACAGTGGGGTCAGTCTTCCCTCCCTGGGGTCAGTGATACAAACACAGTGGGGTCAGTCTGCTCTCCCCTGGGTCAGTGACAGAGACACAGTGGGGTCAGTCTTCCCTCCCTGGGGTCAGTGATACAGACACAGTGGGGTCAGTCTGCTTCCCCTGGGTCAGTGACAGAGACACAATGGGGTCAGTCTGCTCTCCCCGGAGTCAGTAACAGAGACACAGTGGGGTCAGTCTGATCTCCCCTGGGTCAGTGACAGCTACATATTGGGGTCAGTCTTCTCTCCTTCCCCCTTGCCCTCGTGGAGCGTGGGGGGTGGTTAATGCCTTTCCTTATGTATTCGGACATGTGCCAGGCAGAGTCATGATCTCACGCACCATGGGGCAGTCATGGCTGGTCAAGTCCCATGGAGACAAATGCAACTCATTGGGTCATTACTTCTGAGGGTTCTATTCTTCTCCAAGGATTCTCCAGGATTAATGGTTTGTCCAGATCTTCCAATCTGCCATTCTGTGCGGTCTCCATGATGTAGGTTGGGAGTGGATTGGAGGCCATGTTGTTTGTGGACTGCACATCACACAGTCTGGCGTAAAATGATTGTCTGATCTTCAAAAATGTCAGATAGTGAGGAAGCTAGGGAATGAGATATTTGTATCATCAAGTGTGAGTGTCAGAAGGCTGGAGGGTGGCTGATGTGGTGCCATTAGTAAAGAAAGTGGTAAGGAAAAGCCAGGAACTACAGAACTGTGAGCCTGTCATCAGTCGGGGGGATAAGTTCTGATTTAAAAATTAAGTTCAAAAAATGTGAAGAAGGAGAGAATGTTTTTATGTGGAGCTTATGGAAAGGCCTACACGTGGATGACCTGGAGGATTGATTAATTGAGATCGAAAGCTGAATGTTGGATTATTTGATGAGGAACCTTTTTTCATTTGTTCAGTTCAGCATTTGATTTCTTTTTAATTTTTAAAAAAATTTTTTGCCCACTTCATACTAAATCATGCGTGAGGAAGGGTAGCTTATATATAAAAGTGCTATTGAGATCTGCTTCTTTTTAGGCTTAATGTCAGTAGGGCCATACAAGAGTTACTGAGTGTGATGATGAGTAGATTTAGAGAAGGGTTTACACAGCAGAATCAGTCAGAGACATTATTGACTGTAAGGAAAGGGAACAAAGTCATTCAGAAGGCTCTTGTGGTTATTCCTGTCTCAAACAGATATTCCATTTTGTGAGCTGAAAATGTGTTGCTGGAGAAGCGCAGCAGGTCAGGGAACATCCAAGGAGCAGGAGAATCAACTTTTCAGGCATGAGCCCTTCTTTGGGAATCCTCTTGCAAGGATGCCTTCCTTGAAGAAGCTCTTCCTCCTATTCCATTTTGTGAACCATTGAAAGGGTCTCTCAGAGGAAAATAGAAGTGGTCATCAGATCTTGGGCATTAAGAACAAACCTTAAGTTAAACAGGTTTGTTAGAATTTCAAAGAATAAATGTTTTTGGGAACTCTCCTATCAGGGACACAGACAAGAGATTCTGCGGGAGTGAGTGTGAATCTAGGATAGTACGTTGCTTTTCTGGTGCCAGGGTGAAGGACATCTCAAAACATTTGAAGCAGATTTTCAAAGGGGAGAGTGAGAAGCTGGAAATTGTTGTACACTTTGATAGGAATGACATAGTCAGGGAAAGGGTCAAGGCTTCACAGAGTGAGTGTAAGAGGTTGGGAGGAAGGTTTACTTCCTGTGCCAGGTTCAAATGGGGGGAAGGAAGAAGAGGATAGGGCAGATAAATCAGTGGTTAAAGAGGTGCTGCAACGTTCAGTTTCTTGGAGCTTTGGGATCTCTTCTGGGAGAAAAGATCTTTTAAAGAGGAAGGGTTTCAACTGAACTGGAAAGGAATGAATATCCTGGCAGAGATTTGCTAATTCCATCTCGGGAGCCTGTAAACATTTAGAGGTGGGTGGGGGCTTCCTAAATAACAGTGAAAATAGACAGAAAATGAGGATGATTCTGAATTGGAAAAGGACAAGTTAGTTAGAAAAAGGCAGACAAGAGCAAGTCAGAGAACAAAGTAACTCGGAAGAGTTAAACTGCATTTATTTGAGTGTAAGAGGTCTCACGGATAAGGCTGATGAACTCAGGGCACATCAGGGAACATGGAACTGGGTTGTCATAGCTGTTCCAGAAACTTGGCTGAGGGATGGACAGGACTGGAAGCTTGGTGTTCCGGGTTTTAGATGTTTTAGGAAGGATGGACAGAGAGGTAAGTGAGGAGGGTGGATAGTATTGGTGATTCAGGAAACATTACTGTTGTAATTAGAGAAGATATTTCTGAGGGGCCATTTTGTGAGAATATATGGGTTGAAATTTGAAATAAGAAAGGGTGATCACCTTGAAGGGATTGTATTGTATGACCACAATAGTCAGAGGGAAATTGAGAAGCAACTATTAAGAGACATCTCAAATGTATGCATGAATAATAAAGTTGCAATAGTAGGGGACTTTAATTTTACAAACATTGACTGGGATTACCATAGTATTAAAGGATTGGATGGTGAAGAATTTGTTTAATTTCAAGAAAACTTTCTCAGGAGATGGAGAGATATGAATGAATATTTTGCATCAATATTTAGTGTTGGGAAAGAAATAGGGGTTAGAGAAATCAGGGAACTAAATGCTAACGTTTTGAAAACAGTTCACAGTACAGAAGAGGAAGTGTTGGAGATCTTAAAAAAAACATAAAAGAAGATAAATCTCCAGGACCTGTATCCCAGGACACTGTGGGAAGTGTGGGAGGAAATTGCGGGGCCCCAGCAGAAATATTTGGAAGATCTATAAACACAGGTGAAGGATCAGAAGGCTGGAGTGGGTCAATGTTGGCTAAGAAGAGATGTGAGGAGAAGCATGGGAACGATAAGTCTGACATTGGTGTTGGGTAAGTTGTTGGAAGTGCTTCTGAAAGGTAGGATTTACAGGCTTATGGGGAGACAAGGAATGATCCGGGATAATCAGCATGGTTTTATACAAGGACAATCATGGCGCACACACTTGATTGAATCTTTGTTTGAAGTAAACAAAAAAATTGATGAGTGTAAATTGATGATGTTGCTTACCTGGACTTTAGTAAAGCATTTGACAAAGTTCTGCATAGTATTCTAATTAGTAAAGTGAGATCACATGGGATTCAGGGTGGGCTTGCCAATTAGATACAGAAATGACTTAATGACAGGAGACAAAGAGTGGTTGGATCATTGCTTTTTGGACTGGAATGCAGTGATCAGTGGGTCCCCTTCTGTTTGTCATTTATATAAATGATTTGGATGAGAATAGAGGAGACATGGTTATAATAGTTACTGATTACACCAAAATTAGTGGATTAATGGACAGTGAAGAATGTTACCTAAGATTACAAACAGATCTGGATCAATGGGTCAATGGGCTGAGGACTGACAGACGGAATTCAATTTGGATAAACGTGAGGTATTGAATTTTGGGAAAACAAACAAGGACTTAATGGTAGGGTCCTGCTGTTGTAGAGCAGAGAGATCTAGGAGTTCAGGGACGTAATTCTTTGAAATTTGCATCACAGGTAAACAGTGTGGTAAAGAAGACAGTTAACACATTTCCTTGCATTGCTCAGACCATTTAGTACAGGAGTTGGGACATAATGTTTAGTTTGTACAGGGTGTTGGTGACGTCTCTTCTGGATTAATGCATGCAGTTTTGGTCACCCTGTTATAGGAAGAATTAAACTGGAGAGGGTACAGAAAAGATTCACCAAGATGTGACGTTGGTGCGAGGTGATTGTCGGGAAGGCTGGTCAGTATATTTAAACTTCTTACCTTCAGGCCAGTGAGGGAGGAGCGAGCAAAGGACTGCTGGGAAGGGGAAGTGGAACAATTTATATTTACGTGGTTGTGTTAACCGAGACACTACTCGGGTAGTGTCTCCCACCCATCCTCCTCCTCGAACTTAAAAAACAATGTTATGGGAACCAGATTGACAAGGTAAGGTAACAAGTTTATTTCCTAGTCACTTTGGGAGTTAGAATAGTGGGAATGGAGTTTAGGGCAGTGGAATGTTCCTCCTGCAGAATGTGGGAAGTAAGGATCACCACTAGTGTCCCTGCTGACTACATCTGTGGGAAATGCACCCAACATCAGCTCCTCAAAAACCGCGTTAGGGAACTGGAGCTGGAGTTGGATGAACTTTGGATCATTCGGGAGGCAGAGGGAGTTCTTGACAGGACTTACAGAGAGGTAGTCACTCCCCACATAAAAGAAAAAGACAGATGGGTGACAGGGGACAGAAAGGGAACTGGCAGGCAGTGCAGGGATCCCCTGTAGCCATTCCCCTCAACAATAAGTATACCATGATGGATACTGTTGGAGGGGATGACTTACCAGAGGAAAGCAGTAGGGCACCTGCTGCTCAGAAGGGAAGGAAGAAGAGGAGCAGAGCAGTAGTCATTGGGGACTCGATAGTAGGGGTACAGATAGGAGGTTCTGTGGGGCCGGGAGAGACCCACGGTTGGCGTGTTACCTCCCGGGTGCCAGGATTCGTGATGTCTCTGATCGTGTTTTTGGGATCCTTCGGGGGGAGGGAGAGCAGCCCCAAGTCGTGGTCCACAATGGCACCAATGGCATAGGTCGGAAGAGAGATGGGGACTTGAGGCAGAAATTCAGGGAGCTAGGATGGAAGCTTAGAGCTAGGACAAACAGAGTTGTTTTCTCTGGTTTGCTGCCCGTGCCACATGCCAGTGAGGTGAGGAATAGGGAGAGAAAGGAGTTGAACACGTGGCTACAGGGATGGTGCAGGAGGGAGGGTTGAGGGTTTTTGGATAATTGGAGCTCTTTCTGGGGTAGGTGGGACCTCTACAAGCAGGATAGTCTTCATCTAAACCAGAGGGGTACCAATATCCTGTGTGGAAAATTCACTAAAGCTATTCAGGTAGATTTAAACTAATACAACAGGGGGATGGGACCCAAAATTGTAGGACAGGTGCAGAAGAGGATGAGAGTAGGGAGTTCCCAAATCAAGTATCTGACACTGGCAAGTGAGAACCTGGTTTGAAGTGTATGTACTTCAATGCAAGGAGCATCCGAATAAAGTGGGTAAACTGGCAGCGTGGGTTGGTACCTGGGACTTCGATGTTGTGGCCATTATGGTGACATGGATAGAGCAGGGACAGGAATGGCTGTTACAGGTTCCGGGATTCAGATGTTTCAGTAAGAACAGAGAAGATGATAAAAGAGGGGGAGGTGTGGCATTGTTGATCAGGGACAATATTACAGTTGTAGAAAGGATGTTTGGGGACTCAGTAACTGAGGTAGTATGGGCTGAGGTTAGAAACAGGAAAGGAGAGGTCACCATGCTAGAAGTTTTCTATAGGCCTCTGAATAGTCCCAGAGATATAGAGGAAAGGATAGCAAAGATGATTCTCGATAGGAGTGAGAGAGGCAGGGTAGTCGTCATGGGGTACTTCAACTATCCAAATATTGACTGGGATCACTACAGTATGAGTACTATAGATGAGTCAGTTTTTGTCCAGTGTGTGCAGGAGGTCTTCCTGACACAGTATGGAGACAGGCCTACAAGGGACGAAGCCACTTTAGATTTAGTACTGGGTAACAAGTCTGGCCAGGTGTTAGATTTGGAAGTAGGTGAGTACTTTGGAGACAGTGATCACAATTCTGTCAGGTTTACTTTATGGAAAGGGATAGGTGTACTCCACCAAGCAAGAGTTACAGCTGGGGGAAGGGAAATTATGATGCAATTAGGAAAGATTTAGGAAGCATAGAATGGGGAAGGAAACTGAAGGGGATGAGCACATTAAAAATGTGGAACTTATTCAAGGAAAAGCTCCTGTGTGTCCTAGATAAGTATTTACCTGCCAGGCAGGGAGGAAGATATAGAACACGTGAGTTGTGGTTTACTAAGGAAGTGGAATCCCTTGTCAAGAAGAAGAAGGCTTATGTTAGGACAAAATGTGAAAACTCAGTTAGGGTGCTTGAGGGTTACAAGGAAGTCAGGAAAGACCTAAAAAGAGAGCTCAGAAGAGCCAGGAGGGGATATGAGAAGGTGTTGGTGGATAGGATCAGGGTTAACCCTAAGGCTTTCCATAGGTATGTCAGGAATAAAAGAATGACGAGAGTTAAATTAGGGCCAGTCAAGGATACTGGTGGGAAGTTGTGTGTGTAGTCAGAGGAGATAGGGGAAGCACTAAATAAATATTTTTCGACAGTATTCACGATAGAAAATGAAAATGTTGGCGAGGAGGATACAGAGATACTTGCATCTAGACTAGAAGAGATTGAGGTTCACATGGAAGAGATTTTAGAAATACTGCAGATTGTGAAAATAGACAAGTCCCCTGGGCCAGATGGGATCTATCCTAGGATCCTCTGGGAAGCAAGGGAAGAGATTGCCAAACCTTTGGCATTGATCTTGAAATCATCATTGTCTACAGGAATAGTGCCTGAGGACTGGAGGATAGCAAATGTGGTTCCCTTGTTCAAAAAGGGTAGTAGAGACAACCCTGGTACATACAGACCAATGAGTCTCACTTCAGTTGTTGGTAAAGTGTTGGAAAAGGTTATAAGAGATAGGATTTATAACCATCTAGAAAAGAATAATCTGATCAGTTCTTTGAGAAGGTGACTAAGGAGGTGGACGAGGGTAAAGCAGTAGATGTGGTGTATATGGATTTTAGCAAGGCGTTCGATAAGGTACCCCATGGTAGGCTAATGCAAAAACTACGGAGGTATGGCATTGAGGGTGCATTAGAGGTTTGGATTAGGAATTGGCTGGCTGGAAGGAGACAGAGGGTAGTAATTGATGGAATAGGTTCATCTTGGAGTGCAGTTACTAGCGGTGTTCCACAAGGATCTGTTTTGGGACCATTGCTGTTTGTCATCTTTATAAATGATCTAGAGGAGGGGCTTGAAAGCTGGGTGAGCAAGTTTGCGGATGACACGAAAGTCGGTGGAGTTGTGGACAGCGAAGACAGATGTGGCAGGTTACAGCGGGATATAGATAAGTTGCAGAGCTGGGCAGAAAGGTGGCAAATGGAGTTCAATGTAGCTAAGTGTGAAGTCATTCACTTTGGTAGGATTAACAAGAAGATGGATTACAGGGCTAATGGTAGGCTACTTGGTAGTGTGGATGAGCAGAGGGATCTTGGTGTCCATGTACACAGATCTCTGAAAGTTGCCACCCAGGTAAATAGAGCTGTGAAGAAGGCATATGGTGTACTGGGCTTTATTGGTAGAGGAATTGAGTTCCGGAGTCCTGAGGTCATGTTGCAGTTGTATAAGACTCTGGTGCGGCCTCATCTGGAGTATTGTGTGCAGTTTTGGTCGCCACACTATAGGAAGGATGTGGAGGCATTGCAGAGGAGGTTTACCAGGATGTTGCCTGGCATGGTAGGAAGATCGTATGAGGAAAGGCTGAGGCACTTGGGGCTGTTCTCATTGGAGAAAAGAAGGTTTAGGGGAGATTTGATAGAGGTGTACAAGATGATTAAGGGTTTAGATAGGGTAGACACTGAGAACCTTTTTCTGTTAATGGAGTCAGCTGTTACTAGGGGACACAGCTTTAAATTAAGGGGTGGTAGGTATAGGACAGATGTTAGGGGTAGATTCTTTACTCAGCGGGTTGTGAGTTCATGGAATGCCCTGCCAGTAGCAGTGGTGGACTCTCCCTCTTTATGGTCATTTAAGCGGGCATTGGATAAGCATATGGAGGTCATTGGGCTAGTGTAGGTTAGGTAGACTTTGGTCGGCGCAACATCGAGGGCCGAAGGGCCTGTACTGCGCTGTATTTTTCTATGTTCTATGTTCTATGATCAGGGACAGTCAGCACGGTTTTGTGAAGGGTAGGTCGTGCCTAACGAATCTTATTGAGTTTTTTGACAAAGTGACCAAACAGGTAGATGAGAGTAAACCAGTTGATGTGGTGTATAAGGATTTCAGCAAGGCGTTCGATAAGGTTCCCCACAGTAGGCTATTATATAAAATGTGGAGGAATGGGATTGTGGGAGACATAGCAGTTTGGATCAGTAATTAGCTTGCTGAAAGAAAACAGAGAGTTGTAGTTGATGGAACATGTTCATCTTGGTGTCCAGTTACTAGCAGCGTATCGCAAGGGTCGGTGTTGGGTCCACTGCTGTTCATCACTTTTATAAATTACCTGGATGAGGGCTTAAAAGGGTGAGTTAGTAAATTTGTGGACGACACTAAGGTGGGTGGAGTTGTGGATCGTGACGAAGGATGTGGTAGGTTGCAGAGAGACATAGATAGGATGCAGAGCTAGGCTGAGAGGTGGCAAATGGAGTTTAATGTGGACAAGTGTGAGGTGATACACTTTGGTAGGAGTAATCGGAATGCAAAGAACTGGGCTAATGGTAAGATTCTTGGGCGTGCAGATGAGCAGAGAGATCTCGGTGTCCATGTACACAGATCCCTGAAAGTTGCCACCAGATTGCCAGGGTTGTTAAGAAGGCATACAGTGTTTTGGCCTTTATTAATAGAGGGATTGAGTTCCAGAACCAGGAGGTTATGCTGCAGCTGTACAAAGCTCTGGTACGGCCACACTTGGAGTATTGTGTACAGTTCTGGCCACCGCATTGTAGGGAGGATGTGGAGGCTTTGGAAAGGGCGCAGAGGAGATTTCCTAGGATGTTGCCTGGTATGGAAGGAATGTCTTATGAGGAAAGGCTGAGGGCCTTGTGGTTGTTCTTGTTAGAGAGAAGAAGGTTGAGAGGTGACTTAATAGAGACGTACAAGATAATCAGAGGGTTAGATAGGGTGGACAGGGGAGAGCCTTTTTCCAAGGATAGGGATGGCAAACATGAGGGGACATAACTTTAAAGTGAGGAGAGATAGGTGCAAGACAGATGTCAGAGGTAGTTTCTTTACTCAGAGAGTAGTAAGGGTATGAAATGCTTTACCTGCAACGGTAGTAGATTTGCCAAGTTTAATTGCATTTAAGTCGTCATTGGACAGGCAAATGGATGTACATGGAATAGTGTAGGGCTTCAGATTAGTATGGCAGGATAGCGCAACATCTAGGGCCGAAGGGCCTGTACTGCGCTGTAATGTTCTATGTTCTATGTGGCTGGGAAGGAAGGGTTCGAGACATAAAAATATGGAACAGCTGGGATTCCTTTCACTGGAGCTTTGAAGGTTGAGGGGTGACCTTACTGAGGTTTATAAAATCATGAGGGGCATGGATAAGGTGAATGACAAGGCTCTTTTTCCCTCGTGTGGGGGAGTTCAAAGCCAGGGGACATATTTTTAAAGGTGAGAGAAAAATGATTTAAAATGGACATGACAGGCAACTTATTGACACAGAGTGGTTCGTGTGTGAAAAGAACTGCCAGAAAAAATGTTCGATGCAGGTACAGTTAAAATGTTTAAAAGACATTTGGATCACTTCATCAATAGGAAGGATTTGGAGGGATATGGGCTAAGCACAGGCAGGTGGGACTGGTCTACTTTGGGAACATGGTTGGTGCAGACCGGTTACACTGAAGGTTCTGTTTCCATGCTGTATGACACTGTGACACTATGACATGGAGGTAGGCAGTCAAAAGGCAGGTTCATTTCTGCACATATTCACTTTGTTCTCCACCCCAGGGGTTAGGTCACTGAGCAGGGAAAGGGTATTGTGGATGGATGGAGATACTGAGGGGCTTTAATATGCAGTGGATATGTAATGGAGGAACTACAGAGGGACAGTTCAGGGGAGATGGAGCTGCACAGGGGAGGGCAACAGAGGAGCCATGGAGGGGGCAGGGGCTAAATCTGGGAGATTGCAAAATTTGTGGGGTGGGTGGGAGGAGTGGTTTGTGTAAAATTGGAAGGAGGTGCAGTTTCGGGATTGGAAGGGAAGGAAGAGAAGGAAACAGAGGAAAAGTGAGAGAAGAAGAAAGAAAGGATGAGAATCGGAAAGAACATGGACAAAGGTAGAAAGATGCAAGAGGGAGAGACTAAAGAAAAGGCTGCCATAAAGAAGGGAGAGAGAGAAAGAGAGAGAGAGAGAGAGAGAGAGAGAAAGGCAGTGTGTGAGAGAAAAGTAGAAATTGATACAGACAGAGTGAGAGACAGAGAAAAAGAAAGAGACTGAGAATGAAAAGAGGACAAATCAGACAGGTACAAACATGTGATAATGAAAGACACAGCGAGCTGAAAGAAGTGATACTGTTCTGGTTGGCCCAACCTTTCTCGATGGTCTCTGTCACACTCCCTCTCTCTCATTAGAGACAGACCCCAGTCTAGGGCCTTGATTTAGGAGGGGCTGGTTCAGGGAGGGGGTGAGGTTAGAGGATCAAAACTGGGATTGAGATTCAAACACTCCCCACACTCTCACACACACAGAGACAGACAGAAACACACTGACACTCGCCCCCTGCTCAATGTACACAGTGAAAGGGCCAATGGCTGCCAGAACTTGTTTGAAATACCCCCAGGACTGTCACTCAAAGCCCCCTCTTTGTCTAAGTCCCAGGTTCCCTTCCCGGGGCATACCTCCCTCACGATGGAGCACAACCAGAGTCACCTCAGTGGGATTAGAGGGGGGAGGGGTGGAGGGAGGGGAATCCTTAATTTTTTTCTGAACCCCTTCAAGTTTCAAAACATCCTTCTAATAGAAAGGAGATCAGAATTGCATGCAATATTCCAAAAGTGGCCTCATCAGTGTCCTGGACGTGACCTCTCAACTCCTTTACTCAATACTCTGACCGATAAAGGAAGTTATACCAAACATCGCCTTCACTATCACATCAACCTGTGACTCTACTTTCAGGGAAATATGAACCTGCGCTCCAAGGTCTCTTTATTCAGCAACACTCTCTAGTACCTTCATATTAAATGTATTAGTCCTGCTCTGATTTGCTTTTCTGAAATGCAGCACCTTATATTTATCTAAATTAAACTCCATCTGCCACTCCTCAGCCCATTGGCCCATCTGATCAAGATCCGGTCCACTACACCTCCAATTTTGGTGTCAGCTACACCGATCCTTGTGGCACTCCGCTGGTCACAGGCCTCCAGTCTGAAAACAACCCTCCACCCCCACCACCCTCTGCCTTCTATTTTTGATCAGTACAAATTAAACAGAGTTAATGTTGATTCACTCAAGGTGATATTGGGTCAGGTGACAATAACTTATATGGAAAGGTAGATTTGAAGGAGCATCTGAAATCGGAGAGGGAGCTGGGTCATTGGGCAGTTACAGGGACAGAGCCCAGAAATCCCTCTGGTGGGGCTTGGATTCCCCCGGCAACGCATCAGCTGGTTCATGGAAAGGAACAACTAAAGAAACAGAATGATGTCAGAGAAATAGTTCAGTACAGACTGCCTTTGTCTTCTCCTCCTTTCCATTTTGTTTTTTGGAATAAATAAACAAATGGAATGTTATCAGTAACTCAAATGGAAACAAATACATTTTCAAATAGAAGACACAGAATCTTTCCAGGATATTATTATCTTTTTATAATTGAAACTTGATCTTTTATTTAAACTTTTGTACCGATGTATGGATCAGTGAATTCAGCGAGGAAGAGTGGAGAGGACCTGTGTTTGCGTTTCCCACTCAGGCCTGTAGTGAAGACAATCCTTTTCTCCAGGTCATTTATTTTTGTTTTTGGGATGAATGCATCTTTTCTCAAAGTCTAATTCTGCTTTTGGTTTCGCTTTTGTTGTTCAGCTTCCTACTAACTGTTGCTCATTGCTAACAGCACGTTACATTACATTGCTCTCTGTCATTTTGCCCCTCAGATGGAGTCAGTCCTTGCCCATTAGGAAAGGAGTGTTATCATGTTGCTGCTCCTCCTTCTCCTTTCGGTCCATTCCTCACGTGGAATCTGCTGCATCCAACATTGGCTCTCAGTTACTTGGATTGATTTATCACTTGAATTATTTTTGTCAGTGGATATTTCACTGCATACATCAACTGGCCTCTGAATGCTTTCTGTGTCACCACATAAATAAATGCATTTGTGCAACAACTTAAGTTCCTCAGCATATATCCAACTTTTAGAAAAATTTGCATCGCAGTGTAATCCAAGGAATTACCGGCATTAAAGAAATATAAAATATATATCAACCAGAGAAGTATGAAGCTGGCAGATATGGCAAAGAGTAAAATCACAGAATTCTTCCTGCTCTCTATCTCTGAGTCACTCTCTATTTCTCTCTGACCCTTCAGTCCCTTACGCACCTTAATTGCCTCGAAGGTATGTCTGACAGTCAGGATGTTAATAAAGATGATAAAAGTGAATGGTAGAAATGGTGTTAAAAACTTTTCAAAATATTTGAAACTTGTCCGCCCACGGCCTTTATAATAAGCAGACCTGGTATAACAGTACCATGGAATATTGTTGATGATCTTTCTAGGTTTATATCGAAAGTAATTGGGAATGTTCTTTAAAGAAAAGAAAATACAGATTATTGCCAGGACCCTCATTGCAGTTTTCTCTCTGCAATACTGAGATCTCATCTGATGAAAACAAATCGCAACAAATCGATCAAACGAGAAGGCGACAGTGAACCAGGCAGAACAGTCAATGATCCAGCAGCTCAGGGCATGGAGAACACAACAAACAGGAGTGATGTCCAGGAAACACGGTGGATAGTAATAGGTCATAAATTGGCGAAATATGACATCAAAAACAATGAACAGTAGATCAGACATTGCCATGGCCACCAGATAGCGAGTGCTGCATGTAGAAAGACCACACTTGGCCCAAACTAATATTACAATCACCACTAGACTCACTATAAGAGAAAAGAGAAAAGGACTTAAAATTACTGATCAAACATTCTCTGTGCCTGAGCCCAGACTGTAAGTGATGACACAAAGATATTTGTTGTTCTATGTCATATGAAATTTAAAGAATCCGAACCATAGCAGCAAATTCTCTCCAACTGAATCAGTACACTTTTAAAGGGAAGAGAAACAAGGTCATGCAATCAATTTTGTTTTGGGAGCAGTGGGTGTCAGCAGCAGTTGATTTCACCTGCTTTCCAGGTTACTCTGACTGGCTGGAGTTTCCCTTAAGCCCACAGCGCCCACACACATACACCTGGGATCAGGAAAACAAAGAATAGGAGACACCGAACACAGACATGAAATGCAAAATTTCTGTTTGTGGTTTTGATGTCTCCACAGCTCAGATTGCTGCCAGAATTGTATGTCCACACTATATGAAGGACAGTGCAGGGCATTGAATCACTCCACAGTATCCAGGAATGGGTGCCCCTCCCCCCCCCACCCCACAATATGGATGAACAAATCATTGTGCAGTGAGTCCCTACCTCCTGTAAAGGCTTAAACATTCTGACAATTTGAACTATTCAAGCATCATGTCTCAGGTTGGATACCCACCACAATGAGAAGAACTTCAACATTTGGTACAGACTCCCCCCACATTTCTAAGATGGCATACCACAGCCCCAAACCAAATAAGATCTGAATCCACATAACACTGGTCATGGTAACACGCTGGTGTGGAAAGCAGACACTTTATCTGGGATAAAGCAAAGCTTCCTGCCTGATGTCTAGGCTCACGTTCCCAAGCTCCTCTTCCAGGCCCTCTCCTTGTGAATGGAGATTCTCCCTCCCAGCTTCGGAGCACACACTGGGACTAGAAAATCATACAGTTTACCCAGCATTCTCCATGGAGATCACTAGAAGGGTACTACAGCTTGGCACCAGAGCCTGTGTCTGTGGTAGAATCACGGAAACCCTACAGTGCAGAAGGAGGTCATTTGGCCCATCGAGAATGCTGCAGTCCTCGACACAGCATCCCACCCAGACCCTCTCCCAATTTCCATGGTTTTTATCATGACTAACCATCATAGGGAGGTGATGACGTAGCAGTATTATTACCAGACTGTTAATCCAGAAATCCAGGTAATATTCTGGAGACATGGGTTTGAATCCTGCCATGGAAGACAGTGGAATTTGAATTAAAGCTTTAAAAAATCTGGAATTAAGAGTTTAATGATGACCATGAATCCATTGTCAATCATCTGGTTCACTAATGTCCTGCAGTGAAGGAAACTGCTATCCTTACCTGGTCTGGCCTACGTGTCTCCAGACCCACAGCAATATGGTTGACTCTGCACATCCTCTGGGCTATTATGGTTTGGGCAATAAATGCTTGTCTAGCTACTGACACCCACATCCATGAATGAATTTTTAAAAAACCCTACCTAACCTGCATATTCCTAGACACTGGGGAAATTTAGCATGGCCAATCTACTCAATCTGCATAACTTTGGAATGTGGGAGGAAACTGGAGCAATCTCACACAGACACAGGGAGAATGTGCAAACTCCACACAGACAGTCGTGTGAGGCTGGAATCAAACCAGGGTCCCTGGTGCTGTGAGGTGTCAATGCTAACCACTGAACCATGGTCCCACTCTTAAATCTCTGACAATTCAGGCCAATGCTCATGATTAGGGGGACAATGGCCTGATGGTCTTACCAGTAGATTGTTAATTCAGCGATTTAGATAATGTTCTGGGGAGCTGTGTTTGATATTCCCCATGGCAGATGGTGGAATTTCAATTCATTAAAAAGCTGAACTTAAGAGTCTAATGATAATAATGAAATGGTTGTCAATTGTTAAGAGAAATCAATCTCATTCCCTCCTTTAGGGAAGGTAATCTGTCATCCTTACCTGGTCTGGCCAAGATATGACTCCAAACCAACAACCACCTGGTTGACTCTAACCTGCCTTCTGGGCAATTAGGAAAGGGTGGTAAGTATTGGCATAGCCAACAACACCCACATCCCTTCAAGGTGCAAAAGAAAATGGATCTTCCCATCCTCAGCCAACTCCTGCTATAGACCACTGCTCCCTTTTTAGACCACTCCTCCAGATTGGATAGCCCCACACTGAGTCCATTGTCACAAATATGAAATGATCCATTCCAGTTTTGATCCACTTTTGGAGATAAATGATCCTCCACTTGATTCAGCGTCGTTACCTGGAATAGGGAACACCAACAGATCAGCCAATACCCAGCAAAGACAATCGAGGCAAAAGGATCTGTCTCCTGGTTTTGAGATCATCAAATGTTGAGAAATTTATTATGCTTGGCAAAATAAGCCACAACATGGATTATCCACTGGGATTGCTGATGCCCTGAGTTAATCAGAACCTCAGCATCAAGCATCCAACCTTTCATCTTGGACATGTCTCCTGTTTTCTGCCATACACGACATTCCCTTGGACACTAGCCACCCCTCAGGTTAAGAGATTTTCTCTTGCACATTTGGCAACAGTGATCATTTTTAAAAGTACTCATGAGATGTGTGTTTTTGTGACCAGGAAATAGTGAGAACTGCAGATGCTAGAGATCAGAGTCGAGAGTGTGGTGTTGGAGAAGCGTAGCAGGTCAGGCAGCATCCGAGGAGCAGGAGAATCAACATTTTGTGCATAAGCCCTTCATCAGGAGAATCGCTTTTGTGACCAGGCCTGTAATCATTGCCCAGCCTTTCTGATGGTATTGGAGATCAGCCTTTTTGAACATCTGCATTCCATGGTGTGCAGGAAACCCACTGTGTTCTTGGGGGAGAGTTGCAGAATTCCTACCCAGCAACAATAGATTTCCAGGTCAGCCTGAAATTTGGGTTGAAAGGGAACATGCATGCAATGGGGTTTCTATGCATCTACTGCCCTTGTCTTTCCAGGTGGTGGAGGTCATGGGTTCATGAGGTGTTGTCAAAAGAGACTTGGAGTCTTACTGTTTTGGAACTTAGAGGTAGCATTCCTTTCTGGTCAGGCATGTTGTTGGTGAAGGGAGTGAGAACTGAATGTGGTGATTGGCACATCATACAATCAGCTGTTTGTCCTACACAATGTGGAGCTTTGTGAGTGTTGTACCCAGTGTTGAATTTGAGCTACACTCAGCCAGATACATAGATAGCGTTCCATGTCAGTCGAGGTCTGCTTGCTAGACATGGATTGGAGAGATGGGCGGGGAGCTGATCAGGGCATGTGACCTCATTTGTAAGGGTGGACCAGGTCATTTCTTGTCAATGATTGGCCTGGTTGTTGATTACCTTGCATTCAGTGATGGTGATGTCATAGTAAGCCAATAGGAGATTGGTAGATTCTCACTTTTGGAGATTGTCATTGCATGTGGGATAGGAATGTTATTTGTCAATTATCAGACTAAGCTAGATATGATCTTGCTGTACATGGAAATAAGACTCTTCATTTTCGAAGGAGTTGCAAATGATGCTAAATATTGTACAATCACGAGAAAGCATCTCTAATTTGGAAATTACGATGGAGAGAAGGGAATTACGTAGAACACAGGACAATACAGCAGAGGAACAGGCCATTCAGCCCAAGGTGTTGTACTGAACATGATTCCAAATTAAATTATTCCTTTTCCTGCCCATGGTCCACATCTCTCCTTTCATGTGCTTATCTAAATGTCCCTTAAACGCCTCTGTCATATTTGCCACTAGCACTATCCCTGGCAGCATGTTGCAGGCACCTAGTGCTCTATGTAGAAGACCTGCCTCTTACATCTCCTTTGAACTTCCCCAACACCCACCAACCTCCACCTCACCTAAAATTCATGTCCTTTAGCAGTGGACATTTCAACTCCGGGAAAAAAGATTTTAACTCTCAACCCTATCTATGCCTCTCATAATTTTATATACTTCTATCAAGTCTCCCCTCAGCCTGTGCCACTCCAGAGAAAATAACCTGAGTTTTTCTAGCCTCTCATTATAATTCATATCCTCTAATCCAAGCAGCATCATGATAAACCTCTTCTGCACCATCTCCAAAGCATCCACATCCTTCCTGTAATGTGGCAACCAGAATTGAATGCAATATTCTTAAGTGTATCTTATAAAGCTGCAACATGATATCCCGACTCTTACAATCTGACCAATAAAAGTGAGCATGTCATAGGCCTTCTTCACCGCTCGACCTACTTGCGTGTCCACTTTCAGGGAGCTATGGACTAAGATCCAAGATCCCTCTGAAAACAATGTTGCTCAGAGTCCTGCCATTAACTGTATACTTTTCCTTAATATTTGATCTCCCAAATTGTGACACCTCACACTTAGCCGGATTCAGCTCCACCTGCCATTTCTCTGCCATTATTTGCAATTTATCTCTATCCCACTGTATCTTTGACAACCTTCCATACTATCCATGACTCTCCAATCTTTGTGTCATGTTCAAATTTACTAACCTATCCATCTATGTTTTCATCCAAGTCATTCATATAAGTCACAAACAACAGAGGTTCCAGTTCTTATTCCTTTGGAACACAGGCACTCAGCCAGGAAAATAAGCACCCTTCCACCACTACCCTCTGCTTTCTGTGAGCCAGCCAATTCTGAATCCAAGTGGCCATGTATCCCATTACAGCTTCATCTTCTGGATGAGTGTAGCATAAGAGACTTTGTCAAAAGCCTGAATAAAATTGATGCAAACAACATCCATTACTCTACCATCAATCACTTTTCTCACCTCCTCAAAAGAAAAATCAAGACATGACCCATCCTGCCCAAAGCCATGGTGACAGACCCTAACTAGGCCGGACATTTCCAAAAGCACATAAATCCTATGCCTGAGAATCTTCTCCACTAGCTTCCCAACCACTGATATGAGACTCACCAGTCTATAATTTTCTGAATTTTCTCTATTTCTCTTGTTGAACAGAGGAGCAACATTAGCTACTCATGGATCTCTCCAGTGGCTAGAGATGATACAATGATCTTGGTCATGATGCCAGCAATCTCCCCTCTTGCCTCTCTCAATATCCTGGGGTAGATCCCATCAGGTCCTATGCAGATATCCACTTCAATTTCTCTTCAAGAGACCCAATACCATTTCTTTCTTGACCTAAAAATGCCCTAGCATATTAGCATGTCCCACACTAATCTCATTGTCCTCCATATTCTCCTCCTGGGTGAATACTGACACAAATTACTCATTTAGGATCTCACTCACATCCTCTGCCTCCAAGCACAAGTTTTATCCTTGAGTGGTCCTCCCCTCTCCAGAGTTATCCTCTTGCTTTTAATGTATGCATAAAATATCTTGGGATTCTCTTTAACCCTTCTTGGCAAGGACATTCTGTGAAACCACCTTGCTTTCCCAATATCCTGCTTGATGAACTTTCCTACTTTCTTTATATTCCTCATGGACCCTGTCCGATTTTAGCTTCCTAAACCTTACATTGCTTCCCTTTATCTTTGTGACTAAATTCACAAGCTCCCTCATTATCCAAGGGTCCTGTACCTTACCATCTTCCTTCCTGGAACATGTAGGTCCTGAACTCTCATCAGCAAGTCTTTAAACAATTCCCACATCGTAAATGTGAGCTTGCCTGATAACAGCTCCTGCTAATTCATCCTCCTGAGAACCCATCTAATAATGGCATAATTAGCCCTCTCCCAATTTAGTACTTTGATGCAGGGTCCAGAATTATCCTTATTCACAGCTCGCTTAAAATATAAGGAGTTGTAATCACTATTTCCAAAACGGTCTCTCAGTGTGAGGTCAATCCCCAGGCCAGTCTCATTTGCCAATACAAAGTCCAGTACGGCCCCTCCCATGGTAGGATTATCCACATACTGTTTCAACAAACCCTCTTGGATGCACCTAACACATTCTTCCCAGTCTAAGCTTCTTGCTGTAAACGGGTCCCAGTCAATATTGGGAAAGTTAATGTCACCTATTATGACAACCCTTTCCATAATCTGTCCACACATCTGTTCTTCAATGACTCAGTGATTGATGGTTGGGGCGGGGGGCTTTAGTATAATCTCATCGGAATGATCGTTCCTTCCTTTTTTTGAGCTCTACCCATATTACCTCAGTGGATGTGCCCTCCAGTATGTCCTTTGAGTACAGGTGTGATATTCTCCATGATTAGGAATGCAACTAAAATCCTCCTTTTTTAAAAAAAAAACTCATCTTTATCTGATCCAAAATAATGAAATCCTGAAAAGTTGAGCAGCCAGTCCTGATCCTCTCTGTATTGGTCACATCATAATCTCATGTACTGATCCAGGCTCCAGGCTCATCTGCCTTATCAAGAATACTGCATGCAGAGAAATGATCACACTTCAGCCCATCAGTGCCATCCTGTTCATTAAGCTGACCCTGCCTGCCCTTCCTTTCAGACTTACTGGTCATAATGTCAACCTTCCCCTCAATCCCTCCACTTGTTAACCTGCTGCTGTGGTTCTCAGCCCTGTGGCTCTCCAGTGGAAACCCTCCTGAGTAGGCATTGATGAGTCAGCTGTACATGTTAGGGCTAAGCTACAACTCTGAACAATTCCTGCAGAGATGTACGACAGCTGAAATGACCGTCCTCCAACAGCCACAACTATCATCACCTCTAGTCAACGCTAATTGAAAAATGCTCATTGAGTCACATTGTCATTAGAATCGAGTATTCTCTTCAGGACATTGACTCACATGTAATATATATTCTGGATTAGTAGTGCTGGAAGAGCACAGCAGTTCAGGCAGCATCCGAGGAACAGTAAAGTCGACATTTCAGGCAAAAGCCCTTCATCAGGAATAAACGCAGAGAGCCTGAAGTGTGGAGAGATAAACTAGAGGAGGGTGGGGGTGGGGAGAAAGTAACATAGAGTACAATAGGTGAGTGGGGGAGGGTATGAAGGTGATAGGTCAGGGGGAGGGTGGAGTGGACAGGTGGAAAAGAAGATAGGCAGGTAGGACAGGTCATGGGGACAGTGCTGAACTGGAAGTTTGGAATTAGGGTGAGGTGGGGGAAGGGGAAATGAGGAAACTGTTGAAGTCCACATTGATGCCTTGGGGTTGAACTGTTCCGAGGCGGAAGATGAGGCGTTCTTCTTCCAGGCATCTGGTGGTGAGGGAGCAGCGGCGAAGGAGGCCCAGGACCTCCCTGTCCTTGGCAGAGTGGGAGGGGGAGTTGAAATGTTGGGCCACAGGGCGGTGTGGTTGATTGGTGCAGGTATTCCTGAGATGTTCCTAAAGCGCTCTGCTAGGAGGCGTCCAGTCTCTCCAATGTAGAGGAGACCGCATCGGGAGCAATGGATACAATAAATGACATTGGCAGATGTGCAGGTGAAACTTTGATTGATGTGGAAAGCTCCTTTAGGGCCTTGGATGGAGGTGAGGGAGGAGGTGTGGGCACAGGTTTTGCAGTTCCTGCGGTGCCAGGATGGGAGGGTGGGTTGTTGGGGGGGCGTGGACCTGACCAGGTAGTCATGGAGGGAACAGTCTTTGCGGAAGGTGGAAAGGGGTGGGGAGGAAAATATATCCCTAGTGGTGGGGTCTTTTGTTTCCAGCATCTGCAGTCATTGTTTTTACCCTCACATGTAATATAGTTCTACAGTGAAAGTTAATCTCAGTAAAAGTTGCAATTGGAATCACAGGTATCCTGCTGTTAGTACTCCACGTTTATTCTAAGGTTGCATTTACAGATACCCACAGAAAAGCAAGAATACTGGCTCAAAAGTTCATATCTGAGCAGTCACCCACACTCTGTACAATTCTACACATCCTCCCAGCAACATGAGACAATACCAATCAGAGGGTCCAGCCTGAGATTTGTGATCCCCATTCAGTACAATTCCATGATCAGTAATACATTCACTCAGTGATTCCTGGAGATCCGGATCAATACTACACAACATTCCAGTCAATCCCTGGATAATGTAACATGCCTGTCAGCTACAGATAGAGTTTCTTTCCTCAGCTGAGGAATTACCCACAGAGTTAGTTTAGAAATGTTAACTGCGTTAAACTGATATCACACATTGGCAACATGTACTACCCCAGACCAGGGCCCAGCAAGTCAAGGGTTAAAGGTATCCTTCATGCACAGCAATGGATCAGCGTTCAGACAGTACCCACATCAAGAGGAGGATCCTCTGGGGAAGTAAAGACTGAACTTCAAATGAGCAATAAAACAAATCTCCAATAAAAGCCACCACAGGATGCTTCTGCCCCAGAACACTCAGTCGTCTACAAAAACTGAAAAATACTGTGGATGCTGGAAATCAGAAACGAAACCAGAAATTGCTGAAAAAGCTCAGCATCTGTGGAGAGATGTCAGAGTTAACCTTTCAGGTCCAGTGACTGGATGTGAAGCATTAACTCTAATTTCTGTCTGCAAATGCTGCCAGACCTGCTGATATACTACACCAATTTCTGTGGTTTTGTTATTATTGTTGTTGAGTCAGTCTTCGGTAATATACTCACCTCTGGCACTGTGGAAGGAACATTTGTTCTCTGAATCTTATGTAATCATATTGGATATCACATGAAGTTCATCTGATATCTCCCCACCCAACACTCCATTGATTGCATTTTCCTTCAAGTGAACTACTTTGGGATGAAGAGAAGGTTCGTTATTGCAACAAAGAATTTGCCCCCCCGTATTACTCCCCTGATGTATATAACACGCTGTGCCAAATGTGTCCCAGGTAGCAGTGTTGATGCAGCAGCCCTGACATTTATAATATACTGTGTGAAAGCTCAGCTCAGTGTTAGCATTGCTGCAAGCATTTAGAAACGTCCAAGTGCTAGCTGGCAACAACAAGTCCCTTCAGTACTAACTCACTCCCACCCCTAACTTACTTTCTATCTCTCTTTAGCCACAAAACAGTATGGAGTTACTCAGTATCGAAATGTCACCTCCAATAAACCACCTCATCTGTAAACCACAATCACGGTTTGGCCAGATATCCCATGGGATAATCAGTGCAATTATGTCCTATGCTAAGGGGCAAAGAACATCATGCTATATCAGGGTCAACAGACGATTTATCTTGTTTCAGCAGTGTGTTGCTAGTGGACTATGAACCCTGGTACCATATCCATCTCACCAGGTCCCTCAATGCTGAACATCATGTCAACTGGAGGGTAGAACAGCAGGGCTGACTTTCACTCTGTACAGCAAGATATTCTTGGTCCTGATTGGAGCCTCGGAGCAGCACGACAATATCAAATATCTGAAACCACACATCACCCCAAACCAACTTGACTTTCATCAGAGAAACATCCTGTTGTCCTGCACAGTCTCCACTGTTCTGAGGCCTCTGGACCAGGCAGAACAGCAGAGATGTCACACAATTGATGGAGTAGTGCACTCCATGGTGTAACACTATGGCCTCACAGTGAATCCATTCAAAAACATGCCCAGGGGACGCATCTCTAAAATGTCAGTATCAACCAAATAATAATAATGATAATCACAACAATAATAAATACTTATCCAAATGGATGGCCAAAGATGAAATAACAATCCCAAATTAGTGCACGTGTGAGCACCGTCACATAGAACCTTTGAGAAACATCAAAGGATAACAGCAACAAAAGGCAATGTGGGAAACATCCTGTTGGACAAAGTTATTTTATCCACAGTGGGAGAGCTGCAGCCACAACTCTCCAGGTCTCAGGGTTTGTCTGATTAGACACTGCACCAAAGCACTGTGCATCATTTTACAAATGACACATCTCAAATGTCAATTTAACAGTCAAATATTTCAACAATACTGTTACAATATTAGTGTGTAAAATTGTAAAATGAATTGAAAAGCAGTGGTGTGGTCCCTTTAAGGGATTGTGCTTTGTCTTCGCTTGGAAGTTTGTAAGCCTTGTGCAGACAGCTCCAAAACTGAAACAAGTGAATCAAAAGACTTTTCAGTTAGTAGGTCCAAGTAACATTTTCACCCAGACATAGCTTAAATTCAGCCATTTAATTTAAAATGGCACTTGGAGACGAAGGACCAATTGAATTTAAAATGGATTGTTTCAACACCTGTAAGCCAATCAAATGAAAAGAATTTAATGGGTCATTTTGGGGGACGTAAAGCTGGGAATTTTGAAAATCGGCAGAGAGCCACCTGCTCTCTGAACAGACAGTCAACGCTCATCGGAAGAGTAAATATTGGGCACTCACATAAATCATTATGTTCTCCAAAAGGACCCTTCAAAGGTACCACAGTATTTCCAGCTCAAAATCCTCCCACAGGAATCATGAGAAGACAGGTGTTTGTGACGTGAGATCAACAGAAGGAAGGTTGGAGATAAAGCAGAGAAGGCATTGACTGTGCGAAACTGGAGAGATTAAGTTTCAATTTCTTATTATTTGTGTTTATACAAGTGAAACTTGTGTTTATTTGAACAGCATTCATTCCAGTAGAATTTAGTCCAGTTTGGAAATAGTTAGTACTTAGGGATTTGATAGCAATCCTGGTTTGATTGTAATTCTGTTAAATTGTTTATTGTTAGAGGTGAATAAATAAGTAGTTATTTGTTATTATTAAAGTGGAGATCAGGGAGTTTCTTTCATTTTAATCCACTTCAACAGGTTATGAGGGGAGAGGTGTTTTGGCCTGAATTATTATTAGAAGGGAACCTCTATTCTCGTCAGAACTGATTGGAGTTTGTGTGTCAGTTAATCATCAGAGGGGTTCGACCTTCGTAACAGTACAGGTCAGAATTGTAACTCTGTGTTCAACATGTCTCCCAGTGATCTGTCTTCACAAATATTAAGCTCCCACACATTTATTGATTGATAAAAACACATAAGATGTTCAAAGCTATCAGTGCTGACTCTCATTTATCACTTCCTAATGACCTCCTGAACCCACCCATTGCCCTGATGTCTCTGGACTCCCATTTGGAGTGAGCTGCCTGAACAAGATCCACCAACACAATCCCTTTCCACCAAGGAATGGGAAACACCAGGTATCACTGCCAGGTGGGTTGTTACAAAACCCATCTGACCGATAGCAGGCTGTGAACTACCACAGAGAGAGGGTGGTCTTCCGAAACCCTTTCTAGACCAGCCAGGTCCGGTGCTCAGTCAAACTCCATCAATGTAGCCTCAGTGTAAACCCATTCTGCACAGTATAGGGAAACACACAATGCTGCACATTACTGAGGAGCCTCCGAACTGACAAACTATTCACTTTAAACTCAGTCAGTGAGGACACTATTGTCTGACAGTGGGATTTGCCGAGCTGAATGGATATATAACAATCAGTCATAGAATGGAAATACATCTGATTTTACGTAAAGATTTGTGCAACATGAATTGTTACACGACTTACCAGGAACACCAACAACAGCAAGGATGGTGTAAAATACTTTTGCGACCATTTGTATTGGAAGATGCATTTTGTTGTTTGTGAAGTAACCTTACTCTTCCTGCTGCTGGCAATCTGGCAGAATTGGAGAATTCCGGAACTGGAGCTGACACAGTCCCAGTGACTTGATTTTATATTATGTGGTAGCTCCACTGGGAAACTGTGATTACACCTTCAAGTATTTAATACCATTTTGAACAAACAGATCACGACAACAGGTTTATTTTAATGACGAGATGTCATTTAAGATTTGCATCTGTAATTGAATACTGGATTAGTTTAGTCCTATTAAGTCTGAAATGTTAATTGTAATTTGGCTTCAAACGACAATCCTTACATTATTTCACTCACTATCAGTCCCATCAACATCTAAATATCTTTTGATATCCTTTTCAGTGATGACCTTCATTCTGCTGAGGCTATTCAGTCATTTAATACCTCATGTTGGAGAGTTCCTTGAGAGCTGTTTTACTGCACGCTGTTATCCCACTGCTTTCATTGTTCATTCAGTTAAAAATCACACAAGACCAGGTTATCGTCCAACAGGTTTAAGACACAGAATTTATAGCAAAAGATCACTGCATCATGCAACTAAAATGTGATATTGAAAAAAACTAGATTGCTGTTAAGTCTTTGATCTTTTAGATTGGATTGCAAGTTTTGATTTATTAATATGTAAATCCCAGAACTTCTTTGAAATCTAATTTTTGATAACTTAAGGTTTTATATAAAAAGATGACATCTCAGCTCAGACAATGCATTAAATGTGTGAGGTTAGAGTCTGTCTGAGTCAGACTGGTTCTATTTCCAAAGTAGCAATTGGTAAAATGTTACATGGATTGAATGCCTGCAGGTTGTGTGCTTTTTGAGCAAAATAGAATGTATCTGCAAATACAAATTCACCCAATAGACTTATATGTGTGTGTGTACGCGCGTGTGCATGCATGTGAGGCAGAGAGAGAGTGTGTGTGGATGTGAGTGCGTGTGAGAGAATGTGTGTTTGCATGTAGCATACTTGGTAGAGTGTGTGCATGAGTGTGATGCAGTATAAGCCTGTGAGAGGGTGTGCGTGTGGGTGTGGTTGTTGGGGGTGTATGTCTGAGAGAGAGTGCATGTACAAGAGAGTGAATGTGTGACTATGTAAGACTGTATGTGTGTGTGAGTGTGAGTGTTAATGGTGTTGTGGTGTTTCCTGTCGTGTGACATGAACGCAATGTCCTGGTTGAGGCCATCCTCATGTTTACCAAACTTGGTGATCAGCCTCTGCTTGGCCACTCTGTGTTGTTGCATATCCCAAAGTCTGCTTTGGAGGATGGTCACCCAAAGATCCAAGACTGAATGTCCCTGACCACTGAAGTGTTCCCCGACTGGGAGGGAACTTCCCTGCCTGGCGCTTATTTTGCGGGTGTCCATTCATCCATCGTTGCAGCGTCTGCTTGGTCTCGCCAATGGACCTGTGCATGATACTGTGATCTTTTGCTATAAATTCTTGTCTTATGATCCTGCTCCATAGCTACCTGATGAAGGAGCAGTGCTCCGAAAGCTAATACTTACAAATAAACCTGTTAGACTCTAACCTGGTGTCATGTGATTTTTAACTTTATCCACCCCAGTCCTACACCAGCTCCTCCACACCTTGTTAATTCAGTTACACAACTCATTTGGGAAATTCTGTTCGTGAATGAGCATTCTAATACAGAACAAGAAGTTGATAGTGAGCATTCCATGGGTAATATTTTCTCAAAACAAAGACAAAAAGAATTCAGAACCTTAACTTCAGAATCACAGAATGACAGTATCATACAGGACAGAGGTGACCGATCCACCCATTGCATTTCTCCCTCCAAAATTACACTACAGCTACACAAGTCTCACTTCCTAATACTTCCTCCATAATCTTGAATGTTGCAACATTTCAGTGCTCAAACAAGTATGTTTTAAAGGTTTTGAGGATTCCACATCAATGATCCTTTCAGCCGGTGCAGTGCAGACCCCAACCATCCTCTGGGTAGCATGTCCCCTCTAAACCTCAAGCCTTTCATCTCACAGTCTATACCAGCTTGTTATTGTTCATTTGACAAAGGAGTACAACTGTTTTCTGTCCACCCTGTCCGTGCCCTTCAGTCTTATATACCCTGATCTCTGTTCTAAACAAAGTAACCCAAGCTTATCCAACCTCCCTCTTCTCAGCTAAACTGCGACATGCTGAGCAACATTCTGGGGAATCTCCTTTGTTCTCCCTCTAGTGCAGTCACATCCTTCTCATGGTGCAGTGACCAGAGCTGTACACAGTACTCCAACTGTGGTCTCAACAATGGCCTGATTGAGGGAGCTTTCTAAAGTGGTGACTAAGGAGGTTGGATGAGGGCAGTGACGCTGTCTACATGGACTTTAACAAGGCCTTTGACAAGTTACCATCTGGTAGGTTGTTGAATAAGGTTCAATGTCACAGGATCAGGGAGAGCAAAATTGACTTGATGGTAGAAGACAGAGGGTGCTGGTGGAAGGCTGTCTTTTAGACTGGAGATCTGTGACCAGTGGTGTGCCACAGGGATCAGTGCTGGGTCCACTGTCAGTCATCATCCTTATTAATGATGTGGATGAGAATTTAGAAGGTATGGTTTGTATGTCTGCAGATGACATCAAGATTTGTGGTATAGTGGACAGTGCAGGAGGTTATTGAGAATGCTACAAGATCTTGATCAACTGGGCCAATGGGCCAAGGAATGGCAGATAGAGTTTAATTTGATAAATGCAAGGTACTGCATCTTGGTGGGTCAAACCAGAGCAGGGCTTGTACAGGAGAAGGTGAGGACTGCAGATGCTGGGGATCACAGTGGAGAGTGTGTTCCTGGGAAAGCACAGCAGATCAGGCAGCATCTGAGGAGCAGTAGAATTGATATTTTGGGCATAAGCCCTTCATCAGGAAGTGTTATGACACAGAGTAAACTCTCCTGCTTAATTTAAAACCAGCAACTCAGAAAAGATTTATCCCGTGCAGTCATCTATACAAATTCGAGCGGCCAAGAACTATGTAAACTAAAAATTAACAACAATCTTTCTTAAAGTGTAACAGAGATTAATTAACAGACCACAATTGCAATTTCTTTTCTTCAACCTGTCTTTGCCCTTCCCTTCTATAATACTAGTCCAATAAAACTCCCAATTAAGATTTACTAAACAACACTTCTTACCTCAGAACCAGACAGCTGTAAGTTCTTATCTTTGGATCTTCCTGTGTCTTCTTTTCTCCTTGTTAGGAGTTTTGCAGCAGAGAGTGGCGGGAGCTGGGTGGAAGTAAAGTCGGAGCGCAAAGCCGGTCGGGAAGGTAAGTAATTGTTATTTGATTGGGTGTGTTCAAGACCCCAGGTCCTACAAAGTAGGGCCTCCCTCCCTCCCTCCTCCTCTAACCTAAATTAAAAGTCCACAGACTTGCCCCAAAAAGAGGGTCCAAGGACGTTCCTGTGGATTGAAGAGTGAGGCTTTAGCTCAGGAGTCTTTGACAAGGAGGTTGAGTGAAGTGATTACTCCAAAGTTGAAGAGGGTGAAGACATAACTGCCAATCTGCTTCAGTGTGCTATGTGCTTGATGTGGGAGTTCAATGACTCTGGTGTGTCTGGCTCATATAAGTGTGCACATTCAGCTACTGACAGAGCAATAGCAACACTGATGAAAGAACTTGAGAACCTTAGGCTCATCTGAGAGAATGAGATCTTTTTGGACAAGACCTTCAGCGAGGTTATTACACCAATCATACCAGAAGAGAGCAGACGATGAGGAAGGCAGAGAGGAGACAGGTGCAAGAGACCGCGGGGGAAGTACCTGTCAGGAACAAGTTGAATCTTTTGGAAACAGTAGAGACAGATGACACTGCCAGTCCGCGAGGCGGCCAGGTCTGTAAATCAAATGTTGGCGTGGAGACAGAACGGAAGAGTCGGACATCGCATAGAGCCTTGGTAATAGGGGACTCCATAGTGAGAGGAACTGACCGGGGTTTTTGTGGCAGCAGGCAGGACTTAAGGATGGGGTGTAGCCTTCCTGGTGCCAGGGTTAAAGACATCACAGACAGAGTGCAGGAAATCCTCAAGGACGAAGGTGAAGAGCCAGAAGTGGTGGTACATGTCAGCACAAATGATGTCGGGAAGAGGAGGAATATACTACAGTGGGACTTCGGAGAATTAGGAAGAAGGCTGAAAAGCAGGATGGCCAGGGTGGTTATCTCCGGTTTGCTTCCAGTTCCTCGGGCTGGTGAGGCCAGAAACAGGGAGATAATGGACTTGAATGTGTGGCTGGGGAACTAGCAGGAAGCAAGAATTTAAATTCTTGGATCACTGAGGTATGTTTTGTGGTAAGCATAAATGATATAAGAGAGACAGTTTGCACCTTAATAGATTAGGGACCAACATTCTGGCAGGCAGGTTTGCTACTGCAACACAGCTGCATTTAAACTAAGTAGCGGGGGGGGGGGACAAACTGGATGTTTAAGAAGGAAATTAGAGGGAAAGTCAGAACAAAGGAAGTCAAGAAAGACAACTGTGTCAGTGAGGCAGAAAACTCAGAAAGGGATCATGCTGTAAGGTTGAGTGAAATAGGAGTTGATGGGAAGGGTGAGGGCAGTAACAAATTAAAAAATATTATACATGAATGCACGAAGCATTAGAAATAAGATGGATGAGCTTGAGGCTTTTTTGGAAATTGGCAGATACGATATTGGGGGGATAACTGAGACGTGGCTTCAAGTGGACACGGCCTGGGAAATGCATCTTCAAGGCTGCATGTGCTATCGTAAGGACAGACTGATGGGCAGAAGGAGTAGGGTGGGCATGTTGGTAAGGGATGATATTCAGTCCCTTGCGTGGGGGAACCTAGAGTCAGGGGATGTAGAGTCAGTGTGGATAGAGCTGAGAAATACTAAGGGTAAAAAGACCCTCTTGGGAGTTATCTACAGGCCCCCAAACAGTAGTCTGGATGTCGGATGTAAGTTAAATCAGGAGTTGAAATTGGCCTGTCGCAAAGATGTTACTACAGTTATTATGGGGGATTTCAACATGCAGGTCGACTGGGAGAATCAGGATGGTATTGGACCTCAAGAAAGAGACTTTGTGGCGTGCCTCAGAGATGGATTCTTAGAACAGCTGGTGCTGGAACCTACCAGGGAGAAGGCAATTCTGGATCTGATATTGTGCAACGAACCAGAATTGATCAGGGACCTTGGAGTGAAGGAGCCATTGGGAAGTAGTGACCATAATACAATAAGCTTCAATCTGCAATTTGAGAGGGAGAGGGTACAAAGGGAAGTGACAATTTTTCAGTTGAATAAAGGGAACTATGGAGCTATGAGGGAGGAGCTGGCCAAAATTCAATGGTGCAATACCTTAGCAGGGATGACAGTGGAGGAACAATGGCGGATATTTCTGTGTATAATACAGAAGTTGCAGGATCAGTTCATTCCAAAAAGGAAGAAAGATCCTAGGAGGAGGCATGGGTGGCCGTGGCTGACGAGGGAAGTTAAGAAACATATAAAGTTAAAAGAGAAAAAGTATAACATAGCAAAGATAAATGGGAAAGCAGAGGACTGGGAAGCTTTTAAAGAACAACAGAGGATTACGAAGAAGGAAATACGCAGAGAAAAAATGAGGTACGAAGATAAACTGGCCAATAATATAAAGGAGGATAGTAAAAGTTTTTTTAGGTATGTGAAAGACAAAAAAAAATGGTTAAGACTAAAATTGGGCCCTTGAAGACAGAAACAGGGGATTATATTAAGGGGAACAAAGAAATAGCAGAAGAATTGAATTGGTACTTCAGATCTGTGTTCACTGGGGAAGACACAAGCAATCTCCCTGAGGTAACAGTGGCTGAAGGACCTGAACTGAAGGGAATTTATATTTGCCAGGAATTGGTGTTGGATAGACTGTTAGGTCTGAAGGTTGATAAGTCTCCGGGGCAGTTTATCACGGGGCCTGATGGTCTACATCCCAGGGTACTGAAGGAGGTGGCTCGAGAAATCATGGATGCGTTGGTGATTGTTTTCCAGAGTTCGATAGATTCGGGATCAGTTCCTGTGGATTGGAGGGTGGCTAATGTTATACCACTTTTTAAGAAAGGTGGGAGAGAGAAAGCAGGAAATTATAGACCAGTTAGTCTGACCTCAGTGGTGGGAAAGATGCTGGAGTCTATTATAAAGGATGGAATTACGACCCATCTGGATAGTAGTAACAGGATAGGTCAGAGTCAGCATGGATTTATGAAGGGGAAATCATGCTTGACTAATCTTCTGGAATTTTTTTGAGGATGTAACTCTGAAGATGGACAAGGGAGATCCAGTAGATGTAGTGAACCTGGACTTTCAGAAAGCTTTTGATAAAGTCCCACACAGGAGGTTAGTGGGCAAAATTAGGGTGCATGGTATTGAGGGCAAAGTACGAACTTGGATTCAAAGTTGGTTGGCTGATCGGATTAATGGCTCCATTTCGGAATGGCAGGCAGTGACCAGTGGGGTACCGCAGGGATAATTACTGGGACCACAGCTTTTTACAATGTATGTTAATGATATAGAGGATGGTATTAGTAATAATATGAGCAAATTTGCTGATGATACTAAGCTGAGTGGCAGGTGAAATGTGAGGAAGATGTTGGGAGATTACAGGGTGACCTGGACAAGTTAGGTGAGTGACTTCTGACATCCCTACTGCCGTGGTCACCACCACTTCCACCCCCGCCAGCGCCGCTCACCTGCATTCTGCTGACACGCCCCCCACAGACCCCACTGTCACTATCCCCACCCCCCAGAACCCCGAGGGGAACACTACCCCTGCCACCCCCATTCCCCCCACATCAAATCCACTCCACTTACAGGTTCCACCCCCACTCCGAGCTCCAACCCACACCAGATCCCAGCTCCCAGCCCTGCTAAGTTTTCACCATCCCTCTAGATTTTCCCCTCACTGAGGATGAATGATCAATCCTCAGCAAAGGACTCACCTTCATACTCCTCTGCCCACGCATCAATGAATTTAATACACGCCATGATGTCGAATAATTTTGGGCGGCACGGTGGCACAGTGGTTAGCACTGCTGCCTCACAGCGCCTGAGACCCGGGTTCAATTCCCGACTCAAGCAACTGACTGTGTGGAGTTTGCACATTCTCCCCGTGTCTGCGTGGGTTTCCTCCAGATGCTCCAGTTTCCTCCCACAGTCCAAAGATGTGCGGGTCAGGTGAATTGGCCATGCTAAATTGCCCGTAGTGTTAGGTAAGGGGTAAATGTAGGGGTATGGGTGGGTTGCGCTTCGGTGGGTCGGTGTGGACTTGTTGGGCCGAAGGGCCTGTTTCCACACTGTAAATCTAATCTAATCTAATCTAATCTAATCTAATCTAATCTAATTCTTCTGTCGCCTCCGCTTCTGAGCTTACTTTCATAATCAGGTCTCCTGCCCACCTTCCGAGGACCCCTTCGCCCAACTCCAACACACTGCATCCACCTGGACACCCTGTGCTGGCCTATTACCCGCCCTTGACATCTTCTTTTCCAACTGCCGCCGGGACATTAACCGCCTCAATCTGTCTACCCCCCTCCCCCACTCCAACCTCTCACCCTCACAACACGCAGCCCTCCAATCCCTCTGCTCCAATCCCAACCTCACCATTAAGCCAGCAGATAAAGGGGGTACAGTGGTAGTCTGGCACACTGACCTCTACACCGCTGAAGCCAAACGGCAACTCAAAGACACCTCTTCCTACTGCCCCCTGACCATGACCCCACCCCCCATCACCAAACCATCATCTCCCAGACCATGCAGAACCTCATTACCTCAGGAGATCTGACCTGAGGTAATATTGACCTTTAATGTAAGGGAGTAATGTATAAAAGGAGGGAGGTCTTACAACCGCACAGTCATTGTTCAGACCACACATCGAGTATTACGTTCAGTTTTGGTTTCCTTTACTAAAAGGATATACTTGTATTGGATGCAGTTCAGAGAAGTCTCACTTCCTCAGGGGAAGGGATCCTTGTTTCAAAACCATACGAAACTGGATTAGAAACATTAACTCTCTTATCCCCCCACAGATGCTGCCTGACCTGCTGCAGTTCTCCAGTGATTTCTTTCTTGTGTTTTCCAACACGTTTCTATATCGAATAGTAAATTCCCCGGAGTGAGTTACAGACTGGAATCAAATCAAGGGGTTCGGAGTAGTGATCTGACTGGAAAGACACTGGAATTCTGAAGATCTGATTGCATAGACATTTTATTCTCAATACTATCCGGGGAGGGGTCTTTTTAAAAGTAAAACTCAATATTCAAACTTCCATGTGCACTAGTTTGGGAAAGCCAATCTGGGACTGTATCCTCCAAGGCGGGTCTGTATCTCAGTGACCTGGAGTTGTTTCATAGCATCCCTGTTGCAGTGGTTTAAATGCAGGAAGAGCTCACTGAACAGAGAAGAACAAAGAACAATGCAGCACAGGAACAGGCCCTTCGGCCCTCCAAAGCTGTGCTGACACATGTTACCCTTCCATACTAAAACCATCTTCTTTTCCAGGATCCGTATCCCTCTATTCCCTTCCTATTTGTGTATTTGTCCAGGTATTCCCTTGAATGCTGCTGATGTGTCTGCTTCTATCACCTCCTCTGGCAGTACATTCCAGGCACTCACCGCCCTTTGTGGGAAAAAGGGGCCTTGCACATCTCTTTTAAACTTCCCTCCTTGTGGTTTGAACCTGTGTCCCTTGTAATTGACCCACCCTGGGAAAAAGCCTCATATTTCCTCTTCATCCAATGCCATTCACAATCATATAAACTTCTACTGGGTCACCCATCAATGTCCTGCATTCCAGTGAAAACAAATCCAGTCTATCTAACCTTTCTTCAAAATCCCCCATACCAAGGTATACCCTAACCTGTTCTGAACCCCCTCCAAAGCATCAACATCCTTCTAGTAGCATGGTGATCAGAACTGGACACAATATTCCAAATGCAGTCTAACTGAAGTTCTACAAATTCGTACAAAGCATAACTTTCCGAACATAGAAATCATAGAATGCCTACAGTGTGGAAACAGGCCATTTGGCCCAACAAGTCCACACCGATGCTGTGAAGAATATCCCACCCTGACGCACTCCCCTCCCCTATTACTCTATATTTCCCCTGACTAATGCACCTAACCTACATATCCCTGAACACCATGGGAAATTTAGCTTGACCACTTCACCTGACCTACACACCTTTGTACTATCCATATACTCAATGTTCCTTCCAATGAAGGCAAACTTGCCATAGGCTTTTTTTTACCCCCTTATCCACCAGCACTGCTACTTCAGTGATCTGTGGACCTGCACACCCAGATCCCTCTGCATATTAATGCTCCGAAGGGTTCTGCCATTCACTGTATAATTTCCAACTGTACTTGACTTTCCCAAATGTATCACCTCACATTTGTCTGGATTAAGCTCCATCTGCCATTTTTCTGCCCATGCCTCCAACTGATCTATGTTCTGTTGTACCCTCTGACAATCCTCTTCAATATCTACAACTCCATCATCTTTGTATCATCCCAATAATTTTATCATCTGCAAACTTAGACCAGCCATGTATTCCTCCAAATTACTTATAAAGGCCGTGAACAGTAGAGGTCCCAGCTCTCATCCCTGTGAACACCACTAGTCACAGCCCTCCATTCTGAAAAGCATCCACCACCACTCCCCTCTGTCTCCTATGATTGAGTCAGTTCAAAATAGGAAAATCCATCTTGCCAGCTCACCCGCGATACCATGTGACTTCACCTTTTATACCAGTCTGCCATGAGGGACCTTGTCAAAGGTTTTACTGAAGTCCATGTGGACAACATCAACTGGATTTCCCTCATTCATCATCTTCATCATCTCCTTAAAAAACTTGGTCAAGTTAGTAAGGCACGACCTCTCCCGCACAAAACCATGCTGTCTGTCACTAATAAAACCATTTTCTTCAAAATGCGAATAGATCTTGTTCGTGTGAATTTTTTCCAATCATTTCCCTAACACTGACATAAGGCTCACAGGTCTGTAATTCCCAGAATTATCCTTGCTTCCCTTCTTAAACAATGGGACAACATCAGCTATTCTCCTGTCCTCTGGGACCTCACCTGTGGCCAGATAGAATACAAAGATGCTGCAGCAATTTTGTTCTCTTGTCTCCCTCAATATTCTGGGATCGATCCCATCAGGACCCAAGGACTTATTTACCTTAATACTTTTTAAAGCACACAGAATGTTTCCGTGCCCATGTTTAACCTGATGTCATGAGGCTTCATGGGGTCTGGCATCAATGCTGAGCACTTCCAGAGCACAGCCCTCTAGACTGTATCCCACGGAGCTGTTCCCTCTGCTGGCTCTGTCCTGCCAGTGGGACAGGACCTACCCTGAGATGGTCATTGTGTTGTCTGGGACATTGTCTGTGAAGTGGGATTCTGTGAGTGTGACTATGTTTGATTGTTGCTGGATTAGTCTGTGAGGAATATACTGCAGGGTAGTTTTATGTTTACTACATTAAAGAGTTAACACCTCTTGATTTCTTTCAATTTTAAAATCAAGCCAGACCAAACTATCTTTTTCAGTTGAAGACAATTTAACTATTTTTCACTTCGATAATCAGAGTACACAACTCAATTCAGTAACTGTAATAACCAGCTGGGTCACCTTCCCGACACACTGCCCGACCAAATACATTGAAAACGGCTTCGGAAAGGCCTGAGTTCAAATAGAGTGCTGCTGCACCTCACTGTCCCTCCAATAAAGAGTGAGTCAATGATGGGATCTGAAATCTGTCCAGAGAGCTTCCAAACTGGGTCCAGGCAGTTATTCAAATATCCCCTCACTCCAGACAATTCCGAACTATCTCAGAGAGGGTGCAGAATATTCCCAAAGGGGAGAGGGACCAGCAGGATGTTGCTGTACACATTGGAACCCATGATACAGGATGGGAAAAGGACCAGATTCTGAGGAGAGAAAATAGGAATTTAGGCAGGAACTTAAAAAGTCGATCCCCGAGGGTAGTTGTAGGAGGGGGATGAGGGTGTGAGACCTTTTAGGGTAGAGAGTACGAGAAAGATTATCAGGCTGATATGATTTAACCAAATCAGAAATTATAGATGTACTTAATAAAAGCAGAGGGCTTAGTAAACGGATTCCCGCGGCTGGGTTTTGAGATTTCACTCCCTATTACCGGTTTCCTCCCTCATTCATTCCATTTCACGGAAACGCGATTTGACAGTAACTTTCTTAAAGGGGACAGAGACCCCACCCCATTCAATCTGTATCTAACAGGTCCGTGCTGATGGAGACAACTTGTTTGATGTCCTGCAAACTGTTCAAGTCCCGGTAGATGGTTCTGAGGGGGATTAGTATTCTCATCTTTTCATAGTTTCGGGTGAGACAGTGCGCTGGGGAGTGGGGAGACCACAGTTTGATGAATGACTGAATGAAATGCGGAAGGAGTAAATACCGAGCGATTGTGAGTGGGTTGGCAAATAAAGGACCTTAATATAAAAATAAAGAAACATATAGTACAATATCTCACAAACCCATAGAATAAGATGTTTGAAGGTGATTGTCTCTCTGCATCAGTAAAGACACGCCAGCTCGCCCACAGAGACATTGGTAATGATGAACTGATATGGGTGAGCAGGGCAGAACCTCAGCAGATCACAGGGTATTCAGGGACAAAGGTTACAAGATAAACAAGTGACCACATCAGCGAACAGGCACCGTGTGTTTGAATCTGACTGGTAGGTATGTAATACACAGTGTCCTGATGTAATCAAAATGCCTAGTTAATTGAATTATTAATTTGATGTAATTAATTTACTGACCTGATGGAATCATCACCCAGTTGGTTGACTTGTGGACTTGATCTGTTCAACTGCACAATAACAGTTAGTTTGTAGACTGATATAACTTTGATGTCAGAAAGTGTAAGAATGGGATTGTGCGGGTGTCTGACAGAGAGAGCTGGATTGTCCTGTGTGATGGTCTTGAGTTCCTCTCCTGGCTGTAATCGATTCCCGCTGGAATAAACTGCTGTTCCTGCTGAATTACCCAGGCCTTCAGAGTCTTCTTGCCTCAGAGGCAGCGGTCACTCCTACAGCAGTAATATCTGGATTACTCCCAGTGCCGTGTCCCAGTGGGAGTCGGAACACGAGTGTAGAGGAATCTCTTCTGGGGTAGAAGAGATCTGTATGAGAAGGAAAGGTTGTACCTGAATTGCAAGGGGACTAATATACTGATGGGGAGAGTTGCTCGAGCTGCTTGGGTTGGGGGGAGATGGGGATGGAATTGACACCGAGGGAGATAGTGAGGAAAGCGATCAGTCTGAGACTGGTATAGTTGGGAAAAGGGGCAAGTCAATTACACTTGGGCAGGCAGGAAAAAAGCAGACAGCGAGGTAAGACTGATAAATTAAACTATTATTTCAATGCAAGTGGTCTAGCAGGTAAGGCCGATGATCTCAGGGCATGGTTGGGAACATGGGACTGGGATATCATAGCAATTACAGAACCGAGGCTCAGGGATGGACAGGACTGGCAGCTCAATGTTCCAGGGCATAGATGCTCGAGGAAGGATTGAAAGTGGGGGGAAGGATGGTTGGGGGGGGGGGGGGGGGGCAAGAGAGGAGAGAGAGCATATTTCGATTAGGGATAATATTACAGCTGTACTTTAGGATGATATTCCTGTGAGTATATCCAGGGAAATTATTCGGTTGGAACCAAGAAATAAGAAAAGGAAAATCACCTTATGAAGATTGTACTGTAGATTCCAAACATGTGGGCGGCACGGTGGCACAGTGGTTAGCACTGCTGCCTCACAGCGCCTGAGACCCGGGTTCAATTCCCGACTCAGGTGACTGACTGTGTGGAGTTTGCACGTTCTCCCTGTGTCTGCGTGGGTTTCCTCCGGGTGCTCCGGTTTCCTCCCACAGTCCAAAGATGTGCGGGTCAGGTGAATTGGCCATGCTAAATTGCCCGTAGTGTTAGGTAAGGGGTAAATGTAGGGGTATGGGTGTGTTTCGCTTCGGCGGGTCGGTGTGGACTTGTTGGGCCGAAGGGCCTGTTTCCACACTGTAAGTCTAATCTAATCTAATCTAATCTAATTTGGGGGAAATTGAAAAGCAAATTTGTAAGGTGATCCAAATTGTCTGTAAGAATAATAGGCTGATAATGTTAGGGAATTTGAACTTTCCAAAGCATAGACTGAGACTGCCATCATTTTAATCACTTGGCTGGAGAGGAATTTGTTAAGTGTGTACAAGAAAATGTTCTGATTCAGTATGTGGATGTACTTCCTAAAGGAACAAAACTTGACCTACTCTTTGGAGATAGGTAGAACGGATCTAAAAGCTAAAATTCAAAATTTATAGGAAGGGCAATTTGCATGATATTAGGCAAGAACTTTCAAAAGTTGATTGGAGACAAATGTTCGCAGGTAAAGGGACAACTGGGAAATGGGAAGACAACGAGTGTCCAGGGACAGTATGTTCCCATATGGGTGAAGGGCAAGGCTGGTAGCTTTAAGGAATGCTGAATGACAAGAGAAAATGAGGTTTTGCTCAAGAAAAAGCAAGAAGCATATGTCAGATGTAGACAGCAGGGATCGAGAGAATTCCAAGAAGAGTATAAAGGCAGTAGAAGTGCACATAAGAGGGAAATAAGGAAGACAAAAATAGGACATGAGATAGTGTTGGCAAGCAGGGTTAAAGAGAATCCAAAGGGATTACATTAAGGAGAAAAAGGTAATTCAGGAGAAAATAGGGCCCTTTAAAGATCAGCAAGACCACTTGTGGAACTACAGGAGATATGGGTGATGTTAAACAAATGTTTACATAAGTGTTTATTGTGAAGAAGAAGATGGAATCGAGAGAACTTGGGGAAATAAATAGTGATATCTTGATAAATGTCCACATTACAGAGGATGAGGTGCAGCACATCTTAAAACATATAAAGGTTGGTAAATCCACAGGAACTGTTCAGGTGTACCTTGAACTCTATGGGAATCTAGAGAAGTGATTGCTCTGCCCTTGCTGAGATATTTGTATCATCTGTAGTCACAGGTGAGGTTCCAGAAGACTGGAGGTTGGCTAATGTGGTGCCATTATTCAAGAAACGTGGTAAGGAGAGACAAGGGAACTATAGACCGGTGAGTCTGACATTGGTGGTGGGTAACATGTTGAGAGGGGATCCTGAGGGACTGGATTTACATATATTTGGGAAGGCAAGGGCAGATTAGGGATAATCAACATGGGGCATTGTGTGTGTGAAATCATGTTTCACTAACTTAATTGAGTTTTTTGAAGAGGTAACAAAGAGGATTGATGAAGGCACAGTGGTGAACATGATCCATAAGTACTTCGGTAAGGCGTTCAGAAAAGTTCTGCATGGTAGATTGGTGAGCAAGATTAGGTCACATGGAACACAAGGGGAACTAGCCAATTGGACACAGAAGGTTGGAGACAGAGGGTGGTGATAGAAGGTTGCTTCCTAGACTGGAGACCTGTGACCACCGGTGTGACATAGTGATCGATGCTGTGTCGACCACTTTTTGTCATTTATAAACATGATTTGGATATGAACATGGGAGGGATAATTAGTAAGTTTGCGATGACACCAAAATTGGAGTTGTAGTGGACAGCAGAGAAGATTTCCTCAGAGTACAACAGGACCTTGATCAGATGGGTTGCTGGGCTGGGGCGTGGCAGATAGAGTTTAATTTAGATAAATGTGTGGTGTTGCATTTTGGAAAGGCAAGTCAGGGTGGGACATATGCAGTTAATGGTAAAGTACGGGGGAGTGTTGCTAAACAAAGAGACCTTGGAATGCTGGTTCATAGATGTTTGAAAATGGAGCCACAGATAGACAGGGGAGTGAAGAAAGTATTTAGATATAGACTTAAGCTTTATTGTCACATGTACTCAAGTACAAGGAGTACAGTGAAATGTGTGACAATGTCATCAAGCACAGTGCCATCTCAGGGACGAAGGTACCTAAGTACAAGACGTAGGTGCACGGAGAAACACAAAAACTGAGAAGGAAAGCATTCCTGTGTTTCTTTGATTGGTCAGTGCATTGAGTATAGGAGTTGGGTTGTGAAGGACATTGGTGAGCCCACTATTGGAATGCTGCTTTTGAATCTGGTCTTCCTCCTATAGGAAAGATGTTGTGAAACATAAAATGGTTCAGAAAACATTTCCAAGGATGTTGCCAAGTTTGGAGGGTTTGAGCTATAGGGATAGGCTGAATAGGCTGGGGCTATTTTCCCTGGATTATCAGAGGCTGAGGGGTGATCTTGTAAGGATTTATAAAATCAGGAGTGGCCAGGATAGAGTAAATAGACAACGTCTATTTCCCAGGTGATAGGAGTCCAAAACTATAGGTCATAGGTTCCAGGTGAGAGGGGAAAGATTTCAAAAGGACCTAAGGTGCAGTGTTTTTCTTGCAGAGAGTGATGTGTGTATGGAATGAGCTGCCAGAGGAAATGGTGAAAGCAGGCACAATTACAACATTTAAAAGACACCTGGATGGGTATATTAATAGGAAGGGTTTAGAGGAATTTGGGCCAAGTGCTGGTGAATGGGACTAGATTAATTTCGGATATTTGTTCCGCATGAATGGGTTGAACTGAAGGGTCTTTTTCCATGCTGTACATCTCTATGATTCGATAACAACTGGGAAGTGCATGGGGCAGACTGACTAAGTACTGGCACAGGGCTGACCTAAACATTTTTCAACATTTAACCAAATGACCTGCCAATAACCATGCCTCATGGTTTTCTCTATACTGATGACTGAGAGTCATAGACGTGTACAACACAGAAACAGATCCTTCCATTAAAGCCATCCACCCTGAACAGATCTGGTCCCATTTGTCAGTATTTGGCCCTTATCTCTCTAAACCCTTCTTATTCAAATATCCATCCAGATGCTTTCCAAGTGCTATAATTGGGGAAGTGTTCCCTGGAAGACGAATGCCTCATATTCTCCCTTGGGAGCCTGCAGCCACTCGGGTTAAATGTGGATTTCAACAGTTTCCTCATTTACCCTCCCCCTGACATTATCCCAGTCCCAAGCCTCCAACTCAGCACCGCCCTCCTGACCTGTCCATCACCTTTCCCATCTGTCTGCTCCACCCCACAGCCCCCTGACCTATCACCTTCTCTCTCACCTTCATCTGCCTATCGCTTTCCCAGCTACCTTTACCCCAGCACCACCCCGCAGCCCCCTCCCATCTATCTCTCCTGGCCTACAAGCCTCATTCCTGATGAAGGGCTTATGCCCGAAATGTTGATTCTCCTGCTCCTCAGATGCTGTGGGGTGCTTTTCCATAGAGACAAATGTAACCCACTGGGTCATTGTTTCTGGAAGGTTTATTCTTCTCGAAGGATTCTTCTGGGTTAGTGGTTTGACCAGACCCTCCCACATACCAGTTTCTGCTGTCTCCATGGTGTAGGTTAGAAGTGGAGGGAAGGCGGACTGTTTGTTGACTTCAAATCACACGTTCTGGAATAAAATGATGCTGTGATTTTGTAAAATGTCAGACTGTGAGGGAGTTGGGGAACAGATTGCTGGGCCTTTCGCTGAGATATTCGTATAATTGACAGCCAAGGCTGAAGTGCCAGAAGACAGGACAGTGGCTACCATCGTGCTATTATTTAAGAAAGGTGGTAGGGGAAAGCTGGGGATCTATAGATCGGTGAGTCTGCTGTCAGTGGTGGGTAAGTTTTGAGAAAAAAAAGTTAAAAAGATACATGAAGAGACACAGGTTGTTTGTACATGGAGCTTATGGAGAGGCCTGGATATGGATGGCTCTGGAGAGTTTTCTTTCTATGCGGACAGTGAAAACTGAATGGTGGATTATTGAGAAGGAATTTTTTTTTCATTGGTTCAGTTAAGTGCTTGATTTCTTTTTAATGTTTTAACTTTTTTTTGCATGCTTCATTTTAAATCTCTGGGTAAGGAAAGGTATTTAATTTTATATATAAGGTGCTACTGAGAGCTTCTTCTTTTTAGGATTAATGTTACTGACAGCCTACAAGAGACATTGAGATGTGATGACTACTAGATTTCGAGGTGTGTAATCACAGCAGGATCATTCAGATTGAGAACTGCCCGTCAGGAAGGGTATGAAGGTGGTTTCGAAATCTCATATGGATACTCCTCTCTCAAACAGATATTCCGTTTTGGGTATCATTGAATGGGAAAAATAGGAGTGGTTGTCAGATCTTGGGCACTAAGAATGAATTTTATGTTAAATAGGTTTGTCAAGATTTAAAAGATTAATATTTTTTGGGAACTCACCTGCGAGGGACACAAACAGTAGATTCTGCAGTAGTGAGTGTGAATTGAGGAGAGTACGTTGCTTTTCTGGTGCCAGGGTGAAGAACGTCTCAAAATGTTTGAAGCAGATTGTCAAAGGGGAGAGTGAGAAGCTGGAAGTTGTTGTACACATTGATAGGAATGACATTGTTCAAGAAAGGGTTAAGGCATTACAGAGTGAGTGTAAGAGGTTAGGTAGAAGGTTAATAAACAGAATATGAAAAGTAGTAATCTCTAGTTTACTTCTGGTGCCAAGTTCTAATGAGTGAAGGAATAAGAGGACAGGGCAGATAAATCAATGGTTGAAGAGGTGCTCTAATGTACAGGGATTTAATTTCTTGGATCGTTAGGATCTCTTCTCAGACAGAAGAGATTTAAAAAGGATGGGGTTCACCTGAACGATAAAGGGACCAATATGCTGGTGGGGAGATTTGCCAGTTCAATATTAGGAACTTGTAAACATTTAGAGAGGTGGGTGGGGGCTTCCTAAGTAACATTGAAAATGGAAAGAAAGATGGCAATGGTTCTGAATCAGAAAACAGCAAGATATTTAGAAAAGACAGACAAGAACAAGTCAGAACAGAGAAACTCTGAACACTTAAATTGCATTTATTTCAATGCAAGAAGCCTTATTGATAAGGCTGATGGACTTAGGGCATGTAAGGGAACTTGGGACTGGGATGTCATCGCTATTACAGAAACATGGCTGAGGAATGGAGAAGAGTCGAAAAGTGTGGTGCCGGAAAAGTACTGCCGGTCAGGCAGCATCCAAGGAGCAGGAGAGTAGCTCTTCACTAGAAATGAGGGGGTGGCCCAAGGGAAAGATAAATGGGAAGGATCTCGGGCTGGGGGCAAGGTAGCTAAGAATGTGATAGGTCGATGGAGGAGAGGGGTAATGGTGATAGGTCAGAAAGGAGGGTGGAGTGGGATAGGTGGGAAGGAAGGTTTTCTACCTCAAGGTGGTTAGAGTTTGGCAAACACTTTAACTTCCCTCGCCCACTACTCTGCCAAGGACATGCCAGTACTGGACCTCCTTCACCGCCAAACTCCAACCACCCGACATCTGGAGGAAGAATACTTTATCTCCCGCCTTGGGACCATCCAACCACATTGGATCAATGTGGATTCCACCAGCTTCTTCATTTCACCTCCCCCTCCTTATCACAGAGCCAAATGTCCAATCAGGCACCACCCTCTGGAACTGTCTAACCGGTCCATCTTCCTTCCCACCTATCTGCTCCACCCTCCGCCATCTACCTATTACATTCCCAGACCCCTCCCATTTAAGTCTCAGGCCCCCTTGGGCCATCCTCCCATTCCTGGTGAAGAGCTTATACTCGAAATGTTGGCTCTGCCTGACTGGCTGTGCTTTTCCAGCACCACTCGTTTTGATCTTCAACGTCTGCAGCCCTCACTTTCTCTTGAGAAATGGAAAAGACTGGCAGTTCAATGTTCTGTTTTCGGGTTTTCTCGGAAGGATATAAAGAGAGGCAAGAGAGGAGGAGTGTTGCGTTTTTGATTAAGGAAAATATTACGACTGTAATTTGAGAAGATTTTTCTGAGGGACCATTTCATGAAAATATATGAGTTGAAGTTAGAAATAAGAAAGGGATGATCACCTTGATGGGATTGTACTATCGGCTCCCCAATAGTCAGAGGGCAATTGAGAAGCAAATATGTAGAGAGATCTTAATATATATATAAAAATGATAAGTTTGAAATAGTAAGGGATTTAAATTTTCTAAACATTGATTCAGATTGCCAGAGTGTTAAAAAGTTTTGATGGTGAAGGATTTGTTAAATTGCAAGAAAATTTCCTTTGTCAAGATATAAATGTTCCTACTAGAGAAGGATCAAACCCGAACTTCTCTTGGGAAATAAGACAGACCAAGTGACTGAGTGTTAGTCAGGGAACACTTTGGGAGCAGTGATAATAAAACTATCAGTTTTAAAATAGTTATGGAAAGGCACAGGTCTTCCATAAAAGTTAAAGTTCTTAATTAGAGTAAGGCAAATTTTAAAAGTATGAAACAAGAACTTTCAAAAGTTGATTGGAGTAGACTGGTCACAGGTAAAAGGAACTAGGAGGAAGTGAGGATGCAAATGCTGGAGATCAGAGTCGCGAGTGTGGTGTTGGAAAAGCACAGCAGGTTTCCTCCTTGTGGGATGCTGCCTGACTTGCTGTCCTTTTCCAGCACCACATTCTCGACTCTTCGCAGGTAAAAGGATGACTGACAAATGGGAGGCCTTCAAAAGTGTGGTAACAAGAGTCCAGAAACATTCTGTTCCTGTTAGAGTGAAAGGCAAGGCTGGTAAGATTAGCGAACAATGGATGAATAAAGATGTTGAAGTTCAAGTCAAGAATAAAAAAAATCTATCAGAGAGACAATTGGGATGAACTGAATGTCTTGAAGAGTATAAAGAGTGAAGGAACATCCTTAAGAAGGAAATGAGGAAGGCAATGAGGGGAT